>NC_052150.1:183850610-184172266 GCF_902713615.1 Scyliorhinus canicula | reverse complement strand
CATTCGGTTCATTGATGCCTTTTTGGGAATGGTATTAGTCATATTTACCCAGTCCGGTTATATATGATTCTAGACCCAAATTATTGTCATAATTCTCTAAAATAGCCCAAGAAACTACTTGAAAAGGATGACTTGCACCATCAGCTTCTCAAGTGGTGGCCGGGATGAACAATAAAGGATGACCTCACGAGTGACGCCTATGAATGGAGATTATTAAAAATGTTCAGATCCCAGCAGTTGTGAGTTGCGAAATTGAATTGAACAACTCTTGCAATTTTTGGACGAGCACCAGAAAAGGTACCATGTGATATGTCAGGTAATCTTGACCCAACATGGTGACTTCCTCCTCTGGGGTGAGAATTGCCACCCCTATCAAGTCTGGTTATGAAAGATTTGAGTCCTACACTCTATGATTAAGTTTTGATATCTTTTGAAGCAATGCACTTGAAAACCGATCGCTCCCCTACGTGATGAGTTCTTGGCTGTAAATATGCCTTTGGCAGCTGAGAGAACATCGAACAGTACAGAACAGTGCAGGCCCTTCGGCCGACGATGTTGTGCCGACCATTTATCCTAATATAACATCAACCGAACCGACATCCCTTCAACTTACTGCTGTCCATGTGTTTGTCCAAGAGTCATTTAAATGTCCCTAATGACTCTGACTCCACCACCTCTGCATTCCACGCACCCACCATTGTGTGTAAAGAACCTACCTCTGACATCTCCCCTATACCTTCCTCCAATCACCTTATAATTATGCCTCCTCGTGGCAGCCATTTCCACCCTGGGGAAAAGTTTCTGGCTATCCACTCTATCCATGCCTCTCATCATGTTGTACACCTCTCTCAAGTCACCTTTCTTCTTCTTCGTTCCAGTGAGAAAAGCCCTTGCTCCCTCAACCTTTCTTCATAAGACATGCCCTCCAGTCCAGGCAGCATCCTGGTAAATCTCCCCTGCACCCTCTCCAAAGCATCCACATCCTTCCTATAATGAGGCGACCGAACTGGACACAATATTCCAAGGGCTTTATAAAGCTGCAGCAAAACCTCGCGGCTCTTAAACACAAACCCCCTGATAATGAAACAGACACAGGCGTGTGGAGCATATAGTGTGGAGCACGGTCAGAGATAATGATTGCGGAGTAGTCTGTTCTGGTGATCCCTGGAAGCAGCGATTTTTCCCCACTGCAAAACACGCCATACGCCTTCTTAGCAATCCTAGCAATCTGGGTGGCAACTTTGAGGTTTTGATGTATGTGTACCCCAAGATCCCTCTGTTCCTCCACACTTCCAAGAATCCTGCCTTTAACCCTGTATTCAGCATTCAAATTCGACCTTCCAAAATTAATCACTCCACATTTATCCAGTTTGAACTCCATCCGCCACCTCTCAGCCCAGCTCTGCATCCTGTCAATGTCCTGTTGTAACCTGCAACAGCCCTCAACACTATCTACAACTCCACCAACCTTCTTGTCATCGGCAGACTTACTAATCCACCCTTCCACTTCCTCATCCAAGTCATTTATAAAAACCACAAAGAGTGGCTACCCGCTTGAGCCCACTGCTGGTGCGGACATTTAAAGAATCAAGAGAGAAGGGAGTCCTCCCTCCCCCTGCCCCCAGCAATGTCGCAGGCCTCGATTTTATTGATCTCTAAACGGGAGAAGGATCCTGAGCAATGCGGATCATGTAGGCCAATTTCTCTACTGAATGTGGATATCAAATTGCTGGCTAAGACACTGGCCATAAGAATAGAGGACCCGGGGGTGATAGGGGAAGACCAGCTGGGATTTGTTCAGGGCAGGCAACTCGGGGAAGACCAGATGGGATTTGTTCAGGGCAGGCAACTCGAGGCCAATGTTCGAAGGCGTCTAAATGTTATTATGATGCCCTCGGAAGGAGAGGAGGCGGAGGTGGTGGTAGCGATGGATGCAGAGAAGGCTTTTGGTTGGATGAAGTGGAATTACCTGTGGGAGATGCTGGGAAGGTTTGGGTTTGCTGAGGTCTTTATTGACTGGGTGCGGTTGCCCTATCAGGCACCAGTAGCGAGTGTGTGTACGAACCAGATGAGGCCAGGGTATTTTGAACTACACCGAGGGACGAGGCAAGGGTGCCCCCTCTCACCGTTACTGTTTACTCTGGCCATAGAGCCATTGGCCATGGGGTTAACAGCCTCTAGGAAGGGGAAAGGGCTGGTTCAGGGGTGGCGATTGGGGGGGGGGGGGGGGGGGTGGAGCACCGGGTCTCGCTCTACACAGATGACCGGCTCTTGTACATTTCGGACCCGTTGGAGGAGATGGGCGAAGTAATGCGAATCTTGGGGGAATTTGGCAATTTTTCAGAGTATAAATTGAACATGGGGAAAAGCAAGATGTTTGCGACACAGGCAAGGGGGCAGGAGAAGAGACTGGGAGAGCTGCCGCTTAGAATGGTAGGGAACAGCTTTCGATATCTGGGAATCCAGGTGGCCCAGAAATGGGAGATACTACACAAGTTAAGCCTATCCCAGTTGGTAGAACAATTGGAAGGGGACTTCAAGAGATGGGACATGCTCCCGCTATCATTGGGTACAGACCGTGAAAATGACGGTCCTCCCCAGATTTCTGTTTGTCGTTCAGTACCTCCCCATCTTCATCCCTCAGGCGGGTGAATAAGATTATTTCGGGCTTTGTGTGGGCGAGTAAAATCCTGCGAGTGAAGAAAGTGTTGCTGGAGCGTAGTCGGGGGAGAGTTGGTTGGCGCTGCCGACTTCTGCAATTACTACTGGGCGGCTAATTTAGCCATGATCAGGAAGTGGGAGTGGGGGAGGGATCGGCATGGGAGCGGATGGAGGCGGCGTCATGTAAAGACAGCAGTCTGGGAGCATTGGTAACGGCACCCCTGCCGTTCTCGTCGGCCCGATACTCCACAAGTCCAGTGGTAGTGGCGGCTCTGAGGATCTGGGCGCAGTGGAGGAGATATAAGAGAGTGGAGGAAGCATCGATTTGGACCCGATTTATAACAGCCACAGGTTTGTACCGGGTAGGTACAATTTTCTCTGCAAGGAATTAACAAAGTACCCAAGGGCCCCGATAGGCACCGTGTTGGAGGAGTTACTGGACATAGACAGTCTGGGAAAGGGGATCTGTGGGGACAGATACGGACAACGTTTAGACAGGACACTCTCCCCACTGTACGAAAAAGGGGAAAAATGGGAGGAAGAGCTAGGGATGGAAGTAGGGGGGGGTAATCTGGAGCGCAGCATTGAACAGGTCTAACTCCACCACTTCCTGTGCAAGGCTAAGCCTCGTGCAGCTAAACGTGGTGCACAGAGCACACCTGACAAGAACGCAAATGAGTAGGTTCTTCCCGGAAGTGGAAGACAAATGTGAACGTTGCCAGGGAGGCCTGGCCAACCACGTCCAAATGTTCTGGGCATGCCCTAGACCTGTGGGTTCTGGACAGCCTTTGAGGCGATATCTGAGGTTGTGGGGGTGAAGGTGGCGCCTTCAGAGATGCCAGAACTTCATGGGGAAGAGGGCTTACCCCCTTTCCTTTGCTTCCCAAATTGCCCGCCGGAGAATCCTGCTTGGCTGGCGATCAGCTGCAGACCTGTCGGAAGTTCTCCACTGGAGAAGATCAAGTGCAGCACCTGAGTGTCTGAAGTTGACTTCCACAAAGCATAGGGGCCATTCACCAATCTGCTCCACGGCTGTTCGAAGCCAACAACTAATAGAACAAGGGGTTGGGAGAACGCACGGGAGCCACCAGGACCACAGAAACAGACAGGAGCGGTGGTGGGGGGGTGGAAGCAAAAGAGGGAGGCCAGAGAGAGACTGACACAGACCAGAGTTCCTCACACAAGTCCACACGGAAAAGAACCCCCAAAAGACAAGCCGACAACAGGATGGGAAGAGCGGAAAATAAGGGAGGAGGGTGGAGGTGAAGAGTGGAAAAGAAGGGGAGGGGCTAGAGGCCAAGCGACAGGGAGAGGGAAGGGAGAAAGAGGGCACTGCCCTCAGACAAACACTGAACAACCACCCATGGTGAAATAAAGGGCTTAGGATATGACCCGGAAACAACCACCCACGGTGAAATAAAGGGCTGAGGACATGACCTGGAAACAGTGGAAGAGATAATGAAAATATTTTTTTCAAAAACCCATAGTTAATCGATTTAAAATGATTAACTGATGATTTAGAGGGGCGATGTGTTGCTGGGATCTGTAATGTTGTACCTGGAAAGCTGGTGGATGGAAGCTGATTCCATAAATCATGTTAAAAGGGAATTGGACAACTACTTGAAGATGAGGACTTTTGAAGTGTTATAGGCAAGAAGTAGATGTAGTGCTCAGTAGGAATGCTCTTTCAGAGTTTCAACATGGATTACCACAGAATGGTTTCCTTCGGTGCTGTAATTTTTTATTTTTCGCCAAAATTATGTTAAACAAGTGACAGCACACACTTCGAATGCTCCAAATGTTTTTTTTAAACAGTTCTGTTGAGCATTCCCAAGTCAGTTAGGTGAGATTTTTTTAAAGACATTAAACAAACTGATCCATCTTGGTGTTAAGATATTACTATCTAGTGTCTGGAACCTTATTATCTCCTGTGTGGTTTGAATGGTGGGATGAGGATAGAAACTAAGGGCTGTTGCAGTAGAGTTCAGAAACTCAAGTTGGGAAATTTCCTGACTTGGCCGACCTCTCATCTTTAAAGGGGCGCCCACCCACCATATTTTAGTTAGTAAGTTTGGAGGTGGCCATGGAAGTTGGTGAGTGCTGAAATGGGATGATCAGAAGAATCACATTGGTTCTCTGACACTTTGGCCCAGTTATAGAAAAGGTTGAAGCCTTGTCAGCTCTGTAGCCTTCACCTCCAACTGCTTGCTCTGTCCAACCGCACGCCCCCCATGCCTTATTTCACCCCCATGCCTCCCCGTATCTCCCCTCCATGAAAAGTCACCCAATATTCACTGTGGTCAGAGCACCGGAGGAATGTGGAGGTTATTTTTTTTAACACTGAGCTCTCACTCATACACACAGTAATGCAAAATACTCCAATTCATAAAATCGGTACGAAAATTTAAATCCTTCAAGCAGTCAATTTGGGTGAAAGCAAACAAATGTCTATTCACTGGCCACATCAAAGCAGCACACTTGCTGGCACCTCAGGATGGCAGTATTAATTGTTCAATGAGCCATAGTTTTAGGTAATGTGACCACAACACTCCCAAGGTCTTCAACAAAGGATGTTTATCCATTGTCTGGAATTTGGCTTGTTCTTCAGGACTGCTGATGCTCCTGTCATTATTGGTTAAAATGCTCCAGAGCCCCACCCTTTTTGAAACCCTAGGTCTTTCTCCCATTTTTCCCTTGTCTCGTCCAGTGGTGAGAGTGCCCTTCCCAGTAGTTGCCCATGCAGGTCCTCGCAGTTTCCCCAATAGTGATAGGGGATTCAATTGTAAGGGGAATAGATGGGTGTTGCTGTGGCCGCAAATTAGATTTCAGAATGGTGTGTGCAAGGTGCAAGGATGCCTCGGAGCGACTGCAAGGCATTCTAGAGGGGGAGGGTGAAAGGCCAGCTGTCATGGTGCATATAGGAACCAACGATGTAGCTCAAAATGGGATGAGGTCCTACAAGCTGAATTTAGGGAGTTAAACTAAAAAGCAGGACCTCGAAGGTGGTGATGTCAGGATTGCTACCAGTGCCATGTGCTAGTCAGAGTAGGAATTGCAGGATAGCTAAGATGACCACGTGGCTTGATGGATGGTGCAAAAGGGAGGGGTTAAAATTCCTGGGACATTGGAACTGGTTCTGGGGGAGGTGGGACCAGTACAAACCCGGTGGTCTGCACATGCGCTCGACCGGCATCAATGCCCCAGGGGGAGTGTTTGCTTGTGCTGTTGGGGGCGGTTTAAACTAATATGGCAGGTGGATGGGAACTGATGCCGGAAGTCGGAGAGAAGTAAGGTGTGGACAGAAACAAAAGGCAGTAAAGGGATACGTCGAAGGCAGAGAAACCAAAGACAAAAATCAAAAAGGGCCACATTACATCATTATTATAAAAGGGCCATAAACCAAGCCTGAAGGCAGTGCCTCAATGCGGGGAGCATTTGTAATAAGGTTGATGAATTAACTGCGCTGACAATCATAAACGGATATTATGTAATTGGGTTACCTGGCTCCAGGGTGACCAAGGAAGGGACTTCCACATCCAGGGTATTCAGTATTCAGGAAAGATAGTAGGACATGAAAGGGAGGTGGGGTAGCATTGTTGGTTAATGAGGAGATTAACACAATAGTAAGTAAGGACATTAGCCTGGACAATACGGAATCTGTATGGCTGGAGCCGCGGAACACCAAAGGGCAAAAAAGCACGTGTGGCAGTTGTGTTCAAACCATCAAACTGTAGTTGAGATTGGGGATGGCATCAAATGGGAAATTAGAGATGAGTGCAGCAGTTATTATTGGTGACTTCAATCTGCATATTGATTGGGCTAATCAAACTGGTAGCAATGTGATGGAGGAGGATTTCCTGGAATGGAAAAGGGATAGTTTTCTCGACCAATATGTCGAGGAAGCAACCAGAGAGCAGGTCATCCTAGACTGGGTATTGTGCAATGAGAGAGGATTAATTAGTAATGGTATGGTGTGAGATCTTTTTGGGAAGAGTGCCATAATATGGTAGAATTCTTCTTTAAGATGGAGACTTGCACAGTTAAGTCTGAGTCTAGGGTCCTGAACTTCAAGAAAGCTAACTTTGATGGTATGAGAATTGCATTGGCTAGGTTAAGCTGGCAAAGGATACTTAAGGGGTTGACGGTGGATCGACAAGAACGGTCATTTAAAGAACACGTGGATGAACATTAACAATCCTACATCCCTGTCAGGCGCAAGAGTAAGACGGGAAAGGTGGCTTAACTATGACTAACAAGGGAAATCAGGGTAGAGTGAAAGCCAAAGAGGAGGACTATAAATTGGCCAGAAAAAGCAGCAAGCCTAGGACTGGAAGAAATTTAAAATTCGGCAGAGGAGGACAAAGGGTGTAATTCGGAAGGGGAAAATAGAATATGAGAGTAAGCTTTCAGAAAACATAAACACTGACTGCAAATGCTTTTATAGATATGTGAAGAGAAAAAGACTGGTGGAGACAAATGTAGGTCCCTTACAATTAGAATAAGGTGAATTCATAATGGACAACAAAGAGATGGCTGACCAGTTGAACAAATACTTTGGATCTGTCTTCACTAAGGAGGACACAAATAACCTCCCGGATATATTAGGGGACAGAGGGTCTAGCATGAAGGAGGCACTCAAGGAAATCCTTATTAGTCAGGAAATTGTATTGGGGAAATTGATGGGATTAAAACCCACCAAATCCACAGGGCCTGATTCTCTGCATCCAGAGTACTTAAGGAAGTGGCCCTAGAAATAGTGGACACATTGGTGATCATTTTCCAGCTTTCTGTAGACTCGGTGAGAGTTCCAATAGAGATGAGGGTAGCTAATGTAACCCCACTTTTTTTTTTAAAAGGAGGGAGAGAGAAAGTGGGGGATTATAGACCAGTTAGCCTGACATCGATGGTGGGGAAAATACTGAAGTCAATTATTAAGGATGTAATAATTGAGCATTGGAAAGCAGGGACAGGATTGGTCCAAGTCAGCATGTGTTCACTAAAGGGAAATCATGCTCAACAAATCTGGACTTTTTTGAGAATGTGACCAGTAGAGTGAACAAGGGTGAACCAGTGGATGTTTTGTATCTGGACTTTCAAATGGCTTTTGACAAGGTCCCACACAAGAGATTCGTGAGCAAAATTAAGCTTATGGTATTGGAGGATAATGTATTGATGTGTATTGATGTGGATGAGAGAACTGGTTAGTAGCCAGGAAGCAGAGAGTGAGAATATACGGGTCCTTTTCATTGTGACAGGCAGTGACTAGTGGGGTACCGCAGGGTTCAGTGCTGGGATTCCAGCTGTTCACAATGTAGGAATTGTATGCAATATCTCCAAATTTGCAGATAACACTAAGCTGGGTGACTGTGTGTGCTGTGAAGAGGATGGAAAGAGGCTGCAGCGTGACTTGGACAGGACGGCTGAGTGGGCAAATCCAATATAATGTGGGTAAATGTAAAGTTATCCACTTTGGTGGCAAAAAGAGGAAGACAAGTTATTGTTTGAATAGTGAGTTTGAGGAAAAGCGGAAGTGAAACAAGACCTGGGTGCCATGGTGGAACAGTTGCTGAAGGTTGACATGCAGATACAGCAGGTGGTGAGGAAAGCTAATGGCATGCTGGCTTTCACAGCTAGAGGATTTGAGTATAGGAGGAGGGATGTCTTGCTGCATTTATACAGGGCCTTTGTGAGGCCACACCCTGAGTATTGTGTGCAGTTTTGGTCCCCTACTTTGAGGAAGGTCATTCTTGCTGTTGAGGACCCAGCGAAGGGTCACCTGGTTAACTTCTGGGATGGCAGGACTGACATATGAAGATGATAATCCTTTAGATTTTGCAGTCCAGATGTAATCATCAGTCGAACACCAGATAACTTAAAAGAACCGTTTATTTACCGCGGGCCTGTAGCACAGCTGTGACTCAGAGTTACAGCAAGTGAAAAAGCAAATTTCTCTCAGTTACAGTTGACTATATATTCTTACAAAACCCATCACACCTTTCAATCATTAGTGATACAATTATCCCATTACGCCCCTCCAAGTAATTATTCCCTTCCCATCATCAATAATACCGTTCATTTCATAGCATATTAATTCTTTATCAACAAGTCCTAAGGAGTGAATCTTCCCCCGGCTGTGTTTCGTTCCCACCACAGATTCTCACAGACTGTCAAGGTCGTGATAATGCGTTCTCTCAGGGACAATTCATTTCCCAAAGCTGGTATATAAACCTGACATTCCATTACCCATCAAGCTCTGATTCAACTTGGCCAAACTCTCATTCCATTTCCTATCATGCTCTGATTCTAACTTGAGCCAAACTCTCATTCCATTTCCCATCATGCTCTGATTCTAACTTGAGCCAAACTCTCATTCCCCCCTTTTATCATTTCATGATAACTTCTAATCCATAGCCACTTATCTCAGTCTTTCCCATTCTATCTGCACTTCTATCATTTTTCTCCTTCCCTCTGCATCTTCTTTCTCATCCATTGGGCTCACTTCATGTTGCTGTATTAACTGTTGTGGAATTACTGCTGCACTGACACTTTTACACAAGCATTTCATTAGGAAGCTAAATATGATTATTACAAGTATTACAACTCCCAGGATCATTAATCCATGCACCAGATAAGACCCCTATGATCCGCCCAGATACGTGTTTATATGTAATTCCCTTTTCTGCCTTTGGTTAACATTATGCCTTGTCCTTTGAAGGGTTGTTCTTCAGTAACACATCTCTCCCGTATACTTTTGTCCTGGCGGTACAGTTTTATGCCTGTTTTTACAATTATAGTTCCAACTACATCCAATCCGATGGCAGGGCAATCTTCCTTCAGTTCTTCCATCAAGGAGCAGGGTTTGGTGCGGTTGTCACACGTAGGTCGAACATCCGTCCACCGGGGTCACATTCCAGGATCCTCATTCCTCAGGGTCGTTGTTGATGCAGTGTAAAGTGTCGTCCCGATACAGGTGATGGACTCGTTTTCCGCTACCTCCACAGGTTCTTTGCTTGGCCTCCCCATTTGTCTCCAAGAGTCCCAGCAGGACTATGGTGATAAGTAGGTACTTCATCCTACAGGCTGGGTAACCTAGGGCTTGGAAACAAAAAGGTTACTTTTCTTTTTACTTTAAGGCCTTACAATGATGGATGTGGGTTCAGGCATTTTTCCTCAGTCCTTTCCTAATCCAATTAAGAATCAGGACATACTCTCCTGGATTAATAGTGACGGAAGGGAGGTATTTCCTCATAAGCAGCTCGCGCCCGTGAATGGAGGCCTTTCAACACCTTCGTGAAGGTTATCACATAGTTGGCCATTTCAGTAGTCATTGTTTTCTTGATCCCAGGGAGTGCGAAAGGATCTGCCGTATAGAATTTCGGCGGGACTCAGTCGTGTCTTTCCGGTCGGGGTTGCACGTATCTGGAAGAGGGCAATAGGCAATAACTTGAGCCAAGTGGCTCTAGTCTCTGCCTGTAGTTTTGCCAGTTTCGTTTTTAATGTCTGATTAGTCCTTGCTACCATTCTCACTGCCTGGGGTCGGTACGCGCAATGTAATTGTTTTATTCCCAGCTGAGTACAAAATTCCTTATTGATCTGTCCCACAAAATGAGGTCCATTATCAGAGCTTAATCGATGTGGAATCCCAAATCTAGGAACAATTTCTCACATCAAAACTTTTACCACCGTCGAAGCTTTGTTATTAACAGTGAGGTAAACTTCTATCCACTTACTAAATACATCAACAATAACCAATACATGTTTATAACATTGGCATCTTTCCAACTCAATGTAATCGCTCTGGAGTGTCTCAAAGGGACCTTCCGGTAACAGGGTTTTACCCATTTCACAGGGTATTGCTTTTCCAGGATTATATTGCTGACATACCAGGTAACGACTGCTAATGTTTTGTATTATTTCCTGCAGCTTGGATACCACCAAGTCTTCAGCAATATATATCACCCGTAGCTCGTACACCACAATGAGTTGCAAAGTGAACATATTCAGTGACCCAGGCTGCCAAGGCATCGGTCAGACAAGTTTGTCCTGCCGGGGTGACCCACAACTTAGTTACATGATCATAATGACACCCCAATTCTTTCCACAACTCTTTCATACTTTTAGGAGCGTCCTGCAACTTAACAATGTCGGTAATAGTTGGCTTTGGCTTATCCGAGGGAGACTGGCTTGGTGATGTTTTTAGTCTGACTCACCACCATCTCCTTCCATTGGGAAGCTTCTTTGGTTTCGTGGTCTGCCTGTCTATTTCCTATATCTGTTGGGGGTTTTACCCGATGTATGGGCAGTGCATTTTATGACCGCCATTTGTTTGGGCAACATCAGGGCCTGTAGCAAGTGAGAAACTAATGCCTTGTGTGAAATTTGTTTGCCGGCGGATGTCAAAAATTCTCTATTTTTTCCTTATACTTGGCCAAAGTCATGCGTGACTCCAAAGGCATATCTAGAGTCTGTATAAATAGTCACCCTTAAATCCCTTCCGAGGACACAGGCGCGAATTAGGGCAAATAACTCGGCTTGTTGGGCTGAGAACGGGGTTTCAAAGGCTACTGCTTCCAAGGTTTGCCCGTCCTGATTTACTATCGCATATCCTGATAACCGCTCCCCCCTTTCACCGATGGAAGCACTTCCATCTGTGAACAGGGTCAGGTCTGGGTCGTTAAGAGGGGCAGGTCCTCCCTGACAAGTGAATCTTCCTTTATAACTGACATGCAATCGTGTCCAGAGTGTTCTTGCTCAAGGGGTGGATTGGTGAGAAAATTTGCAGGATTAATAGTGGTGCAATGGTGGAATAGGAGCTTTGGATTGTTCAAGAGATAAATCTCATACTTGTTCTGTCGAGCCATGGTGAGATGCTGAGTTTGGAGCTGGCCTAGTAATGCCGTGACTAAATGAGAGCCCAGGCTGGGAATAGCTTGTTGTTTTAGTGGATATTGCCTTTACATACCCATGCTTGGGTCTCATAAGACAGTTTACAGGGAATGTGGCTTGTTCAGCCATTTTGTGTCATTAATATCTAAGTTGTTCTACCTTCGCATTCAACCTTTGCATGTCTAGCGAATTTACCATAGAAGTTTCTGTCTTAAATCAAGTCGCTACATTATTGATTATACCTCTTCTAACCCTGTGTAGGTCGTCATGCCCTCAAAATCTAGTGGCACCCGTGTCATTGGCAGCCTGCTTCATAACAACCTTACTTAAAACACTGTACATATTTAATTCATATTATGAACAATACCGAAACGCGTGAGAAGCAGACACAAGTTGTATATGCATCCGATGTCTTTCCCCGAATGTAGCTGTAGTCGAGCATTAAAATAAGCTATGTCCTTGGTCCAGTCCCTGACTGCTGGGATGCATATCTCATCAATAAAATTATCTAAAGCACCAGAGTTCATAGAGCAACATGTATCCTGTGTACGTGAAGTCAATAAGTCAATGATGTTCAAGCGCCTTGAAGTGCTTGTAGTGGTTCTGAGATCTCAAGAGTCATCACAAGTCTCCACAGGTGCTGCTGTCATGCCAGCCTTTCTGGAATGTTTAACCTAAAAATTGAAAGGAAAAGTGTCCTGGTCGTCACCAGGTGTTAAATGTTGTCCGTATGAAACTTTTCCTGTATGGGCCGAACACTTGTGTTATGCAGGGGTTAGTTGTCCTTGTATACATATGCCAAACCTTTCCTATCCATTTTATAATAACTCAACTGTCTCAAATTCCTGAAGCTTCTGCAAATATCGTGGCACCTATAGTTACTTGTAATTATCTGCACTATACGTCCTATGTTCTAACATCAAAGATCCATTCTGCATGGGACAGAGTGGCTTAATTAATTTGAAAAAATCTGAAAATTCAAAACTTAAGACTGGATCAACTGGACCTCTACTCACTGCAGATTAGACGAGCGTAGGGGATCTCGTAGAAATATATAAAATCCTAATGGGACTGGACAGGCTAGACGTGGGAAGAATGTTTACCATGTTGGGGACGTCCAGAACTAGGGGTCACAGCCTAGGAATAAGGGGTAAGCCATTCAGGACTGAGATGACTAAGGAAAATTGGGGTTGGGCAATAAATGCTGACCTTATCAGAAGCACCCACATCCTGTGAATGAATGAAAAATAAATATTGAGCGATAATTTCTTCCTGCTAAACATTGAAACTTCTTAAGCCATTGTCCTCAACTCCTGCTATCAATTTTGTCAAACGTTTTCCCCTTTCCTGACCATTTTAACAAACTCAACAAGACTGCTTACACCTGTCTACCTTCAACTTATAACATCACGTCTTGACAGTGTGCTTAGTGAAACTCAGCAGTGCATTTCTTACTGCTGGTCATGGTTTATACCTATGGTTTCCTGGCCACGTCCATTCTGTACCTGTTGGAAACTTAAGCTCATTGTATCCTGCACCAAGTCCTGTTCGTCCATCACTCTTGTCCTTGCTGATCTGCATTTCCTTCTGGTTCCACAGCACCTGGAATTTTAAAACACTTCATTCTTGTGCTTCAATCCATACTGGTCTGACTCCTCCTGACCTCTGTAAATATCATATGCCCCACAATCCTTCCTGCTGCTAACTATTTTAGGTTGACTCTGACCTCCTGTGCATCATTCACCCTTTGTTTGCACTACCATTGGCATCTATGCCTTCATCTGTCTTGTGTTCCACAATCTGAAATTGCCTAATTTAAATATTTTCCACCTCTGCCCTGTCTACCCCTCACCCATTGTTCCTATTTCCTTGAATATCTTAAAAATTCACATTGAGATCGGCGGCATGGTGGAGCAGTAGTTAGCACTGCTGCTTCACAGTGCCGAGGACCTGGCTCTGGTTCTCTGTGTCTGTGCGCTCACCCCTCACAACCCAAAGATGTCCAGCATAGGTGGATTGGTGACGCTAAATTGCCCCTTAATTGGAAAAAAGTAATTGGGTACTCTAAATTTATTTTTATAAAATTCACATTGAGGGTGCCCTCCATCGTGTTGTCTGCCACTACCACCATGCTAAATGGGATAGACTTCAAACAGATAGACTTGCAACTCAAGACTGGGTATCCATGAGGCGCTGTGGGTCATGAGCAGCAGCAGCAGCAGAATTGTACTCAGCCACAATCTGCAACCTTATGGCCCAGCATATCTCCAACTCTACCATTTCCACCAAGCCAAGGGATCAACCCAGGTTCAATGAGGAGTGCAGGAGAGCATGCCAGGAACAACATCAGGCATACTGAAAAATGGAAGTGTCGACCTGGTGAAGCTACAACACAGGATTACTTGTGTGCCAAACAGCATACGCAGAAGTAATAGACGGAGCTAAATGATTCCACAATACGTCAGATCTAAGCTCTGTAGTCCTGCCATATCCAGCCGTGAATGGTTGTGGACAATTAAACAACTCACTGGAGGAGGGGACTCATCAAATATCACCATCCTCCATGATGGAGGAGCCCAGCAGATATGTGCAAAGAGAAGGCTGCGGCAATCACAACAATCTTCAGACATAAGTGCCGATTGGATGACCCATCTCGGTCTCCTCCGAGGTCCACAGCATCACAAATATCCGTCTTCAGCCAATACGATTCACTCCATGTGATATCAAGAAACTGCTGAATGCACTGGATACTGCAACGGCTATAGGCACTGACAATATCCTGGCAATAGTACTGAAGACCTGTGTTCCAGAACCTGCTGCACCCGGAGCCAAGATGTTCCAGTACAACTACAATGCTGGCATTTATCTACCAATGTGGAAAATTGCCCAGGTGTGTCCTGTACACAAGAAACAGGACAAATCCAACCCAACCAATTACAACCCTATCAGTCTACTCTCCGTTAGCAAAGTGATGGAAGGAGTCATCAACAGTGCCATCAAGCGGCACTTACTCAGCAATAACCTGCTCATGGATGCTTAATTTGGGTTCCGCCAGGGTCACTCGGCTCTTGTCCTCTTAGAGCCTTGGTTCAAACATGGACAAATGAGCTGAATGCCAGAGGTGAGGTGAGAGTGACTGCCCTTGACATCAAGGCATCATTTGACCAAATATGGCATCAAAGAGCCCAAGCTAAACGAGAGTCAATATGAATCCAGGGAAAACTCATTGATTGGCGTTATACATGGCACAAAAGAAGATGGCTGTGTTGGTTGGAGGTCAATTGTCTCAGCTCCAGGACATTACTGCAGGAGCTCCTCAGGGTAGAGTCCTAGGCGCAACCATATTCAGCTACTTCATCAGTGACCTCCCTTGCATCATGAGGTCAGAAGTGGGGATGTTTGCAGATGAATGCACAATGTTGGGCACCATTCACAACTCCTCAGATAATGAAGCAGTCCATGTTCAAATGCAGCAAGACCTGGACAATATCCAGGTTTGGGCTGATGAGTGACAAGTTATATTTGCATCATTCAAGTGCCAGGCAATGACCATCTCCTACAAGAGAGGATCTAACCACAGTCCCTTGACATTCAATGGCATTGCCATTACTGAATCTTCCACAATCAACATCTTGGGGTTTACCATTGATCAGAAACTGAACTGGACTAGCCACATGAATACTGGGGCAGGTCAAAAGATAGGAATTCTACGACGAGTACCTCGCCTCCTGACCCCCCCCCCCCCCCCCCCCCCCCCCCCCCCAAAGCTGTCCATCATCTACAAGGCACAAGTCAGGAGTGTAATGGACTCATCCACATGCTTGGATGAGTGCAGCTCCAGAAACACTAAAGAAGCTTGACACCATCCAGGACAAAGCAGTCTGCTTGATTGCTCCCACTTCCCCAAACATTCAATCCCTCCACCACTGACAAACAGTGGCAGCCGCGTACCATCTACAAGATGCAGTAACTCACCAAGGTTCCTGACACAGCACCTTCCAAACCTACGACCGATATAATCTAGAAGGACAAGAGCAGCAGATACCTAAGAACACCACCACATGGAGGTCCCCCTCCAAGTCACTCACCACCCTGATTGGAAATATATCGCTGTTCCTTCACTGTCGCTGGGGCAACATCCTGAACTCCCTCCCTAACAGCACAGTGGGTGTACCTACACCTCAAGAACTGCAATGGTTCAAAAAGGTAGCTCACCATCATCTTCTGAAGGGCAACTAGGGATGGGCAATAAATGCTGGCCTAACCAGCGACGCCCACATCCTGTAAATTAATAAAACAAATTATTGTTTTGTTTCAACTGAAAACATAACACACAGAATTTTTCTACATTGAATATGCTGTATGCTGATGAGATGTCAGTATAATTTGTGGTTGAAAGAATGAACTATAAATTAATGACATTGATTATTATTCCCATGAATTTATTTTCGTTTAGAAATTATTTTTATTCTTGAAGGAGATTTGGGCTACATTAATTGCCCACCTCATGTTGGCTTGAGAAGTTGACGGTGGGTCTCCTTGAACTGTTGCAGTCCATATAATAGAGAATTCTGAAATTGTGACCCAATGGCGACAAAGGAATGGCATTACATGTTGAAGTCAGAATAGCTTTGTGACTTGGAGGGGGACCTAAAGGTGATGGTAATAAAAAAAAAAAAGAAAGTAGTGGAAATGCTCTGCAGGTCTGGCAGCATCTGTAGAGAAAGAAAAAGTTACCGTTGTGAGGGAAGGTCATTAACCTGAAACATTATCTGTTTTTTTCTCCACAGACACAGCCAGATTTGTTTCCAGTATTTTTTGTTTTTATTTCCTATTTCCAGCACCTACAATATTTTGCTCCTCACGGTGATGGCGTTTCTACTGTATTTTTGCTGTGTTCCTCTTGGTGATAGTATTTATAGGGTGTGTGTGTGTGGGGGGGGGGGGGGGGGGGGGGGGGGGGGATGCTGAAGGGTGCGTTACTGCAGGAAATTCTGCAGTTCTACATGTTTTAGCCAAGGTTTGCCAGTGATGGATGGGGTAAATATTGAATCCAGTGACAGGAGTGCTGATCAAACAACCTTCTCTCGGCGGACCTAGATGCTGTTGAGATTGAGCGCTTTGACAGAATTGGTCTAGGCGGTGGCCAATATTTCATAAGGCTGGACTTCCGGTGGCGGCTATGAAGGAGTAAGTCGCACATTTGCTGGCTCCTGCTCTGGTTAGACTTTTGGACCTTTCCCCCTGACTTTTTTCTGGTTTTAAACTGTAACTTCGAGGGCTGAGGCAATTGGGCACCGTTTCCACGTTTCGGTGTATGGAGAAAAGAACCAGAAGTGCACGAAAAGGCAGAAATAAAAGGATCCCTGGTGTGTCGGCCCAGTGATCAACGGAGCAGTTGATGCAGGTCATCCAGGACGGCTTTGCCAAGCAGAAACGGGACTGCCTGGACCCGATAAGAGTCGATTGATCGGCTGGAGCACAGATTGGACGCCCAGGATCGGGCGATCCAGAAGGTTGAGAAGGCACTGGCTGTGCAGGAGGAGCATCAAACTGTGGTGGAGGTGGGGATGTTGAGGGACCAGCAGAAAAAGCTTCTGGAGAAGGTGGAGGACCTAGAGAATTGGTCTCGTCGGCAGAACTTAAGAATTGTCAGGCTCCTGGAGGGGTCTGAGGGAGCTGATGCTGGGGCATACATAGCAGGTATGTTTGAGAAGCTGCTGGGGGAGGGCACATTCTCCCGACCCTTGGAGGTGGACAGTGCGTACAGAGTGCTTGCGAGGAAGCTGCGAACGGGGGGACCCGATAAGGAATGTATTCTTCAGTGGGCCAGGCAAATGCGGAACTGTAAGTGGGACAACAGTATCCTGTGGGTTTACCAGGACCTGAGTGTACAGGTGGCCAGGAAAAGGGCAGGCTTCAACCAAATTAAGTCAGTTTTTTTCAAGAAACCGGTGAAGTTTGGACTGCTGTATCCGGCCCGTCTCTGGGTCACGTTTGAGGACCTGCATCATTATTTTGAGTTGCCCGAAGACATGCTGGACTTCGTGAAAAGAAAAGGATCAGCGGTGGACTGTAAACTTTAGAACTTTGATGCAACTTTTTGGCTTATTTGTTGTTTTTTCTCTTTTGTTTTTGAGTTCTGTTTAAGAAGGGGGAAAAAGATTTTCGTTTTCTTTTTGATGAATGTTGGCAATGCCTTTTGCTTTTGTGGGATGGAGACATACTTGTTTGGATTTCGGTGTTTTTCTTTCGGTTGGGTGATTGTGTGGGGATCATTAGATGAGGGAATTTGTTTATATGAGCAGTGGGGTGGGGGTGAGGAAACAATAGGTGGGAGACTATCTGGCACCGGGGGTGGGGGCCACCAAGCTAGCTGGGTGAGCTAGCTCATGGAAGCACAGTGGGGGATGTGCATATGTTTAGTTTATTGTATGGGTTAGGTTTCAGAGTGGTGTTGCTGGGGGGGGGGGGGTAGTTGTTCTGCTGACAAGGGAGGGACTTCTGTTGAGGGACAGAGAGGTGGTCGGTGGCGGGGGCTGCCGGGGGGCGGACCTGAGGGGGTGCAGCGCATGGGCTGGAGGCGGGCCCAAGAAAGGGGATGGCTGTTTGGCAGAGGAGGGGGGGGGCACTGTGCCCCCAACTAGGCTGATTACTTTGAATGTTCGAGGGTTAAATGGGATGGTTAAGCGGGCACATGTGTTCACGCACCTGAGGGGACTGAAGGCGGACATGGTAATGTTGTAGGAGCCGCACCTTAGAGTAACGGACCAGATCAGATTAAGGAACGGCTGGATCTGTCAGGTCTTTGACTCAGGGCTGGACACAAAGACTAGAGGGGTTGCGATCTTGATTAATAAGCGGGTGATATTTGAGGTGGGCAGAATAGTTTTGGATGTGGGAGGCCGATATATTATGGTTAGTGGTAAGCTGGAGGGGATGAAGGTAGTGCTGATTAATGTGTATGCGGCAAATTGGGATGACGTGGAACTCATAAAGAGGATGTTGGGGAAGATACCGGAACCTAGATTTGCACAAGCTGGTCATGGGAGGGGACTTTAATACAGTTATCGACCCCAGCCTGGATCGGTCATGCTCGAAAACGGGCAGGGTGCCAACAATGGCAAAGGAACTGAAAGGGTTCATGGAGCAGATGAGGTGGGTGGATCCATGGAGATTTAGGCAGCCGAGGGTGAAGGCGTTCTCCTTCAGCTCTCACGTACATAAGGTATACTCTCTGATCGATTTCTTTATTTTGGGTAAGGCCTTGCTGGCAGGGGTGGTGGACACTGGGTACTCGGCGATTACAATCTCAGACCATGCTCCACACTGGGTTGCTGCAGGTTAGTAAAGATAGCAATCAGCGCCCGCAATGGAGGTTGGATATAGGACTGTTGGCAGATGAAGCGGTGTGCGAGAGGCTGAGGAAATGCATTCAAAATTACCTGCAGGTAAATGATACAGGGAAAGTCTCAGCAGCGGTCTTCTGGGAATCGCCGAAGGCAGTGGTGAGAGGAGAACTGATCTTGATCCGGGCTCACAGGGACAGGACGGACAGTGCAGAGACGGACCAACTGGTAAAAGAGGTTCTACAATCGACAGGAGGTAAGCGGAGACTCCAGAGATGGAACTTGTAAAGGAACGACGGAGGCTACAGGCGGAGTTCGGCTTGTTAACCACAGAAAGGCAAGGGGGGCGATCTACGAGCATGATGAGAAGGCCAGCAGGATGCTTGCACAGCAGCTCAGAAAGAGGGCAGCAGCGAGGGAAATAAGGAAAGTTATTGACAGGGATGGAAACTTGGTTGGGGATTCGGGAAGGGGCTGGTTTAGCACACTGGGCTAAATCGCTGTCTTTTAAAGGAGACCGAGGCAGGCTAGCAGCACGGTTCAATTCCCGTACCAGCCTCCCCGAACAGGCGCCGGAATGAAGCCTACTCGTGACAATAAGCGATTTTCATTACATTTTCATTTTATCAGGCGTTTAAGGATTTCTACAGCAGGCTGTACAGGTCGGAAACTCCTACGCACTGGAGGGGATGAGGCACTTCCTGCAGGGGCTGACTTTCCCAAAGGTGGGCGGGGAGCTGGTACAAGGACTGGGGGCCCCGATCGGGTTGGAAGAGATAGTGGAGGGCTTGAAGGCCATGTAGTCTTGTAGTCCCGTAGTCATGTAGTCATGTAGTCCCGGCTGGGTCACTGTCTGTGTGGAGTCTGCACGTCCTCCCCCTGTGTGCGTGGGTTTCCTCCGGGTGCTCCGGTTTCCTCCCACAGTCCAAAGATGTGCGGGTTAGGTGGATTGGCCATGCTAAATTGCGCGTAGTGTCCTAATAAAAGTAAGGTTAAGGGGGGGGGTTGTTGGGTTACGGGTATAGGGTGGATACGTGGGTTGAGTAGGGTGATCATGGCTCGGCACAACATTGAGGGCCGAAGGGCCTGTTCTGTGCTGTACTGTTCTATGTTCTATGTTCTCTGAGAGTTGTGAACTTGTGAAATTCTCTACAACAGAAGGTGTTGGAGCTAGTTTGTTGGATGTGTTCAAGAGGGAGTTGGACATTGCCCTTGCAGCTAAAGGGATCAAGGGGTATGGTGAGAAAGCGGGAGTGGGAAACTGAATTTGCATGATCAGCCATGATCATATTGAATGGTGGTGCAGGCTTGAAGGGCGAATGGCCTTCTCCTGCACCTAGTTTCTATGTTTCTATATCTGCATCCAGTAGGTCCTCTAGTTCCCGACCTCTGACGTCAGAAGGTAAATTTTTCGGTTTTATCACAAATGTGCAGACCAAAACCAGAGAACCAGTTGGTCTGTCTCATACCAATAACCTCCTCAAAGATTAGCAGTGAAAAATGACTTTCCCATCACCGATTCATGCTCAATTAACTGGTACCTGTCCTCAAGTGTTAAACTGACATATGTAGTTACCTGTAATTTCTGCAGTTTCTGAATCCAAGAGGCACAGCACAATTCCTGAATCTGGAAAGTTTTGGTAAATTATGACTTGCCGTTAATTCATGGATTTATTTTTAGTATCTTTATGTTGAAACCCCCGGGTCTTGAACTTTTTGAATGTGCTGTGCAAGCTTTGGTCATGAAAAGCAAGATCCACAGAATGGGTAAAAACAGTTTGGCCGTAGTCCGATTTGTTTCACAAAGTGCGTATTGTTGGTCTTTCGTCCTGAATTAAGTGAGACTGTCCTGTTTCCACCACTTAGCTTCTCCCCCCCCCCCCCCCCCCCCCCCCCCCCCCCACCCACCCACCCAACTGACCCTACACTTGTGCAGTGGTATTGGAGCTAATCTTGTTGATTCATTATTCATTGTTATCTGATTCTTTCTTATAGATGATATTCTCATGTTCCCAACAACACAGGAGTCATTGTGCTGTATTCAATCTCGACTGGCTGTTCTTTGCCTAAATCCACCTCCCTTTTTTAAAAACAAAGGATTGTGCACAATCCCAGTTTTCTAGCTCTCTCTATTCAGAAAAATAGACTTTTTTATGCATAACGTGATTTAAAATATTAACTTTAAATTAATATTTGCTATTTTTATGCTTCCAATCGAAATTACTGAGATGATTGCTACATGCCCATCAGCATTCACTCTGTCTAAATCGTGTTCCGTGTTTACCCATAATTTTAATTTTGTTGTCACCTCTTGGAGCTCACAGGCCTGGTATTATTCTTGTTGATCTTTAAAAGATTCAGCAAGGCATCAATGTCCTAGTCTGAAAAACAGGATGCCCAAAATAATCCAAGTTGCCCAAATTAGTTGCATTGAATTGAACCATTCTTTTCTGCATGATGGATACTGTTTAGGTCCTAAAGGCAGAAAATAGGGAGCTAGGAAGGAAGTTAAGAAATCGGACCTCAAAGGTAGTGATCTCAGGATTACTGCCGGTGCCACGTCCGAGTCAGAGTAGAAATGACAGGATATATAGGATGAATACATGGCTGAAGAGATGGTGTCAGGGGGAGGGTTTCAGATTCCTGGGGCATTGGGACCGATTCTGCGGGAGGTGGGACCTGTACAAACTGGACGGGTTACACCTGGGCAGGACTGGAACTATTTGCTAGAGCGGTTGGGGAGGGTTTAAACTAAAATGCCGGGGGGGGGGGGGGGGGGGGGGAACCTATGCAAGGAGTCAGAGAAAGCGGGAGCAAGAACAAAAGCAAAAGATAGAAAAGTGAAGAAGGAAAGTGATAGGTGGAGAAACCAAGAACAAAATTCAAACAGGGCAGTAGAAAAAAATATTGGGAGCAAGACGAGCGTTGTGATAAAGACAAACTTAAAGGCTCTGTGCCTTAATGCACGGAGCATTTGCAATAAAGTGGATGAACTCATCGCGCAGATAGATATAAATGGGTGATAGAATTGGGATTACGGAGACGTGGCTGCAGGGTGAACATGGATGGGAACTAAATGTCCCAGGGTTCTCAATATTCAGGAAGGACAGGCATAAAAGAAAAGGTGGTGGCGTGGCACTGCTGGTTAAAGAGGAAATTAACACAATAGTGAGAAAGGATATTAGCTTTGACAATGTGGAATCTGCATGGATAGAGTTGAGAAATACCAAGGGACAAAAAACATAAGCGGGTATCATATATAGACCCCCAAACTGCAATGGTGAGGTTGGGAATGGCATTAAACAAGAAATTAGTGATGCGTGTAATAAGGGAATATGAAATGAAATGAAATGAAAATCGCTTATTGTCACGAGTAGGCTTCAATGAAGTTACTGTGAATATCGGTGATCATGGATGATTTTAACCTTCGCATAGATTGGGCAAATCAAATTAGCCACAATGCCATAGTGGTGGATTCCTGGAGTGTATACGGAATGGTTTTCTTGACCAATATGTGGAGGAACCAACGAGAGAGCAGGCCATCTTAGACTGGGTACTGTGTAATGCGAAGGGAATTATTGCTAATCTGGCTGTTCGAGACCCCTTGGGGATGAGCGACCATAACATGATAGAATTTTGTATCTAGGTGGAGAGCGAAGTAGTTGATTCGGAGACTGCGGTGCTGAGTCTTAATAAAGGAACTATGAGGATATGAGGCGTGAGTTGGCTTTGATAGATTGGGGAAAGTTACTTAAAGGGGTGACAGTGGATAGACAATGGCAAACATTCAAGGAACGCATGGAGGAACTACAGCAACTGTTAATTCTTGTCTGGCACAAAAGCAAAGGGGCTAAGAGGGCCAATCCATGGCTGTCTGGCACAAAAGCAAAGGGGACAAGAGGGCCAATCCATGGCTTACAAAGGAAATTAGAAATAGTATCCGAGACGAGGAACAAGCATACAGATTGGCCAAGAAAAATAATAGGTCTGAGGATTGGGGGCAGTTTAAAATTCAGCAGAGTTGGGCGAAGGGATTGATTAAGAAGGGGCAAGCATGGTATGAAAGGAAGCTTGCAGGGAACATAAAGACTGACACTAAGAGTTTCTACAGATATGTGAAGAGAAAGAGATGGGTATAGAGAAACTTAGGCCCAGTGCAGTCAGAAACAGGGGAATGCATACAAGGGACAAAGAAATGGCTGAGCAATTGAATACATACTTTAGTTCTGTCGTCACAAATGAGGACACAAATCAGATCCCAGAAATATTGGAGAATGAAAGGTTTAGTGAGAGGGAAGAACTGAGGGAAATCAACATTAGTAGAGAAATGGTGCTGGGAAAACTGATGGGATTGAAGGTGGATAAATTCTCAGGGCCTGAGAACCTGCCTCCCAGAGTGTTTAAGGAGGTGGCTCCGGAAATAGTGGATGCGTGGTGGTCATCTTCTGGTATTCTATAGACTCTGGAACTGTCCCTGCAGATTGGAGGGTGGCTCATGTCACTCCGATATTCAAAAAGGGAGGTAGAGAGAAAGCAGAGAATTATAGACCAGTAAACCTAACATCGGTAGTGGGGAAAATGCTTGAAACCATTATCAAGGACTTTATAGCGGAACATTTAGAAAGCAGTGGCAGGATCAGTCAGAGTCAGCATGGATTTATGAAGGGAAAGTCATGCTTGACAAATCTGTTGGAATTCTTTGAAGAGGTAATCAGTAGAGTCGACAAGGGGGAGCCAGTTGATGTGGTATATTCGGGGCGGAATTCTCCGCTCCCCACGCGGCCTGGGAGAAGCGCGGGAGGGCCCCCTGACATTTTTTATGTCCCCCCGCGATCACACCCCTGCCGCTCGATGGGCCGAGTGGCCGGCCCTTCACGCTCGTTTCAACATGGCAGCAACCACACCTGGTTGCTGCATTCGTGAAACGGGCGCCAGATGCCCGTTTGGGGCATCTAGGGGCCTGATTGGGACGGGAGCACCACAACTGTGCTCGGGAGGGGACAGGCCCGCGATCGGTGCCCACCGATCGTCGGGCCAGCGTCCAAAACGGACGCACTCTTTCCCCTCCGCCGCCCAGCAAGATCAAGCCGCCACGTCTTGCCGGGCGGCTGAGGAGAAAGACAGCCACCGCGCATGCGTGGGTTCGTGCCATCTGCGCGATTAAGTCATCCGCGCATGCGCGAGTTGTAACCGGCAACCCGCGCATGCGCAGATTACTTCACAAATGCGCCGGACGCGCGTCATTCTCGGCGCGACAAGGCCGCTGCCGAGAAAGATGGAGGCCCACTCGTAGCCCCCCGGGTGGGAGTGAATTAGGTGCGCGGAGCGGGCTTCGAGGCCGTCGTGAACCTCGGCCGAGTTCACGATGGCCTTCACGAATTCGGCCCCCTGCGGAGAATTCCGCCCATCGACTTTCAGAAGGTGTTTGACAAAGTCCCGCATAAGAGATTATTGTGCAAAATGAAAGCGCATGGGGTTGGGGGAAATGTATTGAGGTGGATAGAAAACTGGTTGGCAGAGAGGAAACAAGAGTAGGGATTAATGGGTCCTTTTCAAATTGGCAGGAAGTAACCAGTTGGGTACCATAGGGATCAGTGCTGGGACCCCAGCTATTCACAATATATATTAATGATTTGGATGAGGGAACAAAATGTAACATCTCAAAGTTTGCAGATGATACCAAGGTGGGAGGGTGAATTGTGACGAGTATGCAGGGATCCTACAGCAAGATCTGGACAGGTTCGGCGAGTGGGAAAATCAATGGCAGATGCAATATAATTTGGATAAGTGTGAGGTTATTCATTTTGGAAGCAAAAATAGGAAGGCAGGTCACTCCCTGAATGGTTGTAAATTGGGAGAGGGGAGTGTGCAGTGGGACCTTGGTGTCCTTGTGCACCATTTGCTGAAGGTAAGCATGCAGGTGCAGCAAGCGGTAAAGAAGGCTAATTGTATGTTGGCCTTCATTGCAAGAGGTTTCCAGTATAGAAGCAGGGATGTGTTGCTGCAATTGTACAGTGCCTTGGTGAGGTCATACTTGGAGTATTGTGTGCAGTTTTGGTCTCCTTCTCTGAGAAAGGATATTCTTGCTTGGGTTGGGTGCTCTTTCCAAGAGCCGATGCAGACTCGCTGGGCCGAATGGCCTCCTTCTGCACTATAAATTCTATGATTCTATGATTTTCAGGGTTCACAAATAATCTCATTCGTTCCAAACCTCAATTAATTGTTCTCTTACAATATCTTTATTAGTGTCACAAGTAGGCTTACATTAGCACAGTAATTAAGTTACTGTGAAAATCCTAGTCACCACACTCCGGTGCTTGTTCGGGTCCACAGAGGGAGAACTCAGAATATCCAATTTACCTGACAGCACATCTTTCGTGACTAGTGTTATGTAATTTGGAATAATACAAACTGCCACTTGATTCAGTTTTGAGTAAAAAATGCTCCAGACTTTGAAGTGAGTTCAATGTATTTTATTGAACTATTAGCACAATTCTAAACGAGTTTGACTCTCTGCTAATCTAAATGTAGTAACTCAGTCTAACTAAACCAGCCTTGCTGTAAGCCACATGCTGTGGTGTGATGCTGAGGATACACCCTGTTTCACTCTGTAGAGGTTGGTCTGTGGAAAGAGGCGGGGTGTGAGTGCCTCATTCCTTTTATAGTGAGATACCACCCCTGAGTGTCCTGATTGCTCATTGGTCGTGTCGTATTCTATGTGTTCATTAGCTGCATGTTTGCATATCATGACATCTCTCCCTTATTTTTTATGTTTTGTTATCGTATGTGAATGTATTTACATGTGAATGAGTCTGTCTAACATAACTGACGGAGGACAACAGAACAGAGCAAACAAAACAAACGTTCACAAGTCCAGTCTCTGAGGCTTGCGTCTGATCCTGGTCGACCTCCGGAGAGGTGGCAGAGGGGACGACGGCGCCTTGACAGGCGGGATGGAAGCCTGACTGGTGGCCTCGTGGTGCGAGATATCAGGAGGTGGCAATTCAACATATGGAAATGGAGGAGAAAGTGGTTGCGGGTAGGCAACTTTGCACAGTGCCCGTCGATCCCTTCGTACAATTGAGCCATCAGCCATACGTACAAAATGAGAGTGGGGCACAACCTGTCGAACAACGACAGCCGGGTCAGACCACCCACCATCCGGTATCTTGATCCTGACAGTGTCTGCCGGGGATAGCATGGCCAGATCGGTGGCAATGGCATCATAGCCCTGCTTTTGACAGTCTCTGAGCTGCTGCATCTTCTGCAGCACCGGGAGGTGATCCAGGTTGGGCAGGTGTATGGCTGGAAGCGTCGTCCGCAGTCCCTGTTCATCAGGAGTTGAGCTGGCGACATGCCAGTGGACAATGGAGTCGCCCTGTACTCGAGCAGTGCAAGGTGTATGTCGGAAGCGGAGTCCGCGGCCTTGCAGATGAGCTGTTTCACAATGTGCACCCCTTTCTCGACTTTTCCATTTGATTGCGGATAGTGCGGACTGGACGTAACATGCTGGAAACTGTATGACCTGGCAAACGTGGACCATTCTCGATTGTTAAAACACGGGCCATTGTTACTCATGACGGTGATTGGGATGCCATGCCTTGAGAACGTCTCCTTAGAGGCTTTGATGACGGTCCGAGAGGTGAGATCCGGGAGCTTCAGCACCTTGGGGTAATTCGAGAAATAGTCGATGATCAATACGTAGTCGTGACCATTTGCATGGAAGAGGTCGATGCCAACCTTAGACCACGGAGAGGTCACTGTCGTGCTATTGCAGCGTCTCTTTGCTCTGTGCTGGCTACAACCGCTGACAGGTTTCACTGTTCTGGACCATATTCATAATGTCCTGGCTGATGCGGGGCCAGTAGACAGCTTGCCGGGCTCTGCGTCTGCACTTCTTGACGCCCAGGTGTCCCTCATGAATCTGGCGCAGCACCAAGCTCTGGAGACTGAGCGGAATGACAATCCTGTCCAGCTTGAGGAGGATACCATCAATCACCGTCAGGTCATCCTTCATATTGTAAAATTGTGGGCACTGCCCTTTTTGCCAGCCATTGGTGAGGTTGTGGTGATGCACTGCAAGAGGGGTCTTTGGCTGTCTCATTACAGATGAGAACTACCTTCTCATCTGTCGCCGGGAGAGTGCTAGCACAGCTGCACCTGCAATTCGATGCGCCTGATAATCTACAGCGGCTCACTGGACGAGGTGATGGAGCGGGACAATGCATCAGCGATGATGAGCCCCTTGCCAGGTGTGTGCACCAACTTGAAGTCCTACCTCCTAAGTTTAAGCAGGATTCTCTGCAACCGAGGCGTCATGTCGTTTAGGTCATGTGGATGATGTGGACCAGAGGCCAATGATCCGTCTCGACAGTGAATGTCGGCAGGCAGTAGACATAATCATGAAATTTGAGGATGCCAGTGAGAAGACCCAAGCACTCCTTCCCAATCTGAGCATATCTGGTTTCATCGCCCTTGATGCGTCGGCTACTGGTGCCCAGGATGATGTTGAATGCCATCCTGACACGCATCTGTGGATATCTTTGTCTCCCGGTCCGGGTCGAAGAATGCCAGGACTGGTGCAGTGGTGAGCTTGGCTTTCAGCTCGAGCCACTGTCTGGTGTGCCACCTTCCACCCAAAGGCAGTTGACTTTTTCACCAGGTTGTGTAGGGCCGTGGTGTGTGTGGCCCTGTTTGGAATGAACTTGCCCAGATAATTGACCATACCCAAGGAGCGCAGCACCACCTTTTTTGTCCTCTGGGACCTTCATCGCCTCGATGGCCTTGATTTTGTCTGTGTCCGGGCACACACCATGCTGTGAGATCTGGTCGCCTATGAACTTGAGCGTCGATGTGCCAAAACAACATTTGGACCTAATTAGCTTCAGGCTGTTGGCATGTACACGGCGGAATACCTTCTGGAGACGGGACACATGTTCTTCAGGGGTCGTGGACCATATGATGATGTTGTCCACATACACATGAACCCCTTCAATGCCTTCCTTCATCTGCTCCATGATGTGATGGAATATCTGCGATGCGAAGCTGATACCAAATGGCATGCAATTGTAGCTGTATCTGCCAAAAGGCGAGTTGCGGGTACAGAGCCTTCTGCTGGACTCGCCAAAATCCCTGAGGTGCATCCAATTTGGTGAAGAAGCGCGCATGTGCCATCTCACTTGTGAGTTCTTCACGCTTCGGGATGGGGGTAGTATTCCCGCATGATATTCTTATTGAGATCCTTGGGATCAATGCAGATGCACAGGTCCCCAGGAGGCTTCTTTGCGCACACCATTGAGCTGACACAGTCAGTCGGTTTGGTGACCTTGGATATGATGACTTTTTGCTGAAGATCCTTGAGCTGTGCCTTCACGTGCTCTCTCAGTGGAGCACGGACACGTCGTGGTGCGTGGACCACTGGCTTGGCATCGGGTCGTAGCAGAATCTTGTATCGATACGGCAGCTTGCCCGTTGAACACATCTGGATACTGGGCGAGGATGTTGTCGATGCCGGCCTGAAGTTCAACATTGGAGGATGTTGTGGTGTAAACCCTTTTGAACGAGGTTCAGCTACTTGCAGGCATGCGCACCCAGTAGGGATGCCCTGTCCGGCTTAACAATTTCAAAGCGTAACCGTGCTTGTGTGTGTCGGTAGGATACGTGCAGATGGCAGGATCCCAGTGCTGTGATGGCATTCCCGTTACAATCCACGAGCTCGCAGGCAGCTGGAAGGACCTTGGGGGACTACTTAATGCGTCTGAAGTCTGCCTGTGAGAGGAGGTTGGCAGAGGCACCTGTGTCCAGCTTGAACTGGATGGGGCAGTGGTTGACCTTCATCACTGCTCGCTATTCGTCCTCGGAATCCACAGCCTGGATTGACTGGACTTGCGTTGTAATAATGCCCGCACGGTAGGCATCTCCAGGTATTCATCATCTGGATCCGTTGCACTGTGGGGATCAGAATCCTGGAGGCGTTGTTGCACAATCCAGATGCGCCGTTATCGGAATTGGGAGCTCTGGCTCCTGAATGGTGGTGCAGATCTGCACAGGGCTGCATTGTGGCCTGGCTTCCCGCAGTTTAAACAGCGTCTGCCTCTTGCAGGGCAATGTTTCTATAAATGGGTGGTGGTACAGTTCGAACACGTCATGACGTCGGCGTCATGACGCTCCGTGCATCGGTGCACATGCGCAGTGCGGTTCTCAGATGTCTGCAACTGCGCAGTGCGGACATTATCCGCTTCGTTATCCCGTTTGCGTCGCACATGCGTCGGGTCCCGGGAAGAGCGTGCAAAATGGCCGCTTTCGTCAATGTTGAGGCGCTGCATCCGGGAGATGGCCTGCACATTCTCCGCCTCGCGGGAGGCTAGTTTATCATTTTCTGCCGTTTTGTACTGGGAATAGCGATTTTCAGCATGCTCTTGCACTGTGCATGTTTCAATCGAGACTGGCAGGGTCATATGCTTGATCTTCAGTTACTGCTCTCTCAGAGGATCCGAGTGAACTCCAAAAATGATTTGGTCTCTGAACCGAAGTTGCAGGATTGCACGAGCAGTCTACGATTAGTTAAATATGAGTTGAAGTATTTGTCTTTACCTTGCAATCGCTGCTTGAATATGCAGCACTCGAAGATTTCATTGGTGTCCACCTCACAGTGGCTCTCAAACATTTCCGGGATGGTCTGAATTTTGTCTTGTCCTGGTCTTCTGTGAAGTGAAAGGAGTTGAATATTTCCATGGCGTGATCCTTTCCTGCTGTGGTGAGGAAAAGAGCTATCTTCTGTGCATCAGACGCTCCATTGAGGTCTGATGCTGCGACGCAAAGCTGAAATTTCTGCTTGAATATCCACCAGTTGACATTGAGATTGCCGGAGGTCCTGAGCTGCTGAGGAGCCGGCATCTTTCCCATTGTGCCGGTATACATTCACTGGTCGTCATGCATCTTGCTGAACTAACTAGATTGACAGACTCCTGGTATCATGTTGTGTTATGCAATTTGGAATAACACAAGCTGCCACTTGATGCAGTCTTGAGTAAAAGATGCTGTGTTATTGAACTATGAGCACAGTTCTCAATGAGTTCGACTCTGCTAATCTAAATGTAGTAACTCAGTCTAACTGAACCAGACTTGCTGTAAGCCACGTGCTGGGGTTTGATGCTGAGGATACATCCTGTCTCATTCTAGATGCTCGTCTGTGGAAAGAGGCGGGGTGTGAGTGACTCATCCCTTTTATAGTGAGATACCACCCCTGAGTGTCCTGACTGCTCATTGGTCGTGTCCTAGTCTATGTGTTCATGAGCTGCATGTTTGCATATTATGACAGAAACCGCAGCACAGGCAGTGACCCAAGCCGGGAATCAAACCCAGGACCCTGGCGCTGTGAACACAAATATAAAAGTTTCATAAAAGTTGCTTCAAATTTGAGAATGTGTTCAATAAGACTGGGTTGGTTCCTCAATTCTTTCCTTTGATCAGCTGTTACTTTTACAGTGGCAACGCAGTGGCACAGTGGTTAGCACTGCTGCCTCACAGCACCAGGAACCCGGGTTAAATTTCGGTCTTAGGTGACTGTGTGGATCTTACACGTTCTCCCTATGTCTGCATGGGTTTTTTTCCAGGTGCTCCGGTTTCCTCCCACAGTCCAAAGATATGCAGTTAGCCATGCTAAATTTCCTCTTTGTATCCAAAGGTGTGCAGCCCAGATTGCAGGATTTCGGGGACAGGGAGTGGGCCTCGATGGAGTGTTCTTTCGGAAAGTTGGCGCCGACTCCTTCTACACCGTAGGGATTCTGTGATTCGTACTTGCTGTGAGAAAAGGCTTTTATATTTAATCTGGAAAAGTATTAACTAGTTCTTCCTGTGAAGATAAAATCGCAAGGCAAAAAAAGCTCTTGATTTTGAGTGGAATTGGAATTTGGTGAGAGTGTTGAGAATTGTCACTTCTGCAAAGTGCGGCTTGTTAAACTAAAATGTAACACGCCACAATAGGTTAAATGCTAGTGTAGGCTTTATAGCACTGCTAACTTGTGGGATATAATCAGATTGTTTTAATTGTTTTAATTCCGTGTTTCAGAGGAGGATACAGGTTTGCTTCAATGGGCATTTCGGGAATTTAATTGACCCGTTTGTTTGAACCGTCTCCGCTCTTGCTTCAACTATCAGTGCTGTTCCTGGTATTTGCAGATGCAAGCAACCTGTGATGCTTCTTTAAAAATTGTAGTTTATTCCAAACTTGTGTGGAAAAAAAAGCAAGAGATACATACTCCATACTCCACAAATTCACAGTCCACAGTTTGTACAATTTTTCCTCACCCGCCATGACAAACAGCTCCTCAAACATTGTCATGAACAACCTCCACCGTGTCTCAAAGGCCTCAGTTGACCCCCTCAACTCAAAATGAATCTTTTCCAACCGGAAAAAGTTATGGACCTCCGTCAGGCCACCACCCCTGGCAGCATACCTGACCTCCAGTCAAGCAAATCCTTCGCCGGGAAATTAGAGAGGAGAAGGCCACAATGAAATGAAAAATGAAAATCGCTTATTGTCACGAGTAGGCTTCAGTGAAGTTACTGTGAAAAGCCCCTAGTCGCCACATTCCGGCGCCTGTCCGGGGAGGCTGGTATGGGAATCGAACCGTGCTGCTGGCCTGCTTGCTCGGCTTTAAAAGCCAGCGATTTAGCTCAGTGAGCTAAACCAGCCCCTTACAACATTAGCTCCCTTCCCCTCCAGCAGCTCCGGTACTTCCGATGCCCCAATAATTGCCACCATTGGGTCCAGCCTGACCTCCACCCCCACAATTTTAAATAACATCCCAAACACAGCTTCCCAGTATCTCTTCAGCTTCTTGCAATCCCAACACATGTATGCATGATTTGTCAGCCCCCAACCACACTTAAGACCATAAGACCATAAGACATAGGAGCGGAAGTAAGGCCATTCGGCCCATCGAGTCCACTCCACCATTCAATCATGGTTGATTTCAACTCCATTTACCCGCTCTCTCCCCATAGCCCTTAATTCCTCGAGAAATCAAGAATTTATCAATTTCTGTCTTAAAGACACTCAATGTCCCGGCCTCCACCGCCCTCTGTGGCAATGAATTCCACAGACCTACCACTCTGGCTGAAGAAATTTCTCCTCATCTCTGTTCTAAAGTGACTCCCTTTTATTCTAAGGCTGTGCCCCCGCGTCCTAGTCTCCCCTGCTAATGGAAACAACTTCCCTACGCCCATCCTATCCAAGCCATTCATTATCTTGTAAGTTTCTATTAGATCTCCCCTCAACCTCCTAAACTCCAATGAATATAATCCCACGATCCTCAGACGTTCATCGTATGTTAGGCCTACCATTCCTGGGATCATCCGTGTGAATCTCCGCTGGACCCGCTCCAGTGCCAGTATGTCCTTCCTGAGGTGTGGGGCCCAAAATTGCTCACAGTATTCTAAATGGGGCCTAACTAGTGCTTTATAAAGCCTCAGAAGTACATCCCTGCTTTTATATTCCAAGCCTCTTGAGATAAATGACAACATTACATTTGCTTTCTTAATTACGGACTCAACCTGCAAGTTTACCTTTAGAGAATCCTGGACTAGGACTCCCAAGTCCCTTTGCACTTTAGCATTATGAATTTTGTCACCGTTTAGAAAATAGTCCATGCCTCTATTCTTTTTTCCAAAGTCCAAGACCTCGCACTTGCCCACGTTGAATTTCATCAGCCACTTCTTGGACCATTCTCCTAAACTGTCTAAATCTTTCTGCAGCCTCCCCACCTCCTCAATACTACCTGCCCCTCCACCTATCTTTGTATCATCGGCAAACTTGGCCAGAATGCCCCCAGTCCCGTCATCTAGATCGTTAATATATAAAGAGAACAGCTGTGGCCCCAACACTGAACCCTGCGGGACACCACTTGTCACCGGTTGCCATTCTGAAAAAGAACCTTTTATCCCAACTCTCTGCCTTCTGTCTGACAGCCAATCGTCAATCCATGTTAGTACCTTGCCTCGAATACCATGGGCCCTTATTTTACTCAGCAGTCTCCCGTGAGGCACCTTGTCAAAGGCCTTTTGGAAGTCGAGATAGATAACATCCATTGGCTCTCCTTGGTCTAACCTATTTGTTATCTCTTCAAAGAACTCTAACAGGTTTGTCAGGCACGACCTCCCCTTACTAAATCCATGCTGACTTGTCCTAATCCGACCCTGCACTTCCAAGAATTTAGAAATCTCATCCTTAACGATGGATTCTAGAATTTTGCCAACAACCGAGGTTAGGCTAATTGGCCTATAATTTTCCATCTTTTTTCTTGTTCCCTTCTTGAACAGGGGGGTTACAAAAGCGATTTTCCAATCCTCTGGGACTTTCCCTGATTCCAGTGACTTTTGAAAGATCATAACTAACGCCTCCACTATTTCTTCAGCTATCTCCTTTAGAACTCTAGGATGTAGCCCATCTGGGCCCGGAGATTTATCAATTTTCAGAACCTTTTAGTTTCTCTAGCACCTTCTCCTTTGTGATGGCAACCATATTCAACTCTGCCCCCTGACTTTCCTGAATTGTTGGGATATTACTCATGTCTTCTACTGTGAAGACTGACGCAAAGTACTTATTAAGTTCCTCAGCTATTTCCTTGTCTCCCATCACTAGATTACCAGCGTCATTTTGGAGCGGCCCAATGTCTACTTTTGCCTCCCGTTTGTTTTTAATGTATTTAAAGAAACTTTTACTATCATTCCTAATGTTACTGGCTAGCCTACCTTCATATTTGATCCTCTCCTTCCTTATTTCTCTCTTTGTTATCCTCTGTTTGTTTTTGTAGCCTTCCCAATCTTCTGACTTCCCACTACTCTTTGCCACATTATAGGCTCTCTCTTTTGCCTTGATGCATTCCCTGACTTCCTTTGTCAGCCATGGCTGCCTAATCCTCCCTCTGATAACCTTTCTTTTCTTTGGGATGAACCTCTGCACTGTGTCCTCAATTACTCCCAGAAACTCCTGCCATTGCTGTTCTACTGTCTTTCCCACTAGGCTCTGCTTCCAGTCGATTTTCGTCAGTTCCTCCCTCATGCGCCTGTAATTACCTTTATTTAACTGTAAAACCTTTACATCTGATTCTACCTTCTTTCTTTCAAATTGCAGACTGAATTCTACCATATTATGATCACTGCTTCCTAAGTGTTCCCTTACTTTAAGGTCTTTTATCAATTCTGACTCATTACATAACACTAAGTCCAGAATAGCCTGTTCCCTCGTGGGCTCCATCACAAGCTGTTCCAAAAAGCCATCCTGTAAACATTCAATGAATTCCCTTTCTTTGGGTCCACTGGCAACATTATTTACCCAGTCCACCTGCATATTGAAGTCCCCCATGATCACTGTGACCTTGCCTTTCTGACATGCCCTTTCTATTTCGTGGTGCATTTTGTGCCCCTGGTCCTGACCACTGTCAGGAGGCCTGTACATAACTCCCATTATGGTTTTTTTGCCTTTGTGGTTCCTCAACTCTACCCACACAGACTCCACATCGTCTGACCCTATGTCGTTTAGTGCTATTGATTTAATTTCATTTCTAATTAACAAGGCAACCCCGCCCCCTCTACCCACCTCTCTGTCTTTTCGATAGGTTGTAAATCCCTGGATGTTTAACTGCCAGTCCTGAACCCCCTGCAACCACGTCTCTGTGATGCCTACCACATCATACCTGCCAGTCACAATCTGGGCCACAAGCTCATCTACCTTGTTCCGTACACTGCGGGCATTTAAATATAGCACCTTTAATTCCCTATTGACTGTCCCTTTTTGTTTTCTTAGTGTGGTGGACCTTGGTTTACTGAGCCTTTCCATACACTGTGTCATATTTTGTGAGATGGGGACTATCGTAACCTCTCCTGAGCTCTGTCTTTTCGTGATTTTTTGTAATCCTAAGCAGCTACGCTTCCCACTGATTCCTTCACCTCTTGGTTCCCTGACTTTCCCTTCCCCCCCCCAATCTCTAGTTTAAAGTCCTATTGACTTCAGCCATCCCTTGGAAGAACCCACTCATCTTCGCCCGGGTCATGTCTATATGTACTCTGTGCACCACCTTGAACTGAATCAAGCTCATTCTCGCGCAAGAGGAGGTTGAATTCACCCTCCGCATCTCATCACACCATCGTCCCCAGCCTATTTCCCCTCCCCCAGCTCCTCCCATTTGTTCTTGATCCTCATCCCCCCTGCTCCTCTAACCACCTTTTATATATCCCCAATCCTACCCTCTCCCAACTTATCTGTGGCCAGCATAGCTCCAGTAAGGTGTAGTCCGGCATGCTGGGAAACATTCAACACTGCTTACGCGCAAAGTCCCTTACCTGCATATATCCAAATTCACTCACCCCTCGGCAGCTCAAAACTTCTCCTGCAACTCTTCGAGACCTGCAAACTTCCCCTTCCCATACACTCCATCTATCTTCCCCCTTCCAAGTACAAGTTCTTTGCTCTTACCAGCCCTGCCACCTTCCACTTCCCATACACTCCATCTATCTTCCCCCACCATCCGCTTTGCCTCACCGTATCCACATTTGCCATCAACAGATGTTTGATTTCTGTCCAGTAGTAGCGCAGCATGTTTGGGAGCGCCAACCCCCTATTTGCCTCTGTAGTAGGGCCTTCTTTACCCTCAGCACCTTCGCTACCCATATAAACTCCAAAATCAGTCTATAATTCCTGGAAGAAGGCCTTAGTAGAAAGGTCGGAGCGTCTGGAAAACAAACGGGAACCTTGGCACCACATTCATCTTTACCACTGCACCCTCCCTGACAGTGTCAGGTGTAACGTATTTTAAAATCCTCCCGTAATCTCCATCAACGTTGTCAACGTTGTCAACGTTGTGCATTGTAGCCCATTCCCTTGTCACCTGTATGCCCAAATACCTGAACCTTTCCTGAGCCACCTTGAATGGCAACACCCCCAAGTTGGTTCCGCATTCACCGGAAAAACCTCGCTCTGTCTGACATGCAACTTGTACCCAGAGCAGGCCCCAAACCGCTCCAATATTCCCATGATCCGATACTCTCCAACAGGTCATGTAATTGAATCTGCACTGGCCCTTGGAAAGAGCACTCTATTCAAGCCCTCACCTCCATCCTATCCCTGTAACCCAGTAATCCCATCTAAACCTTTGGGACAATAAGGGCAATTTAGAATGGCCAATCCGCCTACACTGCACATCTTTGGGGAGGAAACCCACGCAGACACGGGGAGAAAGTGCAAACTCCGTGCAGACAGTGACCCAAGCCGCAAATTGAACCTGGGAGCCTGGAGCTGTGAAGCAACTGTGCTAACCACATGTGCTACTGTGGTGCCCAATATTTTCTTTCTCCCTATGTTTATCCCGTCCAATATTTCACACTCCCCCTCCTTAACTAGAATGTCTGCTTTGCCTCCCCCTCTTTTGTGAACACAGACACAACGGTATTTATTAAGCACTACACCCACGACGTCCGGTTGCGGCCATACGAGAGTAGGTCGTGAATACGGCAGCTTCTGCCGCAAACGGACTTACGGGCCCTTTTTAGGAGCTTTAGCGGCTCTCTCTCGGTGAAACTCGACGGGACAAGCAACGCTAGAAAGGTTCCCCGCATCGGTGTATGGAGGGGCCAGAAATAGGACTGCGAAGCGAGGGATTGTGGAGAAGCGGGTGGAATGGGTGCGAGAGCACAAAATGGCGGCCGGCTCGGATCAGGCAGCGTAGGCCCAGTGGTCGTGGGAACAGCAGGACTTTGCACAGCTAAAAACGGAGATGCTGGTCCCGATGAAGGCCTCAATGGAGAAGGTGGTTGAGACCCAGAAGATGCGGGAAAAGGCGTGATGGGCTAACAATTGCACACAAAGACTCGAATCGGTACAAGAGAGGCTTTATTACCATGAGATGTTATTCCTTCGACTGCAGCTGTAGAATGGCAGCTTAGGAGAACTCATGAATATTTATACTGCTCCCTGTGGGCGGAGCTAGCCGGCAGAGGCTTACCGGCAAACCTGTAAAAGCAGGTACTGCTGTACATCCCCTAATACAGGCACACACATATATATACAGTGGTGGATCACCACAAGGCGATTTAAGGAGATCGAGAAAAAGGTATCTGATAACGAGGATGAGATACTTGGTTGGGCCGTCCGGGTGGAGGCGCATGATGCCTTGCATAAGAGATGGCAGGAGAGATTGGAAGACCTTGAAAACAGGTCCAGGAGACAAAACCTGCAAATTTTGGGCCTCCCTGAGGGTGCGGAGGGGTCGGACGCGAGTGCATTTGAGACCACGATGCTGGGGACTCTGATGGGGACGGGGGCATTCCCTCGGCCCCTGTAACTGGACAGCACAGAGTCCTTGCAACGAAGCCCAAGACTAACGAACCGCCAAGGGCTATGGTGGTACAATTTCACCTCTTCTCAGACCAGGAACGTGTCTTGCGGTGGGCCAAAAAGGAGCGGAGCAGCAAATGGGAGAGCAGTGTAATTTGCATATACCAGGACCTGGGAGCAGAACTGGCCAAGAGGCGTGCTGGATTCAACCGTGCTAAGACGGCCCTCCACAACAAAGGGGTGAAGTTCGGGCTGCTGCATCAGGTGAGGGTTTGGGTCACAAATCAAGATCGCCACCACTACTTTGATACACCGGACGAGGCGTGGACATTTATTAAACAGGAAAAGTTGGACTCGAGCGAAAGGACAGCTACACTTTGATTAAATGCTCTGGTGGGGATGTGTAACATGATGTTGTCCTAACATAAGATTGGGAGTAATGTTAAACGCTTGAGGGGGCTGGGAAGGTGGCTAGAGGGAGCTATGTTATGTTGTTTCCCTTTTTGTTCCCATGTTTCTCAGGCCATGCTCCCTGCTTTTGCGGAGCTCAGCCACAGAGGAGGGAGAGGGGCCCTATACTTAGGTTTGCTCTGGAGCCATTTCTTTTATAGGGCCGGGTTAACGCCCAGGTTTGTTTCTTGTTTAACTGATTTGGGGGGGGGGGGGGGTGGGGGGGGGGGGGTAAATTCTTTGGGGCTGTAAAGGCAGTTAAATTAGGCTTTCCATGGGAAGAGAGGGGCCCGAATAACGAGACACCAGGATGATCGGAGACAGAGGCGGGAGCGTTTGGGGTCAGCGTGGGTCAGCTGACTCACGCAAGTGTAATGGGGGGAGAATTAGTGTTAAACTGGTGCTTGACTTGGGGGATTGGGATTGTGGGGCTGCTGGGGGGGGGGGGGGGGGGGGGATGTTGCTTTGCTGACAGAAGAGGAGCCAACTTTGGGGAACAGATGGAGAGTCGGGTGGGCTCGAGTAAGCGGGGGGTGTGGGCTCGTGGCTGGCCAAAAAAGGGGTATGGCTAGAAGGCGGGGGGGGGGGGTTCATCCAGGCTGATCACGTGGAATGCGAAGGGTCTGAATGGGCCAGTCAAGAGGGCTCGCATGTTCTCGCACCTAAAGGGGTTAAAGGCAGACGTAGCCATGCTACAGGAGAGTCATTTAAAACTTGCGGATCAAACAAGATTGAGAAAGGGGTGGGTGGGACAGGTGTTCCATTCGAGGCTGGATTCAAAGAGCAGAGGGGTAGCAATTCTGGTCAGTAAACGGGTGGCGTTCGAGGCAGGGAGAATTGTGGCTGACAAAGGGGGCAGGTACATAATGGTGAGTTGAAAGCTGCAGGGGACCCGGGTGGTGTTAGTGACTATCGACGCCCCAAACTGGACTGACGTGGAATTCATGAGACGCATGCAGGGTAAAATCCCAGACTTAGAGTCGCATAATTTGATCATGGGGGGTGACTTTAACATAGTCATTGACCCTGTATTGGACCGGTCAAAGTCCAGGTCAGGAAAGTGACCGGCAGCGACTAAGGAACTGAGGGGTTTCATGGAACAGGTGGGCGTAGACCCATGGAGATTCGCTCGGCCGAGGGCGAAGGAGTTCTCTTTTTTTTTCTCCCACATTCACAAAGTTTATTCTTGTGTAGATTTTTTTGTTGTGAGCAGGGCGTTAATCCCAAGGGTGGAGGGGATGGAGTACTCGGTCATTGCAGTCTCTGACCATGCTCTGCACTGGGTGGATTTGCGACTCGGGGAAGAGAGAGGGCAGCACCCACTCTGGAGGCTAGATGTGGGACTGCTAGTGGTGACGAGGTTTGCGGGTTGATAAAAAGGAACATCCAAAACTACTTGGAAACAAACGATATGGGCGAGGTAACAGCGACTATGGTTTGGGAGGCTCTGAAAGAAGTTATCAGAGGTGAGTTAATTTCTATCAGATCCCATAGGGAGAAGAAAGAAAGAAAGAGCGGAGAGAGAGTGGCTAGTAGAGGAGATACTCAGTAGACAGGAGTTACGCGGAGACCCCCGAGATGGGGCTACTGAAGGAGCGCCGGAGACTGCAGGCGGAGTTTGATCTGCTGACCACAGGGAGAGCGGTAGCACAGCTGAGGAAGGAAAAAGGGGCAGCCTATGAGTATGGGGAGAAAGCGAGTAGAATGCTGGCGCACCAACTTCGTAGGAGGGAGGCAGCCAGGGAAATTTGGGGAGTTGGGGATAAGGAAGGTAACAGGGTCTTGGACCCAGAGGAGATGAACAAAGTTTTATTGTAAACTGTACGAGTCAGAACCCCCGGCGGGAGGGGAAAGGATGAAGCAATTCATGGACCAATTGAGGTTTCCAAAGGTGGAAGAGGATCTGGTGGAGGGACAGGGGGCCCCCGATTGAGTTGGAGGAGATGATAAAGGGTCTAGAGAGTATGCAGTCGGGCAAGGCCCCGGGGCCGGATGGCTATCCTGTAGAATTCTACAAGAAATTTTCAGAGCTGCTGATCCCACTCCTGCTAAAGACCTTTAACCAGGCTAAAGAGAGAGGAACCCTCCCCCCAACAGTGTCACAGGCCTTGATCTCACTCATTCTCAAACGGGAGAAAGATCTGCTACAATGTGGGTCCTACTGGCCGATAACACTTTTGAACGTTGATGCCAAATTGCTGGCCAAGATTTTGGCCACTAGAGTAGAGGACTATGTCCTATGGGGGAGGATCAGATGGGCATCGTTAAGGGCAGGCAATTGAACTCCAATGTATGGAGGCTCCTCAACATTATTATGATGCCCTCAGAAGGAGGGGAGGCAGAGGCAGTGGCTGCGATGGATGCAGAGAAAGCCTTTGACCGGCTGGAATGGGAGTACCGGTGCGAAACGCTAAGAAGGTTTGGATTCAGTGAGGGATTCATAGGGTGGGTCAAACTACTTTATCAGGCCGCAGTAGCAAGTGTATGCACAAACCGGGTAATGGTGGAGTAATTTACGCTTCACCGAGGGACGAGGCAGGGATGCCCCCTCTCCCCGTTACTATTTGCCCTTGCAATAGAGCCATTGGCCATAGCGCTTCAAAGAACTTGCAGGGGTTGGTTTGGGGGGTTGGGGGGGGGGGGGGGGGGGGTTGGGGAGGAGCATAGGGTCTCGCTCTATGCGGATGATCTGCTATTGTATGTTTCGGACCCCTAGAGGGGATGGGGAGGTTATGCAGATTCTGAGGGACTTCGGTAACTTTTCGGGGTACAAATTAAACGAGGGGAAAAGCGAGATGTTCGTGATCCAAGCTAAAGGACAGGAGATGAGACTGGGAGAGCTTCCGCTTAAGATGGTAGAGAAGAGCTTTCGGTACCTAGGCATACAGGTGGCTCAAAACTGGGATGCCCTACATAAGCTTAACTTATCCCAGCTGGTAGAGCAGATGGAGGGGGACTTTAAAAGGTGGGACATGCTCCCGCTTTCTCTAGCGGGGAGGGTGCAGACCGTTAAGATGGCGGTCCTCCCCAGATTTTTGTTTGTCGTCCAGTGCCTTCTCATCTTCATCCCTGAGACCTTCTTTAAGTGGGTGAACAAGATCATTTCTGGATTTGTATGGGCAAATAAGACCCCGCGAGTAAAGAGACTATTTCTAGAGTGCAGGGGGGGGGGGTGGGCTGGCGCTGACAAATTTTTGCAGCTACTACTGGGTGGCTAATATAGTCATGATTAGGAAATGGGTATTGGGGAGGGGACGCCATGGGAGCGATTAGAGGCAGCGTCATGCAAAGGCATCAGCTTAGGGGCACTCGTAACGACACCTCTGCCGTTCTCGCCAGCGCACTACTCCTTAAGTCTGGAGGTGGTGGCGGCACTAAGGATCTGGGGTCAGTGGAGAAGGCGCAGGAAGGTGGAAGGAGCCTCAGTGTGGACCCCGATACGCAACAATCACAGATTTGTTCCGGGCAAGGTAGACGGAGGGTTTCAAAGCTGGCCTAGGCCAGGTATTAAAAGGATGGGGGACCTGTTCATAGACGGGACATTTCCCAGCTTGAAGGCGCTGGAGGTGAAATTTAATCTGCCCCCTGGAAATGCTTTCAGATACCTTCAGGTACGCGCCTTTCTAAAAAACCAGGTGGTGGCATTTCTGTTGCTACCCCCACGTAGGATACAGGATAGGGTGGTCTCTGGCACCTGGGTAGGGGAGGCGAAGGTGTCGGACATCTACCAAGAACTACAGGAGGCAGAGGAAGCCCCAGTGGTGAAACTTAAGGGCAAGTGGGAGGAGGAGCTAGGCGGGGAGCTGGATACGGGCCTGTGATGCCCTAGGCAGGGTTAATTCCTCCTCATCATGTGCCAGGCTTATCTTAATTCAGTTTAAGGTGTTCCATCGGGCATACATGACAGCAGCGAGAATGAGCAAGTTCTTTGGGGTTGAGGATAGATGTGCGAGATGTGCGGGATGCCCAGCGAACCATATCCATATGTTCTGGGCATGTCCGGCTCTCAAAGGATTTTGGCAGGGATTCGCTAAGGCAATGTCCAAGATCCTAAACACGAGGGTGGTGCCAAATCCAGAGGTGGCAATCTTTGGAGTGTCAGAAGATCCGGGAGTTCAGGAAGCGAAAGAGGCCGAGGTTTTGGCTTTTGCCTCCCTGGTAGCCCAGAGACGGATCTTGTTAATGTGGTGAGACTCGAAACCCCCGAGTGTGGAGACCTTGGTTGCCTTGAGAGGGTCCATGATAGGTGTTGGTTGTTCTGGGTGAGTGTGCTTAACACTCAATTTGGCTCTGTTTCTTTACTTAGCTCTGGAGTCGCCAGGTGTCGTTAAGACACCGCCACAAGGTCAAGGTGAAGTTTAAAGCAATAAAACCATACACCAATTAGTAAATCCAAACAACTGAGTTTATTATAATACAATTATAATAACTAGCCATGCACACGCTAAAAGGATTAAACTTATTCCTACCGCTAAATAAACTAATAACTATCTTGAAGGAACTGCTGGGCCAGGGAACAAGGCCTCTTGCTTTGCTCTGGTCTGCAGACTTCAGGTTGGTATAAGTTAAAAGGGGTCAGGAGTGCCTATCTCTGGTAGCGATCGTTGTGAGGCACTTACTTGTTGGCGGCTGCTGTCCGAACCCTCACCTCTCTCTCTCGTTCAAGATCTTCTTGGCAAAAGCTGGTCGAGGTGCTGGTCCACGGAGGAGTGTTGGTCAAAGAGAGAGAAGGGCTGGAGGGCTGGATCAGAAGACTAAACCATGTGTGGGACCGGTCTTTTATAGGTCCCAGGGGATCCGCGCCCCTTTGGGCGGACTCCCTTACCTGCTTGGAATCAATTAAGTCTCTTCCCAATCGATATGTTTGAATCCCCCAATAATGGGGCAGTTCCTCGGTCACTGGGGCGGTTCTTGGGACTTATTGTTTTGGGCTTCTTTGGCGCCGAAAAGTCTGGCCTTCCATTCAATGTATCGATCTGTGTTTAACTTGTTTCCATTGTATCTGGGGATCACCCAGTATCGCTTATGTTAATTGGTTTCTTTTCACAGTGCTATCTGGTTTCTGCAGCAGTCAAAACTGGTTTCTGCAGAAATCCAAATATACAAGCGCTTTGCAAGCTGCTTGCTTTACAACATGTCCATTTTCCCTGCATTCCTTGCAATTTTCCATTTTGTGTTGGGCAGTGGCCACCCCAGGTGGCTACATAGGGTTCTCTCGGAGCTGGAGCCGTTCCTCGTTTCTAGGAGAGCATTAAAATGTAAGCAGCAACATCAATCCGGGGGGTGGGGGGGGGATGGGAGAGAGGTGGGGAAATGTTTACTTACTGCATATTCTTTTTTTTAATAATGTTAACGCTCATCTTGTTTTGTGAAATGTTATTAATGGATATGTAAAAATTTTGTTTTGATTAAAAACCTGAATAAAAATAATTAAAAAAAAGAACTACATACACTTGTGATATGCAGTAAGCAATTCTGTACATAGTGTTATGACCAGCAGTGGCAGTGTGGCTGTTTAAGCCTACCATGCTGCTCTTGTGCCTTGAGGCAGTTGGGAGTTAGTTGTACTGATTAGATAGATGTGTATTGCAGCAGCTTTATAATAGTTAGTGTTGTAGTTTGTTATTTATTTATTTATTCCAGTTATCTTTATCACGTCGTTGATCCAGAATAAATTATTTAAACTAAATGTTCTGTAGTGCATCATTCATAGCTGCCAGTCTACAGAACATGACACCCACCTCTCCTGCCGCCCCCTTTTAAAAAAAAATGCCCTTACCCTTTCTTCCGTTATCCTCTTCCTCTTAAATTATTGATAAAACTTCTTTGGGATCTCCTTTATTTTTGCTTGCCAATATTTTTTCATGCCCCCTGCTTTCTTAATTCCGTTAGTTGATTTCACTCCTTTCTGTACTCAGCTTTGTAAGGTCCTTGATCCAGTGGGCACGAGATTGACTTTCACTCATTTTCTTTGTGTAACATGTTTACTCTGAACCAGCATGGTAGCACAGGGCAGCATGGTAGCATAGTTGTTAGCACTGTGGCTTCACAACACCAGGGTCCCAGGTTCATTTCCCGGCTGGGTCACTGTCTGTGTGGAGTCTGCACGTTCTCCCGTGTCTGCGGTGGCCTCCCACTAGTCCCGAAAGACGTGCTGTTTGGTAATTTGGACATTCTGAATTCTCCCTCCGTGTGCCCGAACAGCTGCCGGAATGTGGCGACGAGGGACTTTGACAATAGCTTCATTGCAATGTAAACCTACTTGTGACAATAAAGATTATTATTATTATTATTAATAATTGAATCAACCCTTTGAATGTTTACCACTGCTTGGAGACTGATTTACTTTCCAGTAGCTGTTTCTGGTCCATTTTTGCCACATCAGGGGCGGAAGGGGGTCGGAGAATCACCTGGGGCTGGCGTCAATCCCGCCCCCGCAGTGTCCTGAATTCTCTGCCACCCGAGATTCGGCTGGGGCGGGAATCGTGGCGCGCCGGTTGGTGGGCCCCCTGCGGCGATTCTCTGCCCCGATGGGCCGAAGTCCCGCAGCTGACAGGCCTTTGCCGCTGGAGTGGGTTAAACCACCTCTGGTACAGGCGGGATTGGCGGCGCGGGTGGGCTCCGGGGTCCTGGGGGGGGACGTGGGCCGATCTGACCCCGGGGGGTGCCCACCACGGTGGCCTGGCCCGTGATGGGCCCCACCGATCGGCGGGCGGGCCTGTGCCGTGGGGGCACTCTTTTTCTTCCGCCCCTGCCATGGCCTTCACCATGGCGGGGGCAGGGGTCCCCCTCCCCTGCACATGCGCCGGTATGACGTCAGCAGCCGCTGACGCTCCGGCGCATGCGCGGACTTCCACCGGCCTTTCGGCCCCGGCTGGCGGGGCGCCAAAGGCTGTTCGCGCCGGCCGGCGGAATGGGAACCACTCCGGCGCGGGCCTAGTCCCTAAAGGTACGGAGAGTTCCGCACCTTTGGGGAGGCCCGACGCCGGAGTGGTTCACGCCACTCCGTCCCGCCGGGACCCCCAGCTCCGCCGGGTTGGGGAGAATCCCGGCCCAGGTCTCACTTCAGTAAAATTGAACAGGTTTGTTGCGAATCACTAGCTTTCAGAGCGCTGCTTCTTCTCTAGGTCCTTCTCCTTCCTCCTTCCCCATTCACCTGAGGAATGAGCAGTGCTCTGAAAGCTAGTGATTCAAAAAAAACCTGTTGTACTTTAACCTGGTGTTGTAAGACTACTTACTACGCTCACCCCAGTCCAACGCCGGCATCTCCACATTTAGTAAAATTGGCCTTGCCTAATTTCAAGTTTTGTTTTTGTCCTTTTTATAGTTATGTTGAAGCTAACATGAATTATGATGACTGCCACCAAAATGGCCTGCCACTGTCACTTCCACCTGGCCAGTTTCATTTCCTCAAACAAAGTCCAGAACGTTGTCCTCTTTCATCAGACTTGCTACATACTCTTTCGTCGGACTTGCTACGTACTCCAGCTGTGGCCTCACCAATGTCCTATACAATTGCAGTAAAACATCTCTATTCCTATACTTAAATTCTCTCGCAATTAAGGCCAACATACTATTTGCCTTCTTTATCGCCTGCTCTACCTGCATGTTTACTTTCAGCGACTGATGCACGAGGGCACTAAGGTCTCGCTGAGTATTTACTTCTCTCAATTTACACCCATTCAAAAATTTATCTGCTTTCCGATTTTTGCTACCAAGGCACATAAGCTCACATTTATCCACATTATACTGCACCTGCCATGCATGTGCCCACAGCCTGTCTAAATCCCACTGAAACATCTTTGTATCCTCCTCACAACTCACTCTCCCACCTAACTTTGTATCATCTGCAAATTTGGAGATGATACATTAGTTCCCTCGTCCAAATCATTAACATACAATGTGAACAGTTGGGAGTTGGGGTTTGAGGACAGATCATGAGGTACCCATTAGTTCCACCCTGCCAATCAGAAAAAGACTCATTCCAACTTTTTGCTTTCTGTCTGCTAACCAGTTTTATGAACAAAGAACAACGAAATGTACAGCACAGTAACAGGCCCTTCAGCCCTCCAAGCCTGTGCTGACTATGCTGCCCATTTAACCTAAAACATTTGACACTTCCAGGACCTGTGTTCCTCTATTCCCATCCTATTAAACGTCACTATTATACCAGCTTCCACCACCACTTCCAGGCATTCACTACCCTCTATGTAAAAAAAAAAAGAAACAAACTTGCCTCTCACATCTCCTCTAAACTTTGCCACTCGTAATAATTTTGTTGACTTCTATCAGGTCGCCCCTCAAATTCCGTTGTTCCAAACCGAGTTCATCCATCTTCTCCTCGTATCTTATACACTCCATACCAGGCAACATCCTGGTAACCTCTTCTGTACCCACTCCAAAGCCTCCACATCCTTCTGAAAGTATGGCGACCAGAATTGAACACTATATTCCAAGTGTGGCTTAACTAAGGTTCTATACAGCTGGAGCATGATTTGCCAATTTTTGTACTCTATGCCCCGTTCGCTGAAGGCATGCATGCAGTATAAGACTATAAGATATAGGAGCAGAATTAGGCCATTCGGCCCATCAAGTCTGCTCCGTCATTCAATCATGGCTGATATTTTTCTCATCCCCATTTTCCTGCCTTCTGTTCATGACCCGTGATTACCTTATCAATCAAGAACCTATCTACCTCTGACTTAAAGACACTCAGTGATTTGACCTCCACACCCTCTCGCTGGAGAAATCCCTCATCATCTCTGTTTTAAAGGAGTGTTCCTTTAGTCTGAGATTGTGCCCTCTGGTTCTAGTTTTTCATACTAGTGGGAACATCCTTTCCACATCCACTCTAACCAGGCCTTGCAATATCCGGTAAGCTTCAATAAGATGCCTTCCCCCCCTCATCCTTCTAAACGCCAATGAGTACAGACCCAGAGTCCTCTACCATAGCCTTCTTGACTACCGGCATGGTGGCAAAGTCGTTAGCATTGCTGCTTCACATCGCCAGGAGCCTGGGTTCGATTCCGATCTCGGGTAACTGTCTGGAGTTTATACTTTCTCCCCGTGTCTGCGTGGGTTTCCTCCCGGGTGCTCCAGTTTCCTCCCACAGTCCAACAATGTGCAGGTTAGTTGAATTGGTCGTGCTAATGTTGCCCAAGAGATTGGGTGCGGTTGTGGGGATAGGAGCAGGGGATTGGGCCCAGGTAAGGTGCTATCTCAGAGCAAGGGCCTGTGTCGACTCTCGGCCAAATGGTCCCCTGCACTGTATGTATTCTATGATTCTCCACCTGAGTTGCCACTTTCAGTGACCTGTGGACCTGTACATCCAGATCCCTCTACTTGTCAATACTTTTAAAGCTTTTTAAAATAAATTTCGAGTACCTAATTCTTTTTTCCCCAATTAAGAAGCAATTTAGTGTGGCCAATCCACCTACGCTGCACATCTTTGGGTTTTCGGGGTGAGACCCATGCAGACGTGGGGAGAATGTGCAAACTCCACAAGGACGGTGACCCAAGGCTGGGATCGAACCTCGATCCTCTGCGGACTCTTCAGGGTTCTGCCACTTACTGCATATTTCCCACCTGCATTAGACATTCCAAAATGTATTACCTCACATTTGTCCGGGTTAAACTCCATCTCACATCTCTCTGCCCAAGTCTTTAACCGATCTACATCCTGTTGTATCCTCTGATAGTCCTCATCGCTATCAGCAATTCCACCAACCTTTGTGTCATCTGCAAATGTATTAATCAGACCAGTTACATTTTCCTCTAAATAATTTATATATACTATAAACAGCAAAGGTGCCAGTACTGATCTCTGTGGACCACCACGAGCAACAGCCCTTCATTAAAAAAAACACGTTTCCATGCCGGGGGTGATGGAGCTGTTGGCGGAATTTGGGGGCTTCTCGGGCTATAAGTTAAATTTAGGCAAGAGCGAGGTATTTGTAGTACACCCGGGAGATCAGGAGGAGGGAATTGGGAGGCTCCCGTTTAAGAGGGCAGTGAAGAGTTTCAGATATCTGGGGGTGCAGGTGGCCAGGAGTTGGGGGACTCTCCAAAAGCTTAATTTTACCAGGCTGGTGGAGCAGATGGAGGAGGAATTTAAAAGGTGGAACATGGTGCCGCTATTGTTGGCGGGTAGAGTGTAGTCCGTCAAAATGACGGTTCTCCCGAGATTCTTGTTCCTCTTCCAGTGTTTGCCCATCTTTATCCCTAGGACCTTTTTTAGAAGGGTGACCAGCAGCATCATGAGCTTTGTTTGGGAGCATGGGACCCCGAGGGTGAAGAGGGTCTTCTTGGAGTGGGCTAGAGATGGGGGGGGGGCTGGCGTTACCCAATCTCTCGGGGTACTACTGGGCGGCCAATGTGTCGATGGTGCGCAAGTGGGTGATGGAGGAGGAGGGGGCAGCATGAAAATGGATGGAGAGGGCGTCCTGTGGAGATACAAGCCTGGGGGCCCTGGTAACGGCGCCGTGGCCGCTCCCTCCTACGAGGTTTACCACGAGTCCGGCGGTGGCGGCTACCCTCAAGATTTGGGGGCAGTGGAGGCGACATAGGGGAGAAGTGGGGGGCTCGATGGAGGCTCCGTTAAGAGGGAACCATAGGTTCGTCCCGGGGAACATTGATGGGGGGTTTCAGGGTTGGCACAGACTGGGCATCAGACAGATGAGGGACCTGTTTATTGATGGGAGGTTTGCGAGCCTGGGGGAGCTGGAGGAGAAATTTGGGCTCCCCCCGGGAAACATGTTCAGGTATCTGCAGGTAAAGGCATTTGCTAGACGGCAGGTGGAGGGATTCCCTTCGCTTCCCGCGAGGGGGGTGAGTGACAGGGTGCTTTCGGGGGTCTGGGTCGGAGAGGGGAAGATATCTGATATCTACAAGGTTATGCAGGAGGTGGAGGAGGCGTCAGTAGAGGAGCTGAAAACGAAGTGGGAGGGGGAACTGGGGGAGCAGATCGAAGACGGGACATGGGCTGATGCCCTGGAGAGGGTTAATTCTTCCTCCTCGTGTGCGCGGCTTAGCCTCATCCAATTCAAGGTGCTGCACCGGGCCCACATGACTGGGACGAGGATTAGGTTCTTTGGGGGTGAAGACAGGTGCTCGGGGAGTCCAGCGAACCATGCCCATATGTTCTGGGCATGCCTGGCACTGGAGGAGTTCTGGAAGGGGGTGGCGAGGACGGTGGCAAGGGTGGTAGGATCCAGGGTCAAGCCAGGATGGGGACTCGCGATTTTTGGGGTTGGGGTGGAGCCGGGAGTGCAGGAGGCGAAAGAGGCCGGTGTTCTGGCCTTTGCGTCCCTAGTAGCCTGGCGAAGGATTTTGCTACAATGGAAGGATGCGAGGCCCCCAAGCGTGGAGACTTGGATCAATGACATGGCGGGTTTTATTAAGCTAGAGAAGGTCAAATTCGCCCTGAGAGGATCGGTACAAGAGTTCTTTAGGCGGTGGCAACCTTTCCTCGACTTTCTGGCTCAACGATAGGGTACTGGGACAGTAGCAGCAGCAACCGGGGGGGGGGGGGGGGGGGGAAGGGGAGGGAAAAGGGGGAGGGGGGAGACGATGACTATGTTGATTTAATTTTAATTTATTTTTAAGTTCTTTTGTTGGGGTTGGGGGGGTGGGGGGGGGGGGATATGATACATGCGTTAATACGGTCTGGGGGGTGTTACAGTTGTTATGGATTATTTTGTTGCATTTCATTGTTTGTTGTTATATTTTATATTTTTTGTAAAAAAAATTCCAATAAAAATTATTTTAAAAAATAAATAAAAGAAAAACACGTTTCCCTGCTACCCCCTGTCTTGTATGACCGAGCCAGCTCACCTCTGATCCCATGTGACTTCACCTTCTGTACCAGTCGGCTATGAGGGACTTTGTCAAATGCCTTGCTGAAGTCCATGTGGACAACATCAACTGCCTTACCTTCATCAATGATCTTCGGCACTTTCTCAAAAAACTCATCAAGTTAGTGGAACACGACCTCCCTCTCACAAAACCATGCTGCCTCTCGCTTGTACGTCCACACTTCCAAATGGGAATGAATATTCTCCAATAATTTCCTGACTACTGATGTAAGGCTCACTGGCCTAAAATTTCCTGGATTATCCTTGCTAAACAAAGGAACAACATTCTCCAGTCCTCTGGGACCTCACGTGTAGCCGGTGAGAATACATTGATTTCTGTCATGGCAATTTCCTCCCTTGCCTCCCTCAGTATTCTGGGGTAAATCCCATCAGGCCCTGGGGACTTATCTATCTTAATGTTTTTCAAGGCTCCCAACACCTCCTATTTGATCTCAATGTGACCCAGATTATCTACTCACCCTTCTCCAGACTCATAATTCACCAAGTCTTTCTCTTTGGTGAATACTGATGCAAAGTACTCATTTAGTACCTCAGTCATTTCCTCTGGCCCCATACATAGATTTTCTGCCCTGCCCTTTCCCTGGCTACCCTCTTTATACGTATAAAAAGCCTTGGAATTTTCTTAATCCTGTTTGTCAGTGACTTTTCGTGACCCCCTTTAGCTCTCCTGATTCCTTGCTTAAGTTCCTTCCTACTTTCCTGATGTTCCTCATGGTCTTCACCGGTTTCCAGTCTTCTTGCCTTTCCAAATGCTTCATTTTCTTTTGGACTGGCTCATAATATCCCTCATTATCCAAGGTTCCCGAAACTTGCCATACTTGTCTTTCATCCTCACAGGAACATGCCAGTCCTGAATTCCTATTAACTGACATTTGAAAGCTTCCCACATGACAGATGTTGATTTACCCTCAAACAGCTGCCCCAATTCTTCAGTTCCTGCCTAATAGTGTTGTAATTAGCATTGCCCAATTTAGCACTTTCACCCGAGGACTACTCTTATCTTCATCCAAAGGTACCTTAAAACTTACTGAATTCTGGTCACTGTTCTTGAAATACTCCCTTACTGAAACTTCGACCACCTGGCCAGGCTCATTCCCCAATACCAGGTCCAGTATGGCCCCTTCCCTAGTTGGACTATTTACATACTGTTTCAAGAAGCCTTTCTGGATGCTCCTTACAAATTCTGCCCCATCCAAGTCCCTTGCACTAAGTGAGTCCCAGTTAATACAGGGAAAGTTAAAATCACCCACCACAACAACCCTGTTGTGTTTGCTCCTTTCCAAAATATGCCTACATATCTGCTCCACTATCTCCTGCTGGCTATTGGGAGGCCTGTAATGAACCCCCAACATTGTGATTGCCCCCTTCCTATTTCTGACCTCTGCCAAAACTGCCTCGCTGCATAAACAGTCTGAGATGTCCTCCTGCAGTACAACTGTGGTTTTCTCCTTGACCAGTAGTGCAACTCCCCCACCCCTTTTACATCCCCCGCCATCCTGCCTGAAACATCTAAATCCTGGAACGTTTAGCGGCCCATCCTATCTCTCCCTCAACCAAGTCTCTGTAATGCAACAGCATCATTGTTCCAAGTACTAATCCAAGCTCTTAAGTTCATCTGCCTTACCTGCTATACTTCTTGCATTGAAATAAATGCACTTCAGATCCCGAGTCCCGCTGTGTTCAGCGACATCTCCCTGTCTGCTCTCCCTCTGAGTCGACTGGCCCTATTCTCTCGTTCCACCTCAGTTATTTCACAGATTCAAAATCAGCTTCTTCCCAGACTCCTGAATAACCCTCTTATGGACTGATATGATCTCTTCACACGTTCTCTACTGAGTAGTACTGTACTGAATGCTTCACCCAATGCCTGTGTCTATGTAATTTGCATTGTGGATTCATGTATGACCTATGGTTTTTTTTCATGTATGGAATGATCTGTCTGGATTGTACCCAGAACAATACTTTTCACTGTGCCTTTGAACATGTGACAATAAAACAGATCCAATCCAATCCCAATACTCTGGTTCCCATCCCCTGCCATGCTAGTTTAACCCTCCATTGTGACACTAAGCAAACTTTGTGGCCAGGATTTTTATGCCCCCCTCATTTTAGACGCAACCCATCCTTCTTGTACAGGTCCCACCTGCCCCGTGCAAGATCCCAATGGTCTAGATATCTGAACCCTCCCTCCTAGACCAGCTGTTTAGCCATGTGTTTAGCTCTAGCCTCACTGGCACGTGGCACAGGGAGTAATCCTGAGATTACAACCCAAGAGGTTCTGTTTTTTAACATTCTACCTAACTCTCTGAACTCCTGATTCAGGACCTCACCACACGTCTTGCCTATGTCGTTAGTACAAATATTTACCACAACCTCCAACTGTTTACCATCCCCCTTCAAAATATCTCTTGCCTGTTGGGAGACATCCTGGACCCTGGCACCAGGGAGGCACCAAACCATCCTGTGGTCTCTTTTGTGTTTACAGGAGCATCCGTCTGTGCCCCTGACTATGTCATGTTCCCTGTAACTATTGCTCTTCTGTGCTTTGTCCTTCTCTGCTTGACAACTGAGCCAGTTGTGGTGTCACTGCTCTGGCTGCTACTGCTGTTTCCCCCTGATAAGCAGCCACCCCCCCCCCAACAGTATCCAAAACAGTAAACTTGTTAGATTTGGGACTATCATGGGGATTCCTGCACTGACTGCCTGCACCTTCTCACAGTCACCCATCTATCTTTCAGCACCTTGGGTGTGACCTCATCTATTAAACGCCTGTATATGATGCTTTCCTCCACCTGCATGCTCCTAAGTACACCCAACTGCTGCTCCAATTGATCCATGTGGTCTGTGAGGAGCTGCAATTGGGTGCACTTGCTGCAGATGTAGCAGTCCGAAATGCTGGAAGCTTCACAGACCCCCCACATCTCAGGTGAAGCATTTTACCCCTCCAATTGCCATTTTTAGAACTAATTAATAAATTAATTTAAAAATAAATACTTATTAAAGTAAGTTACAGTTAACTATATGCTTCCTGGCAGTAGATTTCTGCGATAAATGACTCACTTTATTCTCTCAGCTCAGTATCCTGTTATCTTTTTCAGCTCTGTCAGTTGCTGCCATTTGTGTACAGTCCCTAACATCAGTTACTGACCAACCATCAGTTTACCGCTTTCCTATGATGTCACTGATTTTTTTTTCCCTTGAATCCCAGTGCGTTGTCTGAACAGCTCCTGAGCCTTGAGAAGGCTGTCCCTTGCAGGTCCGGTGTTCTCTCCTCCCGAAGGTAAGTCAGCAGGCCTGGTTCTTCTCCTCCCGAAGTCCTTTCTATCCATCCACCCATAACCCCATGCACTTAAATTTTACATATTAATCTGCTCTGTGAGACCTTGTTGAAAGCCTTCTGAATGTCTAAATAAACCACATCCACCAGTTCTCCCTGGTCAACTGTACTCGTTACATCTTCATAGTGAGGACGATAGTGTTGAATGACGTCATACATAGGCTGGAGGAATGGACAGACACACTGGCCATTAAATTTAATGCAAGGAAGTGTGAAGTGATTATTTTTGGTAGTAAGAATGAGGGGAGACAACATAAACTAAAGGTACAATTCTAATAGGATATAGCTGTGAAATCTGGGCTGTATGTGTGCAAATCATTGAAGGTAGTAGGACTGGTTGGGAGTGGTTCGTAAATCATATGGGCTCTTGGGCCTGATAAATAGAGGCATGGAGTACAGAGGGAAAACAGTTATGATGGACATATTTCAAGCATCGGGCTGCCCTCAACTGAGTATTGTGTCTAGTTCTGGGCACCATGTTTAGGATGTAAAGGAACTAGAGAAGGTGCAGAAAAGATTGAAGAGAATGGTTTCAGGTTTTATGGACTTCAGTTATGAGAATAGGTTGGAGAAGTTGAGGTTGTTCTCCTTCGAGAAGAGAAGATTGAGAGGGGGTGGATAGAGAAGCTAAAAATAATGAGGCGTTTCAACAAACTAATTGGGCAGAAACCATTCCTGTTGGATGTTAAAAAGGAAAGCTTAAAGGATTACTTAGTGTTGTATTCTTTGAGGGTTATATTTGAATTAATGGTTGCTAAGATGTTCACTATGTGTTTTAAAAAGGTTAACTTGAGTTCATAGAATAAACATTGTTTTGCTTTGAAAAATACTTTTCCATTTCTGCTGTACCACACGTGTAGAGTGGGCCGTGTGCTCCCCATACCACAATCTATTAAAATTTGTGGGTCAGGTGAACTCCATGATACACTTTGGGGCTCTCTAAACCCTGGCCCATAACAGATGTAAATAGGATGTTACCCCTGGCTGGGGAGTTGACAATCAGGGGACACTGTCTCAATAACGGGTAGGTCATTTAAAACGGAGATGAGGAGGAATTTCTTCACTTGGAAGGTGGTGAATCTTTGGCATTCTCTACCTCAGAGGGCTGAAGAAGCTCAAGATACAAGTCTATCAATTTCTGGATAATTAATGACATGAAGAGAGATGGGGAAAATTGGCAATGAGGTAGATGATCAGTCATGATCTGTTTGAATGGCGAGTAGGATTGACCGGCCAAATGGCTTATGCCTGTTTCTATTTCTTGTGTCAGCAGTCATCAGCCAAAAGCCCGGCTTCTGACTTGGGAATGGAGTGAAGGTTATTGTCAAATATAGTTGGGCTTGGGTTGCAGCCTTGAGGAACTCATGTAGTACGTCTTTGCACTGAGATGATTGGCATTCATCAACCAGAACCATGTTTGTTTTGTGCCGCTTTCTCTTTCTCCCCTTGTTTGCTTTATTTCCACTCTGCTCTGAATACCATGGTATTTGCTTTATCCAAACACACTGGTCAATGGATTACAGTAAGGATCAGGAACAGTGGACTTCACCCATCCCTTCTCTGCTTTGGCCCAGGCGAATTTGCAGTTCATTTGCAGCTTCAGCTGGGATAAGCTAATTCAGTAAACATCAAAACTTTAATCCTGGGGTCTTGTCTGTTTGACAATACCATGCCACAACACTGAGGTTGTGCAAAGTATGTTAAAACCTAATTATTTGTTATTGTCGTAGATATTCCAGCTGTACTCATGAGATTTTGGTTGACTTCCGACATAACGTGCCAAAGAAGCAGGAGTTGAGACGATGAGAATAAATTACTCATGTACAAAGCTAATGGCTCATGGACAGGATAAATCCAGCCATTCCACTAAACCTGTCTCAAACTGCCATGTTGCAACTCAGCATATTTAAACCTTGGGAGACAGTGGCGAGTGGTCATATCACTCAACCAATCTCGAGACTCTGAGCACCTGGGTTCGAATCCCACCATGGAAGATGGTGAAGTTTGAATTCAATAAAATTTTTTGGAATTATTAGTCTAACCGTGAAACTGTTGTTGATTGTTGTAAATGAGAAAGTGATCACGTGAGGAAGTCTGTCATCCTGGCTGCATGTGACTCCAGATCCACAACAATGTGGTTGACTCTTTAATTTCCTCTGAACAAGGGCAATTAGTGATGGGCAATAAATGCAGGTCGAGCCAGTGACGTTCATACCCCATGAATGAATTTTTTAAAAAAGGATGTGATGAGATTTCATTCTGTATTGCCGTTTCTCTGGTTTCCCAACTGTTAAATCTAATGTTAATCTTTCAAAGTCAACAGTTGAATTTTTCCTCCACATTCTGTTTATCTTGTTCTGTGTGTGTTAGCCAGTTCTAAGTACAGCTCAAGTTCCATGTTTTGTATTCGTGGGATGGATCACTAAAAGAAGCATTGTTGTGGCGTAGAGTAACAAGTACAAAAGCTTAGTATAAAATCTATGGTCATGAAAATGTCACAAATTTAACTTAAGGGGGAAATTACCATGTTTCTATATCAAGAAAATAATTGGAAACAACAGGTGCAGATTTCAAAAGGATCATTGTGTCATTGTGCTTTCAATCACCGTGCTTTGAAGACCTCAAAGATTTTTTTGAGGAGGCAACAACACGATAGTTGGGAAAATGGCACTGAATGACTGGTTCAAAAATTGCAGATGCTACAAAATTTGGGGTAGTTAATTCTTCATAACCAGAAAAGGAAACTTCCAAGGTATTAGAGCCTTTTTCTCGGATGGTGATGGCTAGCACGAGGGGACACAGCTTTTAATTGAGGGGAGATAGATATAGGACAGATGCCAGAGGTAGGTTCTTTACTCAGAGAGTAGTAAGGGCGTGGAATGCACTGCCTGCAACAGTAGTGGACTCGCCAATATTAAGGGCATTTAAATAGTCATTGGATAAACATATGGATAATAAGGGAATAGTGTAGATGGGCTTTAGAGTGGTTTTGTGGGTTGGCGCAACATCGGGGGCCGAAGGGCCTGTACTGCACTGTTATCATAGAATTTACAGTGCAGAAGGAGGCCATTCGGCCCATCGAGTCTGCACCAGCTCTTGGAAAGAGCATCCTACCCAAGCCCACACCTCCACTCGATCCCCATAACCCAGTAACCCCACCCGACACCAAGGGCAATTTTGGACACTTAAGGGCAATTTAGCATGGCCAGTCCACCGGACCTGCACATCTTTGGACTGTGGGAGGAAACCGGAGCACCCGGAGGAAACCCATGCACACACTGGGAGAACGTACAGACTCCGCACAGACAGTGACCCAAGCCGGGAATCGAACCTGGGACCCTGGAGCTGTGAAGCAATTGTGCTAACCACTATGCTACCGTGCTGCCCTATGTATTGTGATGGAATTGGCTTTCGAAGTGGCATGTGGAATTCACTATTAGTTAGTATGATGTGGTGATGCATTTGCTCTGAATGAAAGTTGGTTTGCTGTGGCGGATGAACAGAAACTTTGGGATACAATACAAGCTTACAGAACTTTATCAAGCTGAGGTAAGGTCTTTAAAGGCTTTCAATAAGACAAGCGAATGGATGTTGACACATGCTGGCTTTTAAAACTCCATTGGTGTGTCAGCCCTCCGAACTGGCAAAAGTTGAGAATATAACATGCCTTCATAAATCCTTAATAATATTTTGGCCCAAGTACTCTGTTCAGTGTTGGGCTCCATAATATAGAAAACTTATTAAAGCTATAGAGAGGGCAATGTACAGGTTGAATAGGATTCTGTCTTGTGTGAGAAAATACCAATATGACTGACTTGAAAAGAAGGGTCTTGCTTCGGGTAATTTTTGTGAGGGCCATGAAGAATCCAGCATAAGCTGGTAGAGTCAAGCAAAAAGTAACTTTATTCACAAGGAGGTGTACACGGGGCCAGTAGTTCACTGCTGGTTCCCTCTCTAGTAGGTACCACATTGACCAGCTCTATTTGTACAGCTGTGCTGCTAATGATTACCCTACCCCCCTCATTGTGGGAGCTCATATTCCTCAAATGGCATGGGGTAACCTATTGTCACCAGTCAATAGGATCCGGGCAGGTTATTACAGTAATATTGGAGTGATTGTGTACACCTTTTTAATATCGAAGCTCACTGATTCCACTGGTTGAAGTGTGAACAATTAATGTCCGTAGGTACTTGCTTAAGTGAAAGAGATTCCAAATGGAAAGTCCTAAAAAAACAATTTTGATAAGTCTTCCAGGCAAAGTGGTTGATGCGGAAGTTATGTCAACATTGTAGATTAGATTTGACATGTAGATGAAGGATTATGTGAACATGGTGAGTAAATATGATTAGAACTGTTTACTGGAACTAGTGAGTAAATGCTATCACTGCTCGGGTACAAATGGCTCATTTTGTTGGTCACTTAAATGTATTTCTATGCATGTGCCTTGCTGTTCCCTCCCCATGGCATTTTGGTTGAAACCCGACCTCATTCACAGCATGACTTACTATCTTGCGCAAGGATATTGGCCCAGATCCTCCTCTTGTGAAGTCATTAAATCATGCACAGTTCACTCCTGACTCTGAACCAGTTCTAGTCTCACAAATCTGTTGACTTGTACATCAGCTTATACATGCAGGTATCTTGCTTACAAGCTTTCGCTATCATTTCTCTCATTCTCCATAAGAAACTAAACTGGTGCTGCATGAGCTTATTAAAATCAACTTGTGACAAACTTCTGAATGAAAATTTTAACATGAAATTACTGTAGAAAACTGATGTCTGCTGTTTTTTGAGACTCCATTGGTGTAGCAGTCCTCAAGACTAATCCCTCAAGTTTATTCAGCATTCATTTATACTTCAATCTGTCAGAAAGAAATAGAATCATACAACAGTTGAGAGCTATGAATAGCTGAGAGCAATCGCGCTTAAAAACTATGAATTAACTTGTTACCAACTGCACCCACCCCATAGATGAGGCATCAAGTAAGTTTCAAGAGTTCCTTTCATCAAGGAACTGAACTAACAGTGAATATACAATAAAATAACTAAGAAGAATCTCTTCATTCCAATAATTCCTGTTTAAAGGTAAGCATCACACTCTACTAGCTCCATTACCTTGTAAAATTACTATACTTCGCTTTTGAAAGGAAACTATTAGTTTTGATGGAAACTTAAAGCACAAAAGCTTATTGCAAAGAAAATTCATGTTGTTGATTTTTTTCCGTTGGTTCCTTCAGGATACAAATGCTGCCCAAATTTTGCAATTGCCTTTTGAAAATTTTTTAGTGGTATCATGAGCAAATCTCTGCTCTTTTCATTGTTTTTTTTACATAAATTTTTTTCCAATTAAGGGGCAATTTAGCGTGGCCAATCCACCTACCCTGCACAAGGGGCTTTTCACAGTAACTTTATTGAAGCCGACTTGTGACGATAAGTTATTATTATTATTATTATTATTATTATTATTATCATTGGGTTGTGGGGGCAAAACCCACGCAAATACGGGGGGAATGTGCAAACTCCACACTGACAGTGACCCAGAGCCGGGATCGAACCTGGCACCTCGGCGCTGTGAGGCAGCAATGCTACCCACTGTGCCACCTCGCTGCCCACTCTTTCATTGTTCTAATCAGAAATATGAAAATACATTTTCAAGTAGTTTTATGTCATAGGCAACAATGTTTGATGTTTTTAAAGCACAAGATTAGTCAGAATTCAAGATAAATTAACATCCACAACACCATACTTTGAGATAGATATGCTTCAAATCTGACAGCACAGTGGTTAGCACTTTTTCTTCACAGCGCCATGGTCCCAGGTTCGATTCCTGGCTTGGGTCACTGTCTGTGTGGATGTCTGCACGTTCTCCCTGTCTCTGCGTGGGTTTCCTCCCACAACAACTGAAAGATGTGCTAGTAAGTGATTTGGACATTCTGAATTCTCCCTCTGTGTCCCCAAACAGGCGCCGGAATGTGGCGACTCGGGGCTTTTCACAGTAACTTCATTGCAGTGTTAATGTAAGCCCACTTGTGACAATAAAGATTATTATTGTATTTGTGTCTCACTCGTTCCACTTGAGGATGTAACATGCATGGTGGATAAAGGGCAACAGGCAGATGTAGTGCATTTGGATTTTCAAAAGGTATTCCATAAGGTGCCACACTACTGCACAAGGTAAGAGCTTCTGGTGTTGTAGTTTGTTTATTAGCGAAGATCGAAGATGGCCAACCAACAGGAAACAGATTTGAGATAAATGGATCATTTTCAGGTTGCCAAACTGACAAGTGGAGTGCCACATAGATCACTGGGGCACTTTATCAATAGCTTGGATGAAGGACCAGACTATATTGTAGCCAAATATGTTGATAATATGAAGAGGCGCATGAAAGCAAGTTGTGTAAAGGACACACAGTGTCGCAAAGGGATACAGACAGTTTAAAAAAAAATCACCTAACTGCAAGCGATTAGCAAATTATGCAATCTTGGATCCACAGTGACAAGCAATCTGTAATTGATGCAGTAAGGAAAGCAGCTACTCCCTTTGGCTGACACAATATCAAACTGATTCTTTGGATCAAGGTGCTGGTTTGTGAGGGCTTTGTTCTCTGCACCTTATATTTTATGAAACATGGACAACTTGGAGATATCAAGAAAGAAAGCTCAACATCTTTCACCACCACTGTTTGCGGAGTATCTTATGGAATGCGAGAAACATTAAGGAGGCAGTCCTATTGAAGCCAAATCTCCCAAGCACATTGACACTCACCAAGCAGAGGTGACCCGATTGGTTTGGGTATGTTGCTAGCATTGATAATGGTTGCATACCCAAGGATTTTCTGTCTGGTGAGTTGGCTGGTGCCAGAACACCAGTGGGACACCCAAAGCTCAGCCTGGAAGATGCTGGAGAGCCTGACCTAAAAGCGTCTGATACAGTAGCTGACAACAGAGAAAAATGGCATCATTACCTGCGAGATGGCATGCGCCACCATGACATTCAATGACTACAATAGCCTTGGCAACAGGTGGAAACACAAATAAACAGCCCACATTGACACCTGATACCTACTTTATACATGGCAGTTGTAGCAGAACCTGCGTGTCTCGGATTGGTCTCTTCAGCCATTGTTGCTAAGTGTTGCTTTTACTTAATTGCTCTGTTTTAATAACCTTTGCTCTAGAGTTGCCAGGTATCTTTCTGATACCACCACGAGGTTCAAAGCCAAGTGCTGATCAATAACTCAATACACCAGTTAGTAAGTTTCAAATCAAAACACCTTTATTATACACACAGTCAATCACTACTCATGCATAAAACTCTACTTACTAGACTATGACTATAACTAAAGGCCTATACTTAGCTTTCAAATGGCCCACCAGATCAGAGGAACAATGGCCGTTGTCCGGTTCTGAGTCTGCAGGTTTCAAGCTTGTATGGAACAGTAGCTAGGAGCGCCTATCTCGTAGCGTGCGTTGACTGGAGACTTACTTGGTTGGTGCAGCTGCTAGGAAGGTCTCTCCTTGTTGAGAGACACGGTCAAGAGTTCTTTGAGAGCTGCCAAGAAGCTGTTAGGCAGGTCTCTCCTCGCTGAGAGCCAAGAGAGCGAACTGAACTTGGTGACTCTACTTTATAGTCCCCTGGGGTTTCGCGCCCTTTTGGGCGGACCCCGGACCTGGTCCCAATTAATTGGACCATGTCCCAATCGGTTCTATCGATTTCTCCAATACTGGAGCTGTTCCCTGATCGCTGGGCGGTTCCTATGTGTCCGTTGGTCTTCCTTTATCCTGGCTCCCGCTGGCGCCGGGGAGTCTGGTTTGGTCCCGATTGCTTCAATGTTTCTAATTGTTTTTGGGGATTGCTAATTGGTATGTAGATGGCTACTGGTTTCGGTTCTGTCTGGATTCTGCAAGTCTTAATACACACGAAACCTTGCACCTGCTTGTTTTCCTGTGCCTGGCCAATTTTCCCTGCATTCTTTGCCGGCATCTATTTTGGAATCGGGAAGTGGCCACCCCAGGTGGCTACACCACTAGCATAAGTGCATCACCTAAAGCTACTACATCTCCAATATATCAGGTTTTATGCTTGTCCATCATTGTACATACATGGAAGGATGCCAACGATGGTAACTGACTTTGGCAGAAGGACACGGTATGTGGGGTGAAGAGAATCAAATTCTTGAAAGACTGTATGATGAAAATAAAGCTAGTACTTGAAATTAATTAGAACTGCAATGTGAGTTTGTTTAAATTAAAAACACTGATTACCCTGCAATTATAAAGGAAATCTTTATTTCATTTTACACTGCTTTAATTTAATTTATAACTAAACTTCCAATATTTTCAGGCTTTTTTTTCTCATTGTTACATGATGTATTACACATATTGAAACGTATCTGTAATAATTCATTCACAGTCCCAGCAGATTCTTTTCAATTCTTGCTTGGCTGTCTGTAGGGAGCTGCAAAAATAGTTTTTTGCTGCCGCTCACCAGTGATGTGGCTGTGATTGGAAACCCATTCTGTGGAAATCCGATGTGCCAAGCTACATGCCACTGCAAATATCAAATGATGAACAAACTACCAAAAAATGCAAGCACAATAACATGGTAACATGCATGTAGCTAGGCTGCTAAAGTAAACCCTGTCGTAAAGAATTATACCAAATAAAAATTCATAGCTTCTCATAAAATAGTGGCTGGAATTTCTATGTAAACAAAACTAATACAGTACATGGTATGACTACCATTTTTTTTCTTTACAATATACATAATTTATTTTCTTCCACCTTTTTCCAGAAATAATAATGCTGACACATGTATCTCTGTTTTCCAGTACTGGGCAACCAGTTCCTGCAGAAAAATGAATACACCAGATTGTACAGTTATGACTGTGATCGCCTTGATTCTCAGATAGTCAACAGGTTAACCCTCTCTCTTATTCATCTGAAATCTCTTAAATAAGAACCCCCACTTGGAGTCCAGAATCCTGTATCCATTGCAATATCTAAAGCTTTCTGCAGATGGCCCACTGATTTTATTCTGTTTACCCACAAAGTCATGTTTCGCAAAGGATCTTTTGCTAATCGACAGCCACAGATGTAGATGAGCCAAGATTTGCAGTTGGCTGGACATCTCCCCTGATGTTCTTACCAAATCAATGTTACATTGATTTTTTTTTTTTATAAATGTTTTTATTCAGTTTTCATATTTTATATTGAACAAATTACAAATTGTTAGGAGAGAAAAAGAACAAAAAAAAAAAAAAAAAAAAAAAACAACAAACAAACACGCAAAAATTAACATACATATTTACAGGTAAGCATCTTCGTAGTAGTAACTGCGCCCCCCCCCCCCCCCCCCCCCCCCCAACATGTTTATTTAGTTTGGTTTTGGGCCTTAGCTAGCCATCGAACCCCCGTACCGAACCTGTAGCCCCTCCCGCTACCTTCCCCCGACTATTCTTCCTCTTGTACATTGGCCACAAATAGGTCCCGGAACAGTTGCATGAATGGCTCCCACGTTCTGTGGAAGCCGTCGTCCGACCCTCGGATGGCAAATTTGATTTTCTCCATTTGGAGAGATTCCGAGAGGTCGGACAGCCAGTCCGCAGCTCTGGGCGGTGCTGCTGACCGCCAGCCAAACAGGATTCTACGGCGGGCGATCAGGGAGGCAAAGGCAAGGGCGTCCGCCCTCCTCCCCAGGAATAGATCTGGCTGTTCTGAAACCCCGAAGACCGCCACTATCGGGCATGGCTCCACCCTCACTCCCACCACTTTGGACATAACCTCGAAGAAGGCTGTCCAGTACTCCACGAGTCTGGGGCAAGACCAGAACATGTGGGCGTGGTTGGCCGGGCCTCTTTGGCACCGTTCACATCTGTCTTCCACCTCCGGGAAGAACCTACTCATACGGGTTCTTGTTAAGTGGGCTCTATGTACCACTTTTAGTTGCGTCAGGCTGAGCCTTGCGCACGTGGAGGTGGAGTTGACCCTATGCAGTGCTTCGCTCCAGAGTCCCCACCCTATCTCCATCCCCAGGTCGTCCTCCCATTTCCTTCTTGTTGCGTCCAGTACGGTGTCGTCCCTATCTACCAGTCGGTCATACATGTCACTACAGTTCCCTTTCTCTAGGATACTTGCGTCCAGTAGGTCTTCCAGTAGTGTCTGTCGTGGCGGTTGTGGGTACGTCCTTGTCTCCTTTCGTAGGAAGTTTTTGAGCTGCAGGTACCGTAGCTCGTTCCCCCCAGCTAGCTGAAACTTCTCTGTCAGTTCGTCCAGTGTTGCGATCCTGTCGTCCGTGTATAGGTCCCTGACTGTCAGTGTCCCCCCGTCCTGCCTCCACCTTTTGAAGGTGGCGTCAGTCAGTGCTGGTGTGAACCTATGGTTGTTGCAGATGGGAGCCCTGTTCGACATTTTGGTCAGGCCAAGTTGCTGCCGCAGTTGGTTCCAGGATTGGAGGGTGGCTGTCACCACTGGGCTGCTGGAGTGTTTTTTGGGTGGGGATGGGAGTGCTGCCGTGGCGAGGGCCCGGAGGGAGGTTCCCATGCAGGAGGCCTCCTCCGCACGCACCCACTCAGCCTCTGGCTCCTGGATCCATCCCCTTACTCGCTCGGCTGTTGCTGCCCAGTGGTAGAATTGTAGATTCGGGAGGGCTAGCCCTCCCCTGGTTTTTGTTTTTTGTAAGACCTTCTTTGGGATCCTAGCATTTTTACCCCCCCATACGAACGCCATGATGAGTTTGTCCAGCGCTTTGAAAAAGGCCTTGGGGATGTAGATCGGAATGGATCTAAACAGGAAGAGGAACCTGGGCAGTACGTTCATTTTGATCGTCTGAACTCTCCCCGCGAGGGAGAGCGGGAGTGTGTTCCATCTTTGCAGGTCCTTTTTAACTTCCTCCGTCAGGCTGGTGAGGTTCCATTTGTGGATCCCTTTCCAGTCATGGGCTATTTGGATCCCCAGGTAGCGGAATTTATGTCGGGCTTGATTGAACGGCAGCCCCTTTAGTGCTGCCCCCCCCCCCCCTTGCGGGTGTACTGGGAAGATCTCACTTTTGCTCATGTTGAGTTTGTAGCCCGAGAAGGCTCCAAACTCTTTCAGGAGCGCGATGATTCCGTCCATGCTGCTTTGTGGGTCCGAGATATAGAGGAGCAGATCATCCGCATAGAGTGAGACTCTGTGCTCTCTACCTCCCCTTCGGATCCCCCTCCAATTTTTTGCTGCCCTGAGCGCGATTGCTAGCGGTTCAATTGCTAGTGCGAACAGCAGCGGGGACAGTGGGCATCCTTGTCTGGTGCCCCTGTGCAGCTGGAAGTATTGGGAGTTGGTATTGTTGGTCTGTACACTCGCCATGGGTGCGTTGTACAGGAGCTTTACCCAAGCGGTGAACCCTGTTCCAAGCCCGAACCGCTCCAGTACCTCTATGAGGTATTTCCACTCGACTCTGTCGAAGGCCTTTTCTGCGTCCAGGGAGACGATCACCTCTTGTGTTCTCTCCCCGGAGGGGGTCATTATCACGTTCAGCAGGCGCCTGATGTTCGCGGTAAGCTGTCTACCTTTGACAAAGCCCGTCTGGTCCTCTGTGACCACCTCAGGTACACAGTCTTCTAGCCTCTTGGCTAGGATTTTGGCCAGTATTTTGGCGTCTGCATTCAGCAGAGATATGGGTCTGTATGACCCACATTCCGTTGGGTCTTTGTCTTTCTTAGGTATCAGCGAGATTGAGGCCTGTGCTAACGTGGGTGGCAATGTGCCCCTAGCTAGCGAGTCTGTGAACATCTCCCGCAGGTGCGGGGCCAGCGCTGTCGCAAATTTTTTGTAGAAGTCCGCCGGGAATCCGTCCGGTCCCGGCGCCTTCCCCGCCTGCATGGAGCTAATGCTGTCCATGATCTCTCCCAGTGCTAGTGGTGCTTCCAGATCCCGTTTTCTGCCCTCTCCCACAACTGGTATGTCCAGTCCGTCAAGAAACCGGTTCATCCCAGCCTTCCCCGTTGGGGGCTCTGAGGTGTACAGCTCTTGGTAGAAGGCCTTGAAGGTTTTGTTAATCCTCTCTGGTTCTGTTTCCAACGTGCCTCTGGTATCTCTGATTTGCGCAATTTCTCTGCTGGCTGCCTGCTTTCTCAGCTGGTGGGCCAACAGGCGGCTGGCTTTGTCTCCGTGTTCGTATAGGGCCCCGCGTGCCTGGCGGAGTTGGTGTACTGCTTTCCTGGTGGAGAGCAGGTCAAAGTTCCTTTGTAATTCTTTCCTCTCCGCCAGGAGTTCTACGGTCGGGGCCTCGGAGTATTTATGGTCTACCTCCAGTATGGAGTCGACCAGCTTCTGCCTAGCCACCCTTTCCTCCCTATCTCTTTGCGCTTTGTAGGCTATGATTTCCCCTCTTAGTACGGCCTTAAGCGCTTCCCAGAACGTGGAGGGTGAGACCTCCCCGTTTTGGTTGATCTCAGTGTACTCCGCTATGGCCCGCGCTATCCTTTCGCTGAAGGCCTTGTCAGCTAGTAAGGCACCGTCCAACCTCCATTTGGGGCGCTGGGCCCTTCCCGTCTCTAGCCGCACATCCATGTAGTGTGGGGCGTGGTCTGATATCACAATTGCGGAGTATTCCACCTTGTCTATCTCTGGAAGCACCGTTTTCCCCACCACAAAGAAGTCAATTCTGGTGTACACGTTGTGTACTGGGGAGAAGAAAGAGAATTCTTTCTCCCCCGGGTGGGCGAATCTCCAGGGGTCTACTGCTCCCATCTGCTCCATATAGTGACTGAGTTCCCTTGCCATGTTTGAGGTTTTCCCCGTTCTGGGGTTTGATCTGTCCGTCGTTGGGTCCTGTACACAGTTGAAGTCCCCCCCCATGATTAGTCGGTGCGTCGCTATGTCCGGGATTTCTGCCATGGTCTTTTGGATGAAGCTCGTGTCGTCCCAGTTGGGCGCATACACGTTAACTAGGACTACCGGCGCCCCATCCAGGGCCCCGCTGACCATGACATACCGTCCCCCTGGGTCCGTAACCGTCTTTGTCGCCCTAAACATTGTCCTCTTGCCAATCAGGATCGCCACCCCCCTGGCCCTTGCCCCATAACAGGAATGATAGGTTTGTCCCACCCAGCCCTTTCTTACCCGCAGTTGGTCCTGCTCCCTCAAGTGCGTCTCTTGGAGGAAGACTATGTCGGCCCTCATGTTTCTAAGGTGGGTGAGGACTCTAGATCTCTTCACTGGGCCATTAAGTCCCCTTACGTTCCAGGTGACTATTCTGGCGGGGGGCTTCTGCCCCCTTGCTCCTGTGGGGTTAACCATATTTGTCCGGTGGACGCGCCCCTGCCCTCTGGGGTTTCCCTTTGTTAGGGGGCCGTCCAGGATGTCCACTATCACTGCTCCCCCCATGCGGTCGGGTCCCTGCGCTCCGGGGTTCCCCCTTGTCCCGGGGACACCCGCCATGGCCGTCCACTGTGTGTCCGCCACGCGGGTAGCCCCCTGCACTCCGGGGGGCCCCTTCACCCACAGACCGTACTGGGTGGGTGTTTGCAGCAGTTCCCTGTTTCGAGCCCTTGTCTGTGGCACTTTGTGGCCCTATTCCCTTTCTGGCCTCTTTTGTCCCTTCGTCCCTGCATTTCCCCTCCCTGGTCTCTCGCCCCCCGAGTGCCCCCCCCCCCCCGCTCTATCCCTTTCGGGGATACCCCTGTGTACCCCTCCATTGCCCCTCTCTCCCCCATTCCTGTCCCCATTTGCTCTCCCACCTTTGATGGGTGATCCCCCCCCTCCCCTGCCTGGCGCCTTCCCCCCTGTTGGGGGTGCGCTGCGGCCCTGCTCTGTTGCGCGCCCCCTTCGCTAGCTTTCCTGCTAGCACGGTGGCTCCCCGCTCGGAGGTTGCTGTCCCCCTTCCCCTCTCCCCTCTCCAGTACTCCCGTTCCCTCGTGCCGGGGCCTGGCCTCCCACCTGGAGCGGGCCCTTGGGCATTGGGTTGTTTTTCCTGGGTGCTCCTGCCAGGGGGGAGGGGGCTGGCTTTGCCTCGCCCCTCCCCACCCCCCCGTCGGCATGACGTATCTCCTTGCCATGGGCCCCTCGTCCCTACTTCCCATGGCGTTTTTCCAGCCCGTGCTCCTCAACGAATCTATTCGCCTCGGCAGGGGCTGTAAAGAAATATTCCTTGTGTTGGTATGTGACCCAGAGTTTTGCTGGGTACAGCATACCAAAACGTACTTTGTTCTTATAGAGAGCTGCTTTCGCTCTGTTGAACTCCGCCCGTCTCTTAGCTATGTCCGCTCCAAAATCCTCGTAGATTCTGATGGCGTGCCCGTCCCAATTGCAGGCTCTATTCTCCTTGGCCCAGCGCAGGATTGTCTCCCTATCCCGGTACCGGTGCAGTCTGGCTATAACTGCTCTCGGTTTTTCCCCTTCCTTGGGCTTCGGGCGCAGTGACCGATGAGCTCTGTCCATTTCCGGTGGGGTGGGAAAAGTTTCCCGCCCCACTAAGGAGCCCAGCATCGCAGCCACGAATGTTGTGGGATTTCTACCCTCTATCCCCTCTGGCAGGCCCACTATCTTAATGTTTTGCCTTCTCGAGTTGATCTCCTGGTCGTCTACCCTGCCCTTCAGGCTCCCCTGTGTTGCACTCAGTTTCGCCATTTCCCTCTCCAGGGACATGACCCGGTCGCTCACGTCAGTCGCTGCCTTCTCCAGCTCTTTAATGGTTGCCCCGTGGGCTTCCAGTATCTTCCCTTGGGCTTCCAGTATCTTCCCTTGGGCATCCACTTTCTCCTCCATTCTGGTCAGAGCCTGCTGCACCCCTGACATGGCCCTGGTCATTGCTGCCTGTGCTGCGGCCTCTGTGTCTGCTTTTAACTCTGCCTTGATTGCCTGCAGCTGCTCCCTCACCACCTCTGCAATGGCTTCCTTCCAATTCACGCCCCCCTCTAACCCCAGGGGAGAGGTTGCCCGCCCGTCCAGCCCTTTTGGATGCGGCGATACATTCTTCCCGCTGCTTCGCGTGTTGACTCGTTCGCCCAAGCTGGTTTGCCCTTTGCCCCGTCCACCTCCGGTGCCCCCTTTCTCTTGGGTCCCTTCTGGCATTTTTTTCTCCCCCTTCCCCTTCATCGTTTCTTCTCTCCTTGTTCTTCTTTTCCCCCTTTTCCGCACCCTATTTTAATTTTATTTATATATATATATATATATATATAAAAATATATGTATATATTTTTTTTTTTTAAAATGAAAAATTTATTTCCCCCCTTCTTTCCTTTACCCCTTTATTTCACCCCTTTTCTCTTTACCAGTTTTCTTTTGGGTTTTTATTTTAAAAAAAAGAACAGAAATATAAGTCTCTTTTTTCTTTTGTTTTCTCTCTCCACTCGCCCAGGAGAGAGAGAGAGAGTCCCCCTTTGTCCTTGCCACGTGGTGGTCACTGCAGTTGGGGGGAGGGGGAGGGGCGAGTGGGGCTGCTGGTTGGGGGGGGGGGGGGGTTTGTGTCCCCGCTGCTGGTTGGGGGGGGGGGGGGGGGGGTTGGTGTCCTCGCTGCTGGTTGGGGGGGGGGGGGGGTTGGTGTCCTCGCTGCTGGTTGGGGGGGGGGGGGTTGGTGTCCTCGCTGCTGGTTGGGGGGGGGGGGGTTGGTGTCCTCGCTGCTGGTTGGGGGGGGGGGGTTGGTGTCCTCGCTGCTGGTTGGGGGGGGGGGGGGAGTTGGTGTCCCCGCTGCTGATTGGGGGGGGGAAGGTGGTGTCCCGCTGCTGGTTTGGGGGGGGGAAGAGGGCCCGCCGCTGCCGCACCGTTCCCGGCCCGCGTGGGAGGGGGGGGGGGGGGGGAGAGAGGGGTTGGACCTGCCGCTGCTGGGCCTCCCTGTCGCCGTCGCTCCTCGCCTCCGCCTTCCGCCGCCGCCCGCTCCTCCTCAGCTGCCGCCCGCTCCTCCTCCGCTTCTCCTCCGCTGCCGCCCGCCGCTGCCGCCCGCTGCTCCTCCGTTGTCGCCCGCTCCTCCGCCGTTGCCGCCCGCTCCTCCTCCGCCGTTGCCGCCCGCTCCTCCTCCGCCGTCCGGCCTGTCGGGGGGGTTCCTTCCTGGCGCTTGCGGGAGCCCCTCTCCCTGCGACCTCCTCGCTCGCCGCCCCAACAGTTATCCAATGTTACATTGATAACGCAAGTTATCTAATGACTGATAAATAACTGTAGAGTAATGGGTTAATGATTATCTCAGTGAGACCATGATGTTATTGATAATGTAAGTATGATATAAGGAGTCTGGTAACTCAGATGCTTCACCAAGAGAGCAGATGCAGAACAGTCTGTGTTCTGGAAACCTTGTGCTTACACTGAGGTCTTTGTAAATAGTTCTTGATAAATACTTTCAGGAAAATCTACCGTTCATCTCAAGTCAGTTATTGAATAAGCAGAGCCAACATTAAGAGGCTAAAACTTGAAAGCATTCCAAAACATGGAAACATGGAAACCGATCGAGTATTACCTTGTCTTCAATACAATTCTGAGGTAGTGTTCAATATTCAAACATTTTCGTCTTTTGGGGTAATTGCTGCTGAATATTTCCAGTATTTTGTTTCTATTTTAATTTCCATTATATGCAGTATTCCATCTTTTTTTCCTCCCTATCATAAAAAGCAGGTCATTTAGCCCTTTTTTGTGCAATGTGGAATTTCATGCTTGGATAACCAGTTTAGTATTGCAAGTGCTTGTTGATGGCTTACTGCCATCTTACATTGCTTTTGACATTGATGTTAATCTGTCAAATTTCTTGCTTCATTGGGAATTGTAGAGGCCTGAATTTCGCACACTCTCAAGCTTGGCATTTTCAGCAAAGTGATGGGAAATGTTTTTGACTCTGCTTGTAAATGATCCTTACTCAGCAAAATAATCGGCTCACCAGTGCTCCGTTTGGTTTCTGGCAGAACCACTTGGCTCATGACCTCAGTGCAGTCTTAATCAAAACATGGACAAAAGAGCTGAACTGCCCCTGACATCAAGGCAGCATTTGACCGAGTGAGGCATTGAGGAGTCCGAGTAAAACTGGAGAGTCAATAGGAATCCGGGAGTGGGGGGAAAATCCCCTGCTAACTGGAGTCCTACATAGCACAAAGGAAGATGGTTGTGATTGTTGGAGGTCAATCATCTCCGTCACAGGACAACACTGCAGGAGTTCCTGAGGATAGTGTCGCAGGTCCAGTCATCTTCAGCTATTTCATCAATGACCTTCTCTCCCATCAGAAGGCGGGATATTTGTTGATGACTGCACAGTGCTCAGCACTATTCATGACGACTGGGAGGCTGAAGCAGTCATTGTTGAAATGCAGGAAGACCTAGACAACATTCAGATTTGGGCTGAAAAGTGGCAAATGACAGTGCCACACAATGACCATCTCCAACAAGCGAGAATGTAACCATCTTCCCATGATAGTGGCATTATCATCACTAAATCTCGCCCTTGAAATATCCCAAGGTTACAATCGACCAGAAACCTAAACTAGACAAGCCATACAATAATCTTTGTTTTTGTCACGAGGGAAGCTTACATTAACACTGCAATGAAGTTACTGTGAAAATCCCCTATTCGTCACACTCCGGCGCCTGTTCGGTTACACACAGAATTCAGAATGCCCACTTCACATAACAGCACGTCTTGTGGGACGAAACCGAAGCACCCGGAGGAAACCCACGTAGACACAGGGAGAACGTGCACAGCCAGTGACTTAAGCGGGGATGAAACCCAGGATCCTAGCGCTGTGAATAAATAGCTATAAGAGCAGCTCAGATGCTGGAAGGTCTGTCGTCAGTAACTCTCACCCTGATTCCCCAAAGCCTGTCCATTATTCACAAGGCACAAGTCAGCAGTATGATGGAATACTCTGAACTTGCATGGATGAGTGTGGATCCAACAACACTTAGAGCTGTACACCATCCAGGGCCCACTTGATTGGCACCTGACCCAACACCTCAAACATTGACTCCATCCAATGTCAATGCATAGTGGCAACAATGTGTACCATATAAGAGCTGCACATCTTAACGATTCTTTCAAAAGCACCTTCAAAACCCATAGCCTGTCATCACCTGGAAGGACAAGGGCAATAGCTGCATGGATACATCACCCCGTGCATGTTCCTCTCCAAGCACTCACCATTCTGACTTGGAAATATGTCGCCATTCCTTCACTTGAGGTCAGCTGCTTGTGTCTTGACTTGCATCGAGCCCTGGTCATTAATTACTCCTTCAGTTCTCTAAATTTGATCCCAGTTAAGCCATGCCTCAACTTTAAAATTTGTCTTGTTGTTTTCAAATCCCTCTATGGCCTTGCCCCTCCCTATCTCTGTAAGTACCTCCAGTCTGGAAATTCTCTGAGATAACTGTGCTCCTCCAGCTCTGGTTTCTTGAGCATCCCCAGTTTTAATTGTTCCATCATTGGTAGCCCTGCCTTCAACTGCCAAGGTCCCAAACTCTGGAATTCCCTGCCTCTCTATCTCGCTTTCCGCGTTTTTAAGACGCACCTTAAAATTTACGATTTTGACCAAGCTTTTGATTGTCTTTTGTGGCTTGATGTAAAATTTTGGTTCATATTTATCCTATTCACTTGTAACAGTGACAGGCAGCCGAGGCTGGTGAGTAGGCCACATGAGTGGCCCTCCTTTGTTTCAGTGGGATGCAAAATTGAGATTGGGCACGTTCAATAATCATGACCCCATGAGTAAGACTGAATACATTTAATACACACTGAATATTTCATAAGTTATACAAAATGTTTAATCATTCAAGGATTGGATTGTACCGAGATACAGTGAAAAGTATTTTTCTGTGAGCAGTTAAAACAAATCATTAAGTACATGAAAATAAAACGTAAAGAAAATACATAATAGTGCAACACAAGGTAAACAACGTAAATGCATGAGACACCGCATCGGGTGAAGCATACAGGGTGTAGTATTAGTCAGGTCAGTCGTTTAGGAGTCTGGTAACAGCGGGGAAGAAGCTGTTTTTGAATCTGTGCATGTTCTCAGACTTTTGTATCTCTTGCCTAATGGAGGAAGTTGGAAGAGTTAGTAAGCCATATGGGAGGGGTCTTTTTTTTTTTTTTTTATAAATGTTTTTATTCAGTTTTCGTATTTTATATTGAACAAATTACAAATTGTTAGGAGAGAGAAAAAAAAAAACAAACAAAAACAAACACGCAAAAATTAACATACATATTTACAGGTAAGCATCTTCGTAGTAGTAACTGCGCCCCCCCCCCCCCCCCCCCCCCCCCCGCCCCCTCAACATGTTTATTTAGCTTGGTTTTGGGCCTTAGCTAGCCATCGACCCCCCGTAACGAACCTTTAGCCCCCCCCCCCCTCCCGCTACCTTCCCCCGACTATTCTTCCTCTTGTACATTGGCCACAAATAGGTCCCGGAACAGTTGCATGAATGGCTCCCACGTTCTGTGGAAGCCGTCGTCCGACCCTCGGATGGCAAATTTGATTTTCTCCATTTGGAGAGATTCCGAGAGGTCGGACAGCCAGTCCGCAGCTCTGGGCGGTGCTGCTGACCGCCAGCCAAACAGGATTCTACGGCGGGCGATCAGGGAGGCAAAGGCAAGGGCATCCGCCCTCCTCCCCAGGAATAGATCTGGCTGTTCTGAAACTCCGAAGACCGCCACTATCGGGCATGGCTCCACCCTCACTCCCACCACTTTGGACATTACCTCGAAGAAGGCTGTCCAGTACTCCACGAGTCTGGGGCAGGACCAGAACATGTGGGCGTGGTTGGCCGGGCCTCTTTGGCACCGTTCACATCTGTCTTCCACCTCCGGGAAGAACCTACTCATACGGGTTCTTGTTAAGTGGGCTCTATGTACCACTTTTAGTTGCGTCAGGCTGAGCCTTGGGAGGGGTCTTTGATTATGCTGTCCGCTTTCCCCAGGCAGCGGGAGGTGTAGATGGAGTCAATGGATGGGAGCCAAGTTCGTGTGATGGACAGTGCTGTGTTCACGACTCTGAAGTTTCTTGTGGTCTTGGGCCGAGCAGTTGTCATCCGAGGCTGTGACAGGGCTCTCACAATCCATGTTGTGTGCAATGAGCAAGTACCTCATCCTGTGCGCTTGACATGTATATCACTTCAGTCATACCAGTTGGAAAAGAAGTACGATGATGGAAACCAGTGGAATGTGGCAATTCTGTGCACGGTTAGCAGTGAAGAAAAAGTCTTGTGGGCCGCACCTGATGGGTTGCATGTGTACCCTGGGCGACAGGTTGCCCACCACTGCTTTATAACCATGATTTAGGATGTTTTATTATATTAAAGGCGCTGTATGAATCAAATTGTTGTTATAGTGTACACTGACACACAACTGTTACTCTGCAACTCTTTCTAAGTTCTGTAAATTTTCTATGGCCTCTGCGGTTTCAGACTACATGTCCCACATCGTCTTGCTTGAGTTCTAATTTCCTTAAACTATATTTAAAGGCACAATATAAATGCAAGTTTTTGACGGTTGGCCTGTTCAAACAGATCATTAAGTACAGTTTACAATTTCACATTGCTGAAAACAGTAAAACAAGTATTTCTTTCAGGTTCTTTTCTGCACCTTAATTTGAATAGCAAAGTTGAAAGGGTCAATGGACTCGAGGTTAAACTGTATTTCCTTCTACACGGATGCTGCCAGATCTGCTGAGTTTATCCAGCGTTTTCTGACTTTGTATTGTATTGAAAGGACTCTGAACTGAATTAATTGTTTCTGTCTGTTAGTTGACTTAAATGGAGACGTGGACTTAAACTTGCTGACCAAGGCAGTACAATTGGGCATTGATTAACATTAGGCCCACAATTTGCTGCACAGTGCACATGTTTTTTACCTAATGATTCATTGGCGGTTGCATCTCACTGCTTAGCTACTTGTGTTGAAATAATTTGAAGAACATTATAGTCGGCTCTCCTGAACTGTCCAGAACTGGTACCAGGGTGCCATGAAAAGGAGCCCCTGGGCGCGATTCTCCGACCCCCACGCTGGGTGGGAGAATCGCGGGAATGCCGGGCGATTCACGCCACGCCGCCCTGGTACCCGCACGCGATTCTACCCCCCCACCCCCAAAACGGCGTGTCCCGTTTTACGACAGGCCGCTCGGAGAATCGCTGCTCGCCGTTTCTAACAGTCAAGCGGCGATTCTCCGGCCCGGATGGGCCGAGCGCCCTACCTAATCCGACCAGTTCACGCTGGCGCTAACCATACCTGGTCGCTGCCGGCGTGAACAGCACACGACCACTGCGTTTGGGGCTTGTGAGGGGGGGAGGGAGGATCGAGTGGGGGTGCTCAGGAGGGGTCTGGCCCGCGATTGGTGCCCACCGATCGTCGGGCCGGCATCTCTAAACGACGCACTCTTTTCCCTCCGCCGCCCCGCAAGATCAATGCTCCATGTCTTGCGGGACGCCCGCGGGGAGGACGGCAACCGCGCATGTGCGGGTGACGTTATTTAAGCGCCGCCGGCCGCGTCATTTACGCGCCGCCGCTTTGACATGGGCGGCAAGGCCCGGCGCGCATAATTGACGCGGCGCTGCTCCTAGCCCCCTGGGGGTGGGAGATAGGGGCGAGGAGCGGCCTCCGACGCCGGAGTGAAACACTCCGGTTTTCACTCCGGCGTCGGCACTTTGTCTCCCTTTGGGAGAATTGCGTCCCCTGTTTCCCACGTCAGCTCTTTAGCCTGATGCTAATTAATTCTGCTGACCTATCTGTTCTAATGTGTTCAGCATGTGACTTCTGCAATAATGCTTTTTGGCAAGACATCCTCCCTGTTCCCCTATGGACCACATCCAGTAGATGTGACCCCTTCACTTCCAAGTTTCTCTCCAGCCTCCATCAGATATCCCTTATGCTGCCACTTTGTAGGCATCCTTATTCTTAATTGCAGAAGCCGCTACCTACACACATAATTATGGAGTCCCTTATTACTAACACATTTCTATTCCGCATTTTTAATTATTCATTCAAAGGACGTGAGCGTCAAAATTCACATTTATTCCTCCTCTCCAATTACCCTTAAAATGATTGGCTTGTAAGGCCATTTTGGAGGGGATTTTAAGAGCCAACCACTTTGTTGTCAAGTTACATGCATGCCAGACCAGGTAAGGATGGCAGATTTCCTTCCCCAAAGGACACAAGTGAACCAGATGGATTTTTATGACTATCGACAGTGGTTTCATGGTCATCATTAGACTTTTTAATTCCAGATTCTTATTGAATTCAAACTCAACATGTGCCATGATTAGAATTACCCTGGCTTTCTGTTTACTAGTCATGGAACTCCTACAGTGCCGAAGCAGGTCATTCGGCCCATCGAGTCTATGTAAAACCTCTGAAGGAGCACCCAACCAGAGGCCCACTTTTCCCCATCCTATCCCCGTAACCGCACCAAACCTTTGGATACTAAGGGACACTTTAGATTGGCTAATCCTTGCTGCAGAGAGTGAATGCTTCGACATCGTGTGCGAGGCTGGGGCTGATGCAGCTGAAGGTGGTGTGCAGGGCGCACCTGACCAAGTTAAAGATGAGCCGGTTGTTTGAGGGGTAGAGGACATCTGTGAGGGAGAGGCCCTGCTAATCATGTGCTTTGGTTCTGGTCTTGCCCGAAGTTGCAAAGGTTCTGAAGGTCAATTTTCAGTACCAGCTTGGCGGTCTTGTACTTAGATGTGGAGCCCGGACCCCTGGAGGCTATAGGCGCGATTCTCCCAAAGGCAGACAAAGTGCGGAGGCTGGAGTGAAAACCGGAGTGTTTCACTCCGGCGTCGGAGGCCGCTCCTCGCCCCCTATTCTCCCACCCCCAGGGTGCTAGGAGTGGCGCCGCATCAATTACGCGCGCCACGCCTTGGCGCCCGCATCAAAGCGGCGCCGCGTAAATGACGCGGCCGGCGGCGCCTAAATTACGTCATCCGCGCATGCGCAGGTTGGCCGGCGCCAACCCGCGCATGCGCGGTTGCTGTCCTCCCCTCCGCCGCCCCGCAAAACATGGAGGATTGATCTTGCGGGGTGGCGGAGGGAAAATAGTGTGTCTTTCAGAGACGCCGGCCCGACGATCGGTGGGCACGGATCGCAGGCCAGACCCCTCCTGAGCGCCCCCTGGTGCTCGATCCTCTCTCCCGCCCCACACGCAGCGGTTGCGTGCTGTTCCCGCCGACAGCTACCAGGTGTGGTTGGCGCCGGCGTGAACCGGTCGGATTAGGCTGGCAGCTCGGCCCATTCGGGCCGGAGAGTCGGCGCTCGACCGGAGCGGCGATTCTCCGAGTGGCCTGTCGCAAAACGCGACACGTCGTTTTGGGGGGAGTGGAAGAATTGCGTGCGGGTGCCAGGGCGGCGTGGCGTGAATCGCCCGGCACTCCCGCGATTCTCCCACCCGGCGTAGGGGTCGGTGAATCGCCCCCCATATTTGGGGTGTCGGACTGGGTGGAGTTGCAGACGGGTGCGGGGGCAGATGTTTTAGCCTTCACCGTGCTTATTGCTACAGGCAGGTCCTGTTGGAGTGGAGGTCAGCTTCTGTACCTTCTGTGCCTTGGTGTGCGGGAAGACCCATTGGAGTTCTTAGCCTGGAGAGGTGAAATTTGCACTGCGGGGGAGGTGGGGTGAGCAAGGGGTTTGTTTATTCTGCATTTTGGAAAGTCAGTTACCGTCGACTGTTGAGGGAGGGGGCTCTTATTGGGTGGGAGATTTTGTATGTTGGGTGTGTTTTTTTTGTAAAATGTTGAAAAGTTTTGGCAGATTTGGCCAATCCACCTAATCTGCACATCTTTGTGGGAGGAAGCTGGAGCACCTGGAGGAAACACATGCAGACATGGGGAGAATGTGCAAACTACATGGACAGTCACCCAAGGACAGAATTGAACCTGGTTCTGTGAGGCAGCGGTGCTGGCCATAATGCCATTGTGCTGCCCTAATGTCCAGTGACAATAAAAGTACACCGCCCAAAATTCTTCCCCTTGGGCTTCCGGTTGCGGCTATGCCTAGGTAGGTCGCGCGGTCGGCAGCTTCCGCCGACTTTTGGGCCCTTTTAAGGAGCTCCAGCGGCACTTTGACGATGATTCCCGGTGTGGGAAGGAAACAAGTGAGGGTCCCCCAGCGCTGTATGGAGTGGACCAGGAGTGGGGCGGTCAGAAAAGCGGCTTTGGAGAAGAGAGGAGAACGGGCGTGAAAAAGCAAGATGGCGGCGGGCGGAGATCAGGCAGAATGGGCCCAGTGGTCACGAGACCAGCAGGAGTTTTTAAGAACCTGTTTTGCGGATTTAAATGCGGAGATGCTGGCCCCTATGAAGGCGTCGATTGAAAGGCTGGTGGAGACCCAGAAGATGCAGGGGACGACGATCAAGGAGGGGCAGCAGAAGGCCTCTAATAACGAGGACGAGATCCTGGGCCCAGCGGTTAGAGTGAAGCTCAACCAGGCTGAGGAAAGGATGGGTGAGGCAGGTGGGGTTGGGTCCACTCAGGGCTGGATGCGAAGAACAGGGGTGGGTTGCAATTTTGGTGAGCATGCGGGTGGCATTTGAGGCGGCGGGTATTGTGGCGGATAAAGGGGGTCGATATGTTATGGTGAGTGGCAGGCTGCAGGGGGTCCAGGTGGTGCTAGTGAATGTGTATGCTCCGAATTGGGACGATGCAGGGTTCATGAAGCGGATGTTGAGTAGGATTCCAGATCTGGAGTCATGTAGTTTGGTAATGGGGGGGACTTTAATACGGTCCTGGACCCGGCGCTGGATCGGTCTAAGTCGAGATCGGGTAAGAGGCCGGTAGCGGTCAAGGTCCTGAGGGGGTTCATGGACCAGATGGGGGGAGTGGATCCGTGGAGATTTGCCAGGCCAAGGGTGAAGGAGTTTTCCTTCTTCTCCCACGTGCACAAGGTGTATTCGCGGATTGATTTTTTCGTGGTGAGTAGGGCGCTAATTCCTAGAGTGGAGGGGGTGGAGTATTTGGCCATTGCCATCTCGGACCATGCCCCGCACTGGGTGGAGTTGGGGCTGAGGGAGGAGAGAGGCAAACGCCCTCTGTGGAGAATGGACGTGGAACTATTGGCGGACGAGGAGCTCTGTAGGTGGGTCCGGAGGTGAATCCAAAGCAATGTGGAGACCAATGATAATGGAGAGGTTCCGGTGAGTGTGGTCTGGGAGGCGCTGAAGGCAGTTGTCAGAGGGGATCTAATCTTGGTCAGGGCCCACAGAGAGAGGAGGGATAGGATGGAGAGTGAGAGATTGGTGGGGGAGATACTCAGGCTGGACAGGAGGTATGCGGAGTCCCCTAAGGAGGGGTTGCTAAAGGAACGCCGGAGCCTGCAGGTGGAGTTTGACTTGCTTACCACGGGGAAGACTGAGGCTCAGTTGAGGAAGGTACAGGGAACAGTGTACGAGTATGGGGAGAAGGCAAGTAGGATGCTGGCGCATCAGCTGCGGAAGAGAGAGGCGGCCAAGGAGATTGGGGGAATTAGAGACGGCGGGGGGGGGGGGGGGGGGGGGGGGGGTGTAACACGGTGCTGAGCTCGGCAAGGATTAACGAGGTCTTCAAGGACTTTTATGGTAAATTGTACGAGTCAGAGCCCCGGAGAGGGGAGGGGATGAGGCAGTTCCTGGACCAACTTAGGTTTCCACAGGTGGAGGAGGGACAAGTAGAGGGATTGGGGGCCCCGATTGAGATGGAGGAACTGGTTAAGGGGCTAGAGGGCATGCAGGCAGGCAAGGCCCCGGATGGGTATCCTGTAGAGTTTTATAGGAAATTCTTGGAGCTGCTGGGTCCGCTGTTATTGAGGACTTTGAATGAGGCTAAGCAAATGGGAACCCTTCCCCCCTGACGATGTCGCAGGCTCTGATCTCGCTTATCTTCAAGCGAGAGAAGGACCCGCTGCAATGTGGCTCCTATAGGCCGATTTCGCTCCTTAATGTGGATGCAAAGCTGTTGGCCAAGACTTTGGCCACTAGGATTGAGGACGGTGTCCCGGGAGTGATTAATGAGGATCAGACAGGGTTTGTGAAGGGCAGGCAGTTGAATGCGAATGTGCGGAGGCTCCTGAATGTGATCATGATGCCCTCGGAAGGGGGGAATGTAGAAGTGGTAGCGGCAATGGGCGCGGGGAAAGCCTTCGATCGGGTGGAGTGGGAGTACCTGTGGGCAGTGTGAGGCAGATTTGGGTTTGGAGAGGAATTTATAGAGTGGGCCAAATTGTTGTATCGGGTCCCGGTAGCGAGTGTGTCGACGAACCGGCTGTGGTCGGGGTACTTCAGATTACATTGAGGGACGAGGCAGGGGTGCCCCCTGTCCCCCCTGCTGTTTGCCCTGGCAATTGAGCCACTGGCCATGGCGTTGAGGGAGTCCAGAAACTGGAGGGGGTTGGTTCGTTGGGGGGGGGGGGGGGGGGGGGGAGAGGAGCATCGTGTTTCACTGTATGCGGATGACCTGCTCCTGTATATTGCGGATCCGGTAGAGGGGCTGGGGAGGTCATGCAGATTCTTAGGGATTTTGGAGCCTTTTCGGGGTATAAGATCAATGTTGGAAAAAGCGAGCTCTTTGTGATACAGGCGAGGGGCCAGGAAAAGAGACTGGAAGAGTTACTGCTTAAGATGGTGGAGAGTAGCTTTCGCTACTTGGGCATTCAGGTGGCTAAGAGCTGGGGTGCCTTGCACAAACTCAATTTTGCACGGCTGGTGGATCAGATGGAGGAGGACTTTAAGAAGTGGGACATGCTACCGCTTTCCCTGGTGGGCAGGGTGCAGTCCGTAAAGATGACTGTCCTCCCCAGGTTCTTGTTTGTCTTCCAGTGCCTTCCCATCCTCATCCCCAAGTCCTTTTTGAAACGGGTAAATAGGGTTGGCGTTGCCAAACTTTTGCAGCTATTACTGGGCAGCGAATATATCCATGATTCGGAAATGGGTAGTGGAGGGAGAGAGGGGGCAGCGTGGAAGCGGCTGGAAGCGGAGTCTTGTAAAGATACTAGCTTCGGGCACTGACAGCACTGTTGCCGCTTCCGCCGACGCGGTATACCACGAGCACGGTGGTGGCGGCGACATTGAGGATCTAGGGGCAGTGAGACGGCACAGGGGGAGATAGGGGCCTCAGTCTGGGCCCCGATACGGAATAATCACAGATTCGCCCTCGGCAGAATAGACGGGGGGTTCCTCAGTTGGCACAGGGCGGGTATCAGAAGGATGGGGGACTTGTTCATTGATGAAACTTTTGCTAGTCTGGGGGCGCTGGAGGAGAAATTTGGGCTACCCCCGGGGAACATCTTTAGGTACATGTGGGTTCGGGCATTCGTGAAAAAGCACGTGAGAGAATTCCCGCTGCTGCCTGGAGGATACAGGACATGGCGGTCTCGGGCGTGTGGCTAGGGGATGGCAAGATATCGGAAATATATCAGGAGCAGCACGAGGCGGAGGAGGCCTTGGTGGAGGAACTGAAGAGCAAGTGGGAGGAGGAGCTGGATGAGGGCCTGTGGGCTGACGCCCTGGGCGGGGTCAATTCCTCCTCATTTTGCGCCAGACTCAGCCTTATTCAGTTTAAGGTGGTGCAGCGGGTGCATATGACAGTGGCGAGAATGAGTACGTTCTTTGGGCTGGAGGACAGGTGTGTGAGGTGCTCAGGGAGCCTAGCAAACCATGTCCATCTGTTCTGGGCATGCCCGGCACTTACAGGATTTTGGAAAGGCTTCGCAAGGGCTATGTCCAAGGTCTTGGACACTCGGGTAAAACCGAGCTGGGGGATAGCGTTATTCGGGGTATCAGATGCTCCGGGAGTGCAGGAGTCGAAAGAGGCCGGAGTTCTGGCCTTTGCCTCCTTGGTAGCCCGGAGAAGGCTCTTGTTTTTTTTTCACTTTTTAAAACGTTTAATACAACAAACAAACTAAATGTATTCGGTAAAAGGTGAAGGATATTCAAATAGAAAGATAAATATTATTTTAAATAGTCAGTACAACAAATATGTATGTCACAAAGTTACAAACTCTCACGTTACTACCTTTACAAATGTGGGACAATGCGCCATCTCAGTCTTTCCAACTCAACTTCAATTATGTAGAATCTTTCACTTTCCATTTAATTGTTCCGGTCCTTAAGTAGCATTCACCAGCAGCCATAATCCATCCAAGGTTCCCAGACAAATAACACTGACAAGGCACACACCTACAAACCCTCTCACTTGGGTCATGTCAGTCCTTTTTAAAAAAAATAAATAAAAATAATTTACATTCAAATTTTTCAACAACAAATTTTCTCCCAACAGTAAAGTAAACAAGGTGTAGAACTAAACAGAAAAAGAATCCCCCCCCAGTACAAAGCGATAAATTAATAACTTAATAACAATACAAAAAAGAAGAAAATAGCAAACACACTGTCGCAAAAACAAACCCCCTTAACAAACCCCGACCCCCCCCGCCCCCGGATTGAGATTGACCACCCTCTAACCCCCCGCCATAAAATCGAGAAAGGGCTGCCACCTCCGAAAGAACCCTTGTACTGACCCGCTCAGGGCAAACTTAACCTTCTGCAGCCTGATGAACCCGGCCATGTCGTTAATCCAGGCCTCCGGGCTCGGGGGCTTCGCGTCCCTCCACTGTAAGAGAATCCTACGCCGGGCTGCTAGAGACGCAAAGGCCAGGGTACAGGCCTCTCTCGCCTCCTGCACTCCCAGCTCTGATGCTACCCCAAAGATCGCAAGCCCCCAGCCCGGCTCCACTCTGGACCCGACCACCTAGGACAAAGTCCTCGCCACCCCCTTCCAAAACCCCTCCAACGCCGGACATGCCCAGAACATGTGGATGTGGTTCGCCGGGCCTCCCGAACACCTCCAACACCTGTCCTCTCCCCCAAAGAACCGGCCCATCCTGGCCTCCGTTTTGTGCGCCCTATGCAGCACTTCAGCTGAATTAAGCTGAGCCGTGCGCAAGAAGAGGACGAGTTCACCCTCCCCAGGGCATCCGCCAACGTCCCATCGTCGATCTCTTCCCCTAGCTCCTCCTCCCACTTCGCTTTCAGCTCTTCCACCGAGGCCTCCTCCTCTTCCTGCATCATCTGATAGATTGCCGAGATCCTACCCTCACGAACCCACGTCCCCGAGAGCACTCTATCCTGCACCCCCTAGGCGGCAGCAGCGGGAACTCCGCCACCTGCCACTTAACAAGCGCCCTAACCTGCATATACCTGAAAGCATTCCCGGGGGGGAGGCCCCATTTCTCCTCCAACTCCTCTAAAGTCGCAAACTTCCCATCGAGGAAAAGGTCCCCCATCCGCCTGATGCCTGCCCTATGCCAACTCAAAAATCCACCATCTATTCTCCCTGGTGCAAACCGGTGATTGCCCCGTATCGGGGCCCACACTGAGGCCTTCACTTCCCCCCTATGCCGCCTCCACTGCCCCCAAACCTTGAGGGACGCCGCCACTACTGGACTCGTGGAATATCTTGCCGGGGGGGAGTGGGAGCGGGGCCGTCACCAATGCCTCCAAACCCGTGCCCACACAGAACGCCACCTCCAACCTTTTCCATGCGGCACCCTCCCCCTCCATCACCCACCTGCGAATCATTGCCACATTCACAGCCCAGTAATACCCACACAGGTTGGGCAACGCCTATCTCCCTTCTTCGCTCCAGGAATACCCTCCTCACTCTCGGGGTCTTCCGCGCCCACACGAACACCAGAATACTCTTGTTAACCCTCTTAAAAAAAGCCTTCGGAATCAATATGGGGAGGCTCTGGAAAAGAAACAAAAACCTCGGGAGCACCGTCATCTTAACTGACTGGGCCCTACCCGCAAAGAGAGTGGCAGCGCGTCCCACCTCCTGAACTCCTCCTCTATCTGTTCCACCAGCCTCGAAAAGTTTAGCCTATGCAGGGCCCCCAGCTCCTAGCTATCTGGACCCCAAGATACCTAAAGCTCCTCTCCACCCTCTTCAACAGGAGCTCTCCTATCTCCTTCTCCTGGTCCCCCAGGTGCAGCACAAACAGCTCACTGTTCCCCACGTTGAGCTTGTAGCCCGAAAATTCCCCAAACTCCCCAAGTATCTTCAACACCTCTGGCATCCCCCCCGCCGGATCTGCAATGTACAACAGTAAATCATCTGCGTACAGGGACAACTGGTGCTGCTCCCCCCCCCCCCCCCCCCGCACAATCCCCCTCCAGTTCTTCGAATCCCCTCAGCACCATGGCCAAGGGCTCAATCGCTAACGCGAAGAGCAGGGGAAACAAGGGGCACCCCTGCCTCGTCCCCCGGGAAAGCCCAAAATCTTCTGACCTCCTCCCATTCGTCACCACACTTGCTACCGGGGAGCTGTACAGCAACCGCACCCAGCTGATGAATCCCTCCACTCCACCCTGTCAAAAGCTTTCTCCACATCCATCGATGCTACTATTTCCGCCTCCCCAGCCGCCAACGCCATCATCATAACATTAAGAAGCCGCCGTACATTGACATTCAGCTGCCTCCCCTTCACAAACCCCGTTTGGTGCTCATGGATAACCATCGGAACCACATCTTCCACCCTTCTGGACAGTACCTTAGCCAACAACTTTGCATCCACGTTGAGGAGCGAAATAGGCCTGTAAAACCCACACTGGAGGAGGTCCTTATCCTGCTTCAGGATCAGTGAGATTATTGCTCTAGACATCGTCAGGGGCAAAGCCCCCACTTCCCTCGCCTCATTCAGGGTCCTCACAGCAGCGGGCCCAGCAGATCTGAAAACTTCTTATAAAACTCCACCGGGAACCCGTCAGGTCCCGGTGCTTTCCCTGTCTGCATGTGTGACTCCCCCTATCTCTCTCGCTGCCTCCTGCTTCCGGAGCTGGTGGGCCAGCATCCGACTTGCCTTCTCCCCATACTCATATACCGCCCCCTGCGCCCTCCTCCACTGCGCCTCCACCTTCCGGGTGGTCAGTATATCAAACTCCGCTTGGAGACTGCGACGCTTCCTCAAAAGCCCCTCCTCCGGGACATCCGCATACCTCCTATCTACCCTTACCATTTCTTCCACCAGCCTCTCCCTCTCAACCCTCTCTCCCTGTGCGCCCGAATAGATATCAGCTCCCCTCTAACCACTGCCTTCAGCGCTTCCCAAACCACCCCAACTTGCACCTCCCCATTATCGTTGGCTTCCAGATACCCCTCTATACCCCTACGGACCCGCCCACATACTTCCTCCTCTGCCAGAAGCCCCACATCTAACCTCCACAGCCGGCGCTGATCCTTCCCCTCCCCAGCTCCAGGTCCACCGAATGCGGAGCATGGTCAGATATGGCTATCGCCGAATACTCCGCCCCCACCACTCTCGGGATTAGTGCCCTGCTGAGAACAAAAAAGTCGATCCAGGAATAAGCCTTGTGGACATGGGAGAAAAAGGAGAACTTCAAAAACCTCCAAGGGTCTACCCCTCCCATCTGATCCATGAACCCCCTCAGCCCCGAGGCCGCCGCCGGCCTCTTACCCGTCCTAGACTTCGAATGATCCAGAGCCGGGTTCAACACAGTATTAAAGTCCCCTCCCAAGATCAAACCCCCCGTCTCCAGGTCCGGGATACAGCTCAACATTCGCCACATGAAGCCCACATCGTCCCAGTTGGGGGCGTACACATTGACCAGAACCACCCGCTACCCCTGAAGTCTACCACTCACCATTACGTATCCATTTGCACTGTCCGCTACCACATTCGACGCAACAAACGACAAGTTCTTGCTAACTAAGATCGCCACCACTCGATTCTTCGCATCAAGCCCCGAGTGAAACACCTGCCCCACCCAGCCTCTTCTCGTCCTCACCTGATCCGCCACCTTCAGGTGCGTCTCCTGGAGCATAGCCACGTCTGCTCCCAGCCCCTTCAGGTGTGCCAAGACCCGGGACCACTTCACCGGTCCATTCAGTCCCCTCATGTTCAATGTGACCAGCCGAGTCTGAAACAAGCCCTTCTCTTCGCCACCTCCGCGCTCCAGTCCTGATAGATCCTGATCTCTGCATTCTCCCACTTGCTGCTCCTTTCCTTCCTCGCCCATCTCAGCACACACGGTCAACGAAGCGGTGAAAATGGACCAGCACCTCCCTAGGCGGCTCGTTCGGCCTGGGCTTCCTCAACAGCACTCGATGGGCCCCCTCCAGCTCCAAGGGTCCTTGGAATGACCCTGCGCCCATTAACGAGTTCAGCATCACAACCACGTAGGCCCCCAAATCTGAACCTTCCAGCCCCTCCGGGAGGCCCAGAATCCGCAGGTTCTAACGACGGGAGCGGTTCTCCATCTCCTCCATCCTTGCCAGCCATTTCTTGTGAAGCGCCTCGTGCGACTCCACCTTCACTGCCAGGCCCAGGGGTTCGTCCTCGCTCTCCGAGGCCTTTTGCTGTAGCTCTCGGATTTCCGCACCCTGAGCCGTCTGAGTCGCCATGAGCTTGCCCAGCGAGGCCTTAAACGGTTCCAGGATCTCAGCCTTCAGCTCTCTGAAGCAGCGATGGGGCACCCGCTGCTGCTCCTGCGCCCACTGCTGCCACGCTGCCGGTTCCCCGCCCGCCGCCATCTTGTTTTTCCTGCCTCGCACCTTTCTCTGCTCCAAAGCCGGTTTTGTGACTGCTCCGCTCCTGGTCCAGTCCATCCACCGGCAGATAGGCACAGTGGATGTGTTCCCACCCAGGGAAAAGTTCAACCAGCACCGCTGCGGACCCTTAAAAGAGCCCGAAAGACCAAAAATAGCGGGAGCTACCGAACGTGCAGCTTAGCTCCGCATCACCGCAACCGGAACGAGAAGGCTCTTGTTAACGTGGAGGGACACGAAATCCCCAAGCGTAGATGCTTGGGTCAGTGATGTGGTGGGATTTCTCAAGTTAGAGAGGATAAAGTTTGCTTTGCGAGGGTCCTTGCAGGGGTTCTCCAGGCGGTGGCAACCGTTCCTTGACTTTCTCGCGGAACGTTAGGTGGGGGTCAGAAGCAGCAGCAGTCCAGGAGGGGGTAGGGGGCTGGGGAGGGGGAGTTGGGGGGTGGCTTGGGCGGCGGATGGATTTAATTTGTAAAGGGCAAATACCCCCACCGTATTTTGTTAAATGTTTAAACTGTTAAATGGTTAAGTTGTTTTCTGTTTTACTGTTATGTTTTCTTGTTGTTGTTTTTCTTTTTGTAGCGGCTTGTAAAAATTATTGAAACATTTGAATAAAAATAAATTAATTTAAAAAAAAAGAAATTCTTCCCCTTCCCTTGTGTCAGAGTCTCTCCAACTTGCACTCCAGTTCAGTGATTTTGAGTCGGAGAGATTTGAGATGGACACCTCTTCTGTAGACATGTTTGCTTGGGATAGTCTCATTGTTGGCACACAACTAACCCTGTCAAATCTTAGAATACATTTATTTTTGTTGTTTTTATTCAATGATTATTTGTAGTTATATCAGGTATTTCAACAAGTTAAGGTATAAATTTAATACTGTACTCCTGTCATTGTTTAAACTATTTGGTTCTATAGACATAACTTGACTAGTTGTCTAAGCATTTAATTTGGAACGTGTGGTTTGGATTACTTTCTTGTAGAGAAATGTAGTTAAAATCCAATAAATGTATTTGAACTGCATGGTGGTGCAGTGGCTAGCACTGCTCTCTCACATTGCTAAGGATCCGGGTTTGATCTCGGCCTTGGGTGACTGTCTGTGTGGATTTTGCACATTCTCCTCATGTCTGTGTGAGTTTCCTTCGGGTGCTCCCACACTATGCACTGGTTACTGTTGCTGAAAGTGCTAACTGTGCCCAACGTTCATAATGTCAGTGATGAGACCATCAATTCACTAGACACGTGCTTTGAGATATGAACAGTGGTTTTAATCTACTTACTACAGAGCCAGCCTGTTACATGTTGAACTCTCGATGAACTGGTCGGCTGGCTCTGGGCATCGATATTTATACAGCAGTCCAGGGGGAGGAGCCATGGGCGGAGCCACGGGTGGAGCCCTGTACAAACTCCTAAGCATTCCCAGAGCTACTCCCCCTAATGGTCGGGCAACGCAACTGCGCTTACAATCATACGGTCTCATATATATATCAGAGTGTGAATTACAGAGTTACATTCACCACAGTCAGATGCCTGTTTCTTAGTAGAAAACTATTTCTCTATTCCTGCACTTTAATTGGAAGAGACTTCAATGAAAAGATAATAGTAGGGAAAGGTACTTCGTGCTTTGAAGTCAACTTGTTACTGGTAGAGAATATTTTGGCATCTTAAGTGTGAATAAGGCCTGTACTTAATGATATTTTATTAATTTCTTCAGAGAGGACATCATTATTTTACCTCTTAACAGTAATTAACTGGGAAGACAAATTTAAAACATTTTTGTTTTTATAAATTTAGATTACCCAATTATTTTTTCCAATTAAGGGGCAATTTAGTGTGGCCAATCCACCTCCTCTGCACATTTTTTGGGTTGTGGGGGCGAAACCCATGCAAACAAGGGGAGAATGTGCAAACTCCACACGGACAGTGACCCAGAGCCGGGATCGAACCTGGGACCTCAGCGCTGTGAGGCAGCTGTGCTAACCACTAGGCCACTGTGCTGCCCTTGGGAGGACAAATTTAATGTCAAGTAGTTTGCAAGAGAGCCAGTGTATTTAATGTCTGAAAAGTTTATTGATGGCATTTATGCAATGGATTGCAATTTGTGAAAGGTTGAAGGTGTGTATATATATCTGCAGCTCCCAAAACAATGATTCCTGATGTCACTTCCAGCCCTTAGCCCTTCTGTTGGATCTGCATTATTTTTTTCTCAGGGTTACAAAGTTAATGCGCAGAGTGGATGGGGCAAGCCTCTAATCCAGGGTGTTTTAAATTGAAGGTCGCGACCTGATGGTCGCGGCGAGTGTCGGGAGTATTGTGCAGCGATCGGTTGCACCATTCCTGGGGTGGTCCAGATTGTGGGAGAAAGCGCCCAATGGCTGCTACTGGCTTTTAACTTGAGAATGGCAGCTGCTGCCACTTTTTAAGTGAAAAGAAATGAGGCTGTGTGCAGTCTTCTGGCCAGCAGTGGCAGCAGTGAGCAGATTAGCACCCTGTATGTGCTTCTGGCACCAAATCATGGAGGGGAGCTATTTCCATTTTCTAGCTGTTGGAAGCAAGGCAAGAGGACTCGCTTATTGTAGTTAATCGGGAGTCCAAGAAGGTGAGTCCTACTCAGCTAGCAAATATAGCGATTAAGCAACAATCCAAGTCCCAGCTGGGACCATCCTGAAATGCAGGCTCCTTCCTGCGTTGGCTTCTATCTCTGGGCATTAACCAGCCTGCTATTGGGCTTTCGTCCAACAGCGGGGAAGCTAGTATTCCACGTGTCCTACAGCAGTGTTTTTCAAACTTTTTTTCTGGGGACCCATTTTTACCAACCGGCGAAACCTTCGGGACCCACGTCGGCCGGCCTTCACAACCCACGGCAGACGACCTCCGCGACCCCCGCCGGCCACTTTGCGACCCACGTCAGCCGAACGTTGCGACCCACGTCGGCCGAACTTTGCGACCCACCATTTACTTTTCCCTTTAATGCGAGAGGTGAGCCTGCTTGGTCCTCATGATCTCACTCCAATCAGATTCACAGGAGGAGAGTGTGGATTTCGTACCTCTGTTCGTAATCTCTGAGTAGTTCCCCTGTTGACTGATCATTACAGTAACTCTTCAAGCGGATGAGGTCACCGTCATAGGGATTGACTGGTCACTGGTTTCGATTCAATGCTTTAATGTAGTCTAAAAGGTCAGCAAAAAACTTATAGCCCACCCTTCAGTACACAGAGGGCAACGATGTGATGATTTCCCATGGCTTTTGTTATATCCCTTGCTAAACGTTCAGGTGTGTCCATGATTAAACCATGAGGAATATATACTCTCTCCAGATCATTACAGTAATGTTTAGGGATGCAAAACAGATCGGGGTCATAGCTTTGTTCATCATCGGTGATCACCATGCAGTCAGCCGCCGCCATGCCGCGATTACACTTTGACCCCGGGTTCTGGTCCCAGTACTCGCGGGCCGCATGTGCACTGATGAGCGGACACTCATGCGCAGTGCGCCCGTATTATTTTAGCTGGTCACGGCCACCATTTTCAAAGCCGCTCGCGGCAGGCATTATTAAAAGCTGGCTGCTATGGCTGTTTCACGTGAATTCCCGCGATTGGGAATGCCGCGATGGGTGGCTCCGCGACCTTCCCGACACCCTCCCGCGACCCTCATGCGAGTCACGACCCCCACTTTGAAAATGCCTGCCTTACGCGGTAATCAATGGGGTGGTCCCCGAGGGTCTCATGGGGGTTATAGGAACTGTGAAGATGGATAATTTGCTTACAAGTAAGGAATGTCCAGATACACCCATATGCAGTGTGCCTACTGGACAGTATCTCTCCACAAATCTGGTGGAGTGAGCTGCTTAGGAGAGTTTAGGGCAGGATAGAGTACAGAGCTCCAGGGCCTCTGGTTAACGCCTATGAAGAAGAAACTTAACACTGGAGCAAAGCATTATGAGGATGAGTTCTTCAGGTGTGGCTTTGTCAATTGTGCCAATGTAAATAAGGATGCAGTGTCCATGTGTGTTACATGCAGGGAAGTACAAATGAGAAGTTTCAGATTCTGAAAGAGAAGTGGTGAGTAAAACAATTCCTTTTGAGGTTGAGACCCCAGAGTCGGTTATTGACTTATAGCTGACTCCCAAATTAAAAGATGACGCTGCTGTGCCTGATCTGTGACAGCACATGAAAAACACTCCAAAATCCCATGAGGCTGCCAGCATTCTGGACTCGTATCTTCCAGGAATATCCAGTGCTGAGTAAAACTAGCATTTTGTTACGATTGCCTTTCATGATGACATACCTGTGCTAGGTTACCTTTTCTGTTTTCACAAAGATTAAGACGGAACAAAGGAACTGGCAGAAGTCTGCACCTGATTTGAACCTGAATCAAATCAGATCGTGAGAACCAAGCAGGCTCCACTTCTGCATGAAAAGTAAGTGATCATAGCTTGTGTCGTGACGGTCAGCTGGTGTGTGTCGCGAAGGTTGGCTGGTTGGCAAAAATGAGTCTCAGGAAAAAAAGTTTGGAAAACCGTGCCGTAATCAATCTCCTCCCTCCCAAACCAAATCAAATTGAATCCAATTTGTGATCCCCATAAAAGGGCCATACTCGATCCAAGGTGCCAAGAACATCCATTTTCTCTGATCTCATGCTTGATCTCGGGCAAATGTGCAGATGTACAAGAGCATTGTGTGTGAATTGAGAAGAGGAACAAGGCCGTGCATGATAAACATAATTGTGAATGTGCACAGACTTCAGTCTGTGTCTGTACAGTGCAGAATTGCAGGGCTTTCCATGGAGTATCAGTATTGTACTGAAACTCCTGCTTTTTGATAACTAACGCTAATTTGAGAAGACAACTCTGCAAATGCTCTCTGCATGAAAAGCTGATGTAAACATAAGTAAAGTGGAAGACCATTGCTCTAAGTCAGTTGGACGTGGTGCAGTCTTTCAAGAGCAGTGGAGAACCTGAGGCTAAGTTTGCGATACTGGGAAAAACTTTGCTTGCTCACTTAAATCAATTGAGCAAACACCCAGGAGATTGGGGCAACGCATGAGTCATGCACATTCTGGGACTGCTCTGTAGCATCAGATGTCTTTTTTTAAGAACATGCTCATTGCCCTTTTGAGGAATTGCAGATGATCTGTATTCACCACAGGGTCTGATGATCTGTTCCACGAGAAAAGAAAGAAGAGCTTTAGTTCTCAATGGTGAAGATAAATATTTTGCTTTGATTGTGAGGACTTGTGATAAAGTTAATGAGGATGAAATGTGAGAAGATTTAAAGAACATTTAGCAAGCATTTTGAAATAAGTGAGTTAATCAAGAAGAATTGGAAATAATTTGACTCCGGCAAGTTACTGGTTTGTTTTACAAACGTAATAGCTTTGTAGTGATTGAGTTGACAGATTACAGGGTTAATATGTGTGTTATCTGCAGACTGCAAGATGTTAAGGCTTCTTTGGCATCGGCTCTCAAACTCTGTCTCTCCATCAACTAGGACGAGGGCAGGAGCTTCATAGATTCTATGGCACGGAGACAGGCCCTTTGGCCCAAACTATTCCATGCCAACCAAAAAGCCCACCTCAGCCAACCCCATTTGCCTGCATATGGCCCATATTCCTCTAAACCTTTTCTATCCATGTATCTGTACAAATATCTTTCAAATGTTCTCTATGTCCCTGCCTCAACCACTAACATGGTAACGTCACCATCTCCAAGTCTGATGCATTTCTTCCTTGAGGTTATCTTTTTCCCAGGGTGTCATTAACCATTTGCTGAGGACAGATGGTATTGTTAAGTTATGGGATATTCATCTACAATGATCTGTTGAGCATGAAACTCCTGCTTAAACATATCCACTATTGTGACTTGGATGTATATTGCTGTGAATTAATTGTGACCATGTCCATCCGTTAACAGAATTGTGGGTCACCACTGATGTATATACTGTATGTATGTAATATATATGTTTTATGGTAAGGCCCCTGTGCTACAGGTACGGGGGTAGATCCCTGCCTGCTGGCTCTGCCCAGTAGGCGGAGTATTAATATGTGTGCTCCCCATACAGCAGACATTTCGTCACTTGCTGTAGGAGGCCACACATCTGTGTAATAAAGCCTCAATTACATTCTACTCTCGTCGTCTCGTAATTGATAGTGCATCAATTGATTACACTGAGATTTTTCAAAGATGGACCTCCGCATCAATCCGGATTGCCTGCAGCTGCATCCTCAAGCAGGCAACGGCAAAAAGGACTTTGAACATTGGCTAGCCTGTTTTGAAGCGTACATCGGGTCTGCGCCAGACCCAATCCCAGAAGCACAGAAGCTCCATATTCTGTACACGCGGCTGAGCTCCAACATCTTTCCCCTCGTCCAGGACGCGCCGACCTACGCAGAGGCCATGGCGCTACTGAAGGAAAACTACGCTCAGTGGACTAACAAAATCTACGCTGGGCATCTCCTGTCCACGCGGCGCAAACTTCCCGGTGAGTCTATGGAAGATTTCTGGCGCGCCCTGCTCTCCCTAGTTAGAGACTGTGACTGCCAGGCTGTTTCGTCCACCGAACACTCGAATCTGCTGATGAGAGACGCATTCGTTACGGGCATAGGGTCTGACTACATCCGCCAGCGCCTCTTAGAAGGGGCCACGCTCGACCTTGCTCTCGCTTACAGTTGCCTCACGCAACGTTCAGGCCTATGCCCCCGACCGCGCGGCTAACCCCCCCCCATGCATCGTGTACCCCGCCGACGGCCACCCCATCATGGACTCCATCAGTGACCGCCCCCAGCCAACCCCACGCCTGTGCCGCGCGTCAGCCAACCAACCCCTGGGGACTCTAATGCTACTTCTGTGGGCACTCAAAACATCCTGGCAGAGCTGCCCATCGCGGAGCGCCCTCTGCAAGGCCTGTGGCAAGAAGGGACATTTCGCTGCAGTGTGCCAGGCCAGCTCAATCGCTGCTATTGTCATGGCACCTCCACGTTTGGCCAGTGGGCGCCGCCATCTTCCCCTCCTCGGACCACGTGCGGCCCGTGGGCACCGCCATCTTGTCTCAGAACCAATGGGCGCCGCCATCTTGCCTCCCCCAGGACACGTGCGGCCCGTGGGCGCCGCCATCTTACCTGCATCAGGACCACTGCCCGTCGGGCACCGCATCAGGCCACTCATCGCCTGCAATCGCCGACGACCAGCCGTGTCTCGCCTCGGTCACGATTGACCAGTCTCAACCACACAACCTCGCGACCGCTTCAGCAAAGGTGAAGGTCAACGGCACGAGATCTCCTGTGTGCTAGACTCCGGGAGCACTGAGAGCTTCATTCACCCCGATACGGTAAGGGGCTGCTCCCTCGTGGTACAGCCCGCTGACCAGAGAATCTCCTTGGCCTCCGGATCCCACTCCGTGGCGATCCGGGGGTACTGCATCGCCACCCTCATTGTCGAGGGCGTGGAGTTCAGCGGCTTCTGCCTCTACGTCCTCCCTAACCTCTGCGCTGCCTGGCTACTCGGCCTGGACTTCCAGTGCAACCTCCAGAGCCTAATCCTGAAATTTGGCGGGCCCCTACCTCCCTTTACGGTTTGCGGCCTCGCGTCCCTTAAGGTCAACCCGCCTTCCCTTTTTGAAAATCTGTCGCCACCAGGAGCAGATGGTACAGCGCCCAGGACAGAACCTTCATCAGGTCTGAAGTCCAGCGGCTGCTTCGGGAAGGTATCATCAAGGCCAGCAACAGCCCCTGGAGTGCCCAAGTGGTAGTGGTCAAAACTGGGGAGAACAACAGGATGGTCGTTGACTGCAGTCAGACCATCAATCGGTACACACAGCTCGACGCGTACCCCCTCCCAAGCTTATCTGATATGGTCAATCAGATTGCACAGTACTGGGTCTTCTCAACTGTGGACCTGAAATCTGCCGACCCCCAGCTCCCAATCCGTAAGGCGGACTGCCCTGCGTTCGAAGCAGACGGCTGCCTTTACCACTTTCTTAGGGTTTCCTTCGGCGTCACCACGGGGTCTCGGTCTTCCAACGGGTGATGGACCGAATGGTTGACTGTTAGGGACTGCGGGCCACTTTCCCGTACCTGGACAATTTCATCATCTGCGGCCATGACCAGCAGGACCATGACGCCAACCTTTCCAAATTTCTCGACACCGCCACTCTCCTCAACCTCGCGTATAACAAAAAGTGTGTATTCAGCACAAGCCGCTTAGCCATCCTTGGCTATGTGGTCCAGAACGGAGTTCTGGGGCCCGACCCCGATCGCATTCAGTCCACCGTTTTTCCCCTGACGGCTGAGGCTCACCAGGCCTTCGCTGTATCAATGCCGGCATTGTCAAGGCCGCAATGCACACGGTCGACGAGACACTGCCCTTCCAAGTCGAGAGCGATGCACCAGACGATGGTCTGGCCGCCAGCCTCAACCAGGGAGGCAGGCCCGTGGCATTCTTTTCCCACACCCTCCATGCTTCCGAAATGCGGCACTCCTCCGTTGAAAAGGAGACCCAAGCCATCGTTGAAGCTGTGCGGCATTGGAGGCATTACCTGGCCGGCAGGAGATTCACTCTCCTCACTGACCAACGGTCGGTTGCCTTCATGTTTAACAACTCACAGCAGGGCAAGATCAAAAACGATAAAATCTTGAGGTGGAGGATCGAGCTCTCCACCTACAACTACGAGATTTTGTATCTGCCCGTAAGCTGAACGAGCCCACCGATGCCCTATCCCGAGGTACATGTGCCAGCACACAAGTGGACCGACTCCGGACCCTTCACGACAATCTCTTGTCACCCAGGGGTCACCCATTTTTACCACTTCATCAAGGCCCGCAATCTGCCCTACTCCATCAAGGAAGTTGGGGCGATCACCAGAGACTGCCAGGTCTACGCGGAGTGTGAACCGGACATCTACCGGCCAGACCGTGCGCGCCTGGTGAAGGCCTCCGCCCCTTTGAACGCCTCAGCGTGGACTTCAAAGGGCCCCTCCCCTCCACCGACCGAAACACGTACTTCCTCAGTGTGGTCGATGAATATTCCCGATTCCCCTTTGTCGTCCCATGCCCCGACATGACGTCTGCCACCGTCATCAAAGCCCTCAACACCATCTTCGCTCTGCTCGGCTTCCCCGCCTACGTCCACAGCGACCGGGGATCCTCATTCATGAGCGATGACCTGCGCCAGTTCCTGCTCAATAGGGGCATTGCCTCGAGCAGGACGACCAGCTACAACCCCATGGGCAACGGGCTGGTGGAGCAGGAGAATGGGACGGTCTGGAGGGCCGTTCAGCTGGCCCTACGGTCCAGAAATCTCCTGGCCTCCCGCTGACAGGAGGCCCTCCCCGACGCACTTCACTTCATTCGGTCACTCTTGTGCACCGCGACTAATGAAACCCCCATGAACGTCTCTTTGCTTTCCCTAGGAAGCCCACCTCCGGGGTTTCGCTCCCAACATGGCTGGCAGCTCCAGGACCCGTTCCCCTCCGTAGACACGTGCAAATCCACAAGGCGGACCTGTTGGTTGAGAGGGTTCAGCTACTCCACGCCAACCCGCAGTACGCCTACGTAATGTACCCCAACGGCCGCAAAGAGACAGTCTCACTCAGGCACCTGGCTCCAGCTGGTTCCATACACACACACACACACACACACACACGCACCACCCTCCCTTCCCCCGGCACATCCCACCGCAGCCCCCGCTCCGGGACAATCCGTCCTCCCCTTGCTCCTACCCGGGGATGAAGAGGATTTCGATACGCTCCCGGAGTCACCGAAGACCAAGTCGCCGCCTGAGTCCCCACCGGCACTGCGGCGTTCTCGACGGCAGATCAAGGCACCGGACCGCCTGAATTTGTAACATTATCTGTGATTTTAAACACAAATTCCTGTATATAGTTCTCCACTGCCCCCACTGGACTCATTTTTAACAGGGGGTGAATGTGGTAGTCACCACTGATGTATATACTGTGTGTGTATATATGTGTGTGTTTTAACGGTAAGGCCCCTGTACTACAGGTAAGGGGTAGATCCCTGCCTGCTGGCTCTGCCCAGTAAACGGAGTATAAATATGTGTGCTCCCCATGCAGCAGCCATTTTGTCAACTGCTGTAGGAGGCCACACATCTCAGTGTAATAAAGCCTCGATCACATTCTACTCTCGTCTTCTCGTAATTGATAGTGCATCAGGGAATACCTTAATCAGACTGACTGTAGCAGTTCAAGAAGGTGGGCCACCACTGCCTTCCCTCGGGATGCTAGGGATGGACTATAAATGTCGGTCTTCCCTGTAAAGCCCGTATCTCAACGAATAATGAAGTATGTAGCGATGTGAAATAATAGTTTTCAGTTTAGATTTCTTTTTCTCTTGAACTGTTTACATGCTGACTGAAAACAAGCTATGTAAATTTAATTCACCGCTCAGCGCATTAGACGAATTATGCAGAGCTGCACCAAGCAGCTTGGAGGCATGCCTTGGAATTTTTTCCCTGGGTGTCAAATAACAAAAGCAGTTTAATTTGGTTCACAATGACTGTACTTTTTTTGTAGCTTGTGTTGCTATGGGGCACTTTAGCAAACAATATTTGTGCGAAACATTCTGTTTTGACCTTGGAGAGTACTTTTTGCGTAAGCTTTTGCTCTTTTATATATTACGCCGATTAATGTTTGATCTTTTGCTTAACCAGGAAGTATTATCTGCAGTTACAGGCCTCTAATGTTTCTTGTCCTTGTAATAATCTTAATGAAGTGTATTCATGAAGAAGAGGAATATTGGTGCAAAGAAAGAAACATTTTCCTCTACTTTATTTTGGTGGTTGACAACAAGAGGAAGCGCTAAGAGTTTTATTGTCTTCCTCAGATTTCAGCTGTTGTAATTATAGTTAAATGCACATATGAGAACATTGATCTTGCAGTGATTCATGGATTGCTTGGGTGATAAATTGGGCACACATCGAAACTCATGACATTATCGTTTCTTGCACATGTAGTGATGTGACCCATTTCAGCCTCGGAATTCCTGGGCGTTAACTCATATACACAAGCACAGCAACTTGCATTTGTCAATTAGTGAAACTGCCCAAGGAGACTCAGCGGCATGAAATGCTTGTCCCCAGATCCCCGAAGGCGGCAAGACAGCCAAATAGGGTAGTTGAGAAAGCATACGGTACACTTGCCTTTCTCAGTCGTGGCATTGATCATAAGAGCAGGGAGATTATGTTTGAGTTGTACAGTTCGGCAACAGCTGGAGCACTGTATGCAGTTCTAGTCACCTCATTGGAGAGATATGGGTGCAGAGGAAATTCACCAATATGTTGTCTGGGATGGGACAAATTAACTATGAAGTGAGGGTGGATAGGCTCAAGTTTTTTTTTAAAGGCAGAGAAGGCTGGGGGTGGGCGGGCGGGGGGTGGTGGAAAAACCTGAGAGAGGTGTGTAATATTGAAGGTTATGGACAGGGTGGATAGTTGAAGGGTCAATAACGAGGAGGCAGGGGCTTTGAGCAAAATTATTTTTCACCCGTAGGGTGGTGAGAGTCTTAACTGCACTGTCTGGGAGTGGGAAACCTCACAACCTTTTAAAAAGAATGTGGACGAGCATTTGAAATGTCATAACATTCAAGGCCCACAGGGCTGGAACGTGGGATTAGTGCAGACTTAATATACTTTTGTCAGTGCAGACACAATGGACTGAAGGGCTTCTGCGCTGTATGACTTAATCACACAAGAATGGGCACGAAGCCAAAGTAAGAGATATTAGGAGCAATGTTCACAGTTTGGTCAAGAGATGGTCTTGAGGAGACTTTTGAAGTAGGCAGATGTAGAGGCAGATTGCTTTAGGCAAGGCATCCCATGGCTAAAGACTATTACAGTGTTAAACTGGAGGATATTGTCACTCATCCAGGGTGGAATACAAAGTAATTAATCTAACAGCACAGCGGAAGATAAGTGAAATTGGGTGTTGGTAATTGCACTTGGAAGCTGACACATAACAAAAGTCAAATGAAAACCTGGTTCATTTTTATCCAGACATTTGCTACGAAGCACTGACTCCTCAAAAAACATCGATATGCTTCCTCTTAGTATATGTATTTTCCCACTCTCACTTAATTTGAATGTGGCCAATCTTTGGTGCATAACTTGGACAGAGTTTCTGCTCAATTCAAGGAGTTGCAGAATCTGTTTAATCCACTGACGTGTGAAGGTCGAATATATGAACATTTTTAATTGTTACGTTAAAAATTCTCAGGTCTGCGATTAATGGAAATATGTAATGCAGTGGTTCCATTTGATCACACAACAATTGTCAGTCTTCACCAACAGGAGAACCATGTGAGATTGGATTGTTTGTTTTCCTTGGAGCAGAGGAGACTAAGGGGTGGGGTGGGGGAAATTATTGCGATGTATAAGATTTTGTGGGGCATAGGCAGAGTGGACAGGAAGAAACATTTCCCCTTGGCGCAGTGATCAATGACCAAGGAGCATAGATTTCAGGTAAGGGGGCAGTGGCTTAGACGGAATGTGAAGGAAAACCTTTTTCACCCAGAGGTTGGTGGAAGTGTGGAACACACTACCTGAAAGGGTGGTTGAGGCAGAGACCCTCATCACATTTAAGAAGTCTTTAGATATGCACTTGTGATGCCAAGGCACACAAGGCTATGGGTTAAGTGCTGGAAAATGGGATTAGAATAGTTAGATGTTTTTTTTACCGATGCAGACTGTAGACCCCTATGACTATATCTGCATATTTAGATTGACGTTGAAATATTTTCCTAAGATGAATGCAATGTACCCGAGTTACCTCAAAACTTTAATTTGTGATTTTGTTGGTATTCTCTCCCTGTGACATATTGGACCTTATACCCCTTAGTTACAGGTTAAATTGTTCATCCTGCCCAGATGTTGAACCTATTCACAACTTTGGTTTGGTTTTCAGTCGGCAGTATGAACCTGGGGTATCTGCTGATGTCCGGTGCCATTTAAGACATGGAAATTATTATTTTTATGAGTGTTAGTTAACCAGTACCTTCAGGGTGAAATTATAATGAACTGGGGAAATGTTTTTCTCAACGAAGCTTTTCGGAAAGACTTATCAGGGCAGTGAACTGAGTAAGCACAAATGAGAAAAATTAAAAATTCAGATTCAGCCTCCCTCTGCCCTGCAGCATCATCTCCTCTCCGCATGATTCACATGTTCATTCATCTCTCTTAAGACCTCGAGTGAACATCCTGAAGCTTTCTCATTAGATTGCATCTCAGCTCACAGGTATGTTTGATTAACTGGCACGTCCCATTCCCAGAGTATGCTGGGGAACAAGAGATTTTTCTGTACTTAATATTAGTACCAGAGGGCTGTTGGTTTTTGCGGTGAATAGCAGCAGCCTGGTAAATTATAAACCATATGGGGACCATCACACAGCCTTGCTTGATATCGGTCTGGATTTTGAAGTTAACTGTTTCAGATTCCACCATTCAAGACAAGCGAAGTCGTATCATCATGAAGTATTGTGATAAAGTTTCTTTGACATCCAAACCTGGAGAGCACAATCCACAGAGTTTTGATTTACAGAGTAGTGAGGTTGAAAAATGCGATGAATTTGGTGTTCTTAACATTTCTATTGGATTTGTCTGGCAACAAAACATTTTGGAGGTTCCTCTGGAAGGTCTAAAGCCACACAGTCTCTGGGAGGATTTCCACAGCTACAAGAGGTAGGCAAATGAAAAGAATACATGTCAAGGATTTTCCCTGCTTTGCACAAGAGGGAAATACCTCCGCAACATAATTTATCTCCCTTTTTGAAGATCATTACAATTGCCACATTTCTGCAGGGGGTACTTTTTCCTTCCATATCTGGAGGATGAATGCAAGGTGTCTTGATGTCAGCAGAAGTCCACCAACTTTGAAGACCTCTGCTGGAATAGCAGCAGGGTTGCAGGCTTTGCTGTTTTTCATCCATTGGTTGACTGTTGCAGCTCTCTTATTGATGGCAGTTCACCTACAGATTCTATCACAGGTTCTGAGGGTTAGCCTGGAGACTATCAGCTGTCACTGTGGCTTTGTAGTTGATTTTCTTTTCCAGTGATGATGGATGGCTTTGTCATCCTTAATAATTCACTGTAAATAGGAAATGCAGCATTCTGTTGTGCACAGCCAGCTTCCACAAACCGTAATCACCAGATCATTTTTGTTTTGTGTGTTGTTGAGAGGTAAATTGTGACCTGGACACTGGGGAAAACTGAATTGCTCTTTTCTGCATTGTCCCATGCAGACTTTTATGTGCACCTGAGACAGGGCCTTGTTTTAACTTTTCATCCAAAAGATGGTACCTCCAACAGTGGAGAGTTGGAGTGTCAGCTTTGATTTATTTTGTGCTCCAGTTCGGGAGTGGAACTGTCACCCAGGACCAGGTGATTCCAAGGCAATGGTAGCACCAAGTGAGTCATGGCAATCACCTATCTTTAGCTTCCCTTGCTATCTTATCCATGTAGTTTTGTATCTATGGCCTGTTGCTCTTGCCCCTTCAAGCAAAGCAGTAGATATATGCACTGTGAAATAAATCTCTCATCCCAGGAATTACAGCACATAGCTCTGCACTGTCCCTGCAGTATTATTTTGCTGTAGCTTGAAATTTTCATTTGTGTTCCTATAGCTGCTTTCAATGTTCCAATAGCTCTAAAAATGTGTTGGGGGGGGGGGGGGGGGGGGGGGGGAGAAGAGGGAATCTAACTTTCTCCTTGGGTTTTTCATTGACAATCTTCAGTCTGGGATCTCCTTAATTATGGACTTTCTCAGCATTACAGCTTTTTTCTGTAATCAGTATTTAAAAATGTTTTGCATTAATGTTCCAATTTTGAACATTACCAAAAAATCTCAGGGTCTGGATTCTCCACCGGCGGGATGCTCCATTTTGCCGGCAGCCCGGGGCTTTCCCGATGGTGTGGGGCTGCCCCACAATGGGAAACCCCATTGACCGGCCGGCATAACAGAGCATCCCGCTGGCGGGATGAAGTACGGCCCCATGTCTTTCATTCCTGATATCTTTGTGATGTTTTTTAAAGAAAAACTCTTCCTGTACCATGGCGCCAGTCATCCTTTAACGCAATGTCCAGAACTGTGAATAAGACTCTAACCTCTCTCATTGTAACTCTTCCACATCGAGACACAAATGTAATTGTTATTAGCATTAATTAAATGATGGTGTTAGCTAGTTGAGGGCTGCTGCAAGAAAATAGCATATTCGGATAACATTAACAATAGTCAAGATTGTTGTGTACTCTCCAACAGGGCAATGGAGCTCAGATTCAATGTCTGCACAGTTTTTTCAAGGCTTTCACTTATTTGTTTATTCCTCTCGGTAACGATACGTCCTCCATTCCCAATGTGCATGAATCCGCTCTGCTGCGAAAGTGGGGACAGTTTTGTTACCTGCTTTGACCCCTTTTTTTCAAGTGACACAGAGAGGGGTTAGGGCCATCTGCTGCTCTGAAACATCTGCTGAACTTGTTTGCATGTAGGGCATCACGTGATGTTGTTCGTTGATATTCACAAATTGTCACAGTCAGATTCCAGCCAAAGCAAGTACTTTACAGTAAGGACCAACTTGGTAGATTTGGCTCGGCATGAATTGAAAGCACTGTAACTGGCAGATAATTCAATGCTGGCGGCAGACAAAAAACAGTGCAACTTCCCTCAGTATTGCCAATGAGTCAGTAAGAGTGAAACAAAGCTGCTGAATGGGATCCTCTCTCTTGGGTAGATGATTGAATACTTGAGAAATGTCCTTGGTAACGCAAATGTCATATGGCCTTCAGATTTGTGCTGTAACGGAGATGCTTTTAGATTGATTAGATTACATTGTTTAATGTGATGCCCAGGAAATAAGTAATGTGTTAAACAGCCCATGTTCTGATGATTTGACGTTAGAAGTTCAAGAAACAGAATGTAACTGGGCATAAGCATGGCTGTGTTTAAAATGGGAAGCAATTACATTTGGGAAGTAAATATAACTGACTCATGAATGTACTCCAGTTTATGAAGATTGATCTTTTGGAATATTCGGGGGGGGGGGAAGGAACTCCTTGCTTAGTTAATGCTGATTCTCGCAAAGGTTTAAAACTTTTCTTTGTGATTTGAAATAATAATATTTATTATTGTCACAAGTAGGCTGACATTAACACTGCAATGAGTACTGTGAAAATCCCCTAGCCACCACATTACAGCGCCTGTTTGGGTACACAAGGGGACAATTCAGAATGTCCAATTCACGCAACAGCACGTCTTTCAGGACTTGTGGGAGGAAACCCCAGCACCCGGAGAAAACCCACACGGACACTGGGAGAATGTGCAGATTCCGTACAGACAGTAATCCAAGCTGGGGAATCGAACCTTGGACCCTGATGCTGTGAAGCAACAGTGCTAACCATTGTGCTACCGTGCCACCCAACTCCATAGTTTTTAGAAATGCTGTACATTGTTGTACTAGACATTTGACACTGGAACTGTTAAGGAATGACAATGATATGTAGCTGAACAGCGGTGGTCTATAATTTAGAGAGGAATTTTGAGTTGGTTGAGGCCCAGGGTATTGCCAGGTTCGAATCTTGCCATGGCAAATGGTGAAATTTGAATTCAATAAAAATTTGGAATTAAATGTCTAATGATGACCATGAAAACGTTGTCGATTTGTTGTAAAAATCCAACTGGTTCACCAGATGGCAGGAGGCTGGGAACCGATGCAGGAAGTCGGAAGGTAGTAAAACAGGGACAGAAGCAAAAGGCAGTAAGGGGGAAAGTGTAAGGCAGAGAAGCCATAGTCAAAAATCAAAAAGGGCGACAGCACAAGGTACAGTAACTGAGGGGAGCTCCGTGAATAGGCCCAGTAATACTAAAAGGAATAAAACCGGAAGTAAAAACATAAATGGAAAGCGATGCGGCAGGTTGTTACATGAAGATATGGGTTCAACGACAAGGAAAATTAGGAGAAAGGTTAAGAGGAAATATAACTTAGGCGAGGTTACAGATCAAGGTGTTAAGATTCAAAACAGAGGTATAAAAACCAACATAAGTGTACTTTACCTGAATGCTCATAGTATTCGGAATAAGGTAAATGTGTTGATGGCGCAAATCATCGTGAATGACTATGATTTGGTGGCCATTACTGAAACATGGTTAAAGGATGGACACGACTGGGAGTTAAATATCCAAGGGTATCAAGTTATTCGGAAGGACAGAGTGGATGGTAAGGGAGGTGGTGTTATTTAAGGATGACATCCGGGCAATAATAAGGGATGACATCGGTGCTGTGGAGGATAAGGTTGAATCCATTTGGGTGGAAATCAGGAATAGTAAGGCGAAAAATTCACTGATAGGAGTAGTCTATAGGACACCAAATAGTAACATTATGGTGGGGCAGGCAATAAACAAAGAAATAACAGATGCATGTAGAAATGGTACAGCAGTTATCATGGGGGATTTTAATCTACATGTCGATTGGTTTAACCAGTTCGGTCAAGGCTGCCTTGAGGACGAGTTTATAGAATGTATCCGCGATAGTTTCCTAGAACAGTATGTAATGGAACCTATGAGGGAACAAGGAGGGGCTGGTTTAGCTCACTTGGCTAAATTGCTGGCTTTTAAAGCAGACCAAGCAGGCCAGCAGCACGGTTCGATTCCCGTACCAGCCTCCCCGGACAGGTGCCGGAATGTGGCAACTAGGGGCTTTTCACAGTAACTTCATTGAAGCCGACTCGTGACAATAAGCGATTTTCATTTTCATTTCATTTTCTACAAGCGGTCCTAGATCTAGTCCTGTGTAATGAGACAGGATTGATTCATGATCTCATAGTTAGGGATCCTCTCGGAAGGGGCGATCACAATATGGTGAAATTTAAAATACAGATGGAGGGTGAGAAGGTGAAATCAAACACGAGTGTTTTGTGCTTAAACAAAAGGGATTACAATGGGATGAGAGACGAGCTAGTGAAGGTAGACTGGAAGCAAAGACTTTATAGTGAAATAGTTGAGAACCTTCCAAGCGATTTTTTTTCACCATGCTCAGCAACGGTTTATACCAACAAAAAGGAAGGACGGTAGAAAGAGGGAAAATCGACCGTGGATATCTAAGGGAATAAGGGAGAATATCAAATTGAAGGAAAAAGTATACAAAGTGGCAAAGATTAGTGGGAGACTAGAGGACTGGGAAATCTATAGGGGGCAACAGAAAGCTACTAAAAAATCTATAAAGAAGAGAAAGATAGATTATCAGAGTTAACTTGCTCAGAATATAAAAGCAGATAGTAATATACTAATATTGCTACTAATATATAAAACGAAAAAGAGTGGCTAAGGTAAATATTGGTCCTTTAGAGGATGAGAAGGGAGATTTAATAATGTGAGATGAGGAAATGGCTGAGGAACTGAACAGGTTTTTTTGGGTCGTTCTTCACAGTGGAAGACACAAATAACATGCCATTGACTGATGGGAATGAGGCAATGACAGGTGAGGACCTTGAGATGATTGTTATCACTAAGGAGGTAGTGATGGGCAAGCTAATGGGGCTAAAGGTAGACAGGTCTCCTGGCCCTGATGGAATGCATCCCAGAGTACTAAAAGAGATGGCTAGGGAAATTGCAAATGCACTCGTGATAATTTACCAAAATTCACTGGACTCTGGGGTGGTCCCGGCAGATTGGAAATTAGCAAAGGTGACACCACTGTTTAAAAAAGGAGGTAGGCAGAAAGTGGGTAATTATAGGCCAGTTAGCTTAACTTCGATAGCAGGGAAGATGCAGCATGGTAGCATAGTGGTTAGCATAATTGTTTCACAGCTCCAGGGTCCCAGGTTCGATTCCCGGCTTGGGTCACTGTCTGTGCGGAGTCTGCACGTTCTTCGTGTGTGCGTGGGTTTCCTCCGGGTGCTCCGGTTTCCTCCCACAGTTCAGAGATGTGCTGATTTGGTGGATTGGCCATGCTAAATTGCCCTTAGTGTCCAAAATTTCCCTTTATGTCGGGTGGGGTTACTGGGTTATGGGAATAGGGTGGAGGTGTTGACCTTGGGTAAGGTGCTCTTTCCAAAAAAAGAGCCGGTGCAGACTTGATAGGCCGAATGGCCTCCTTCTGCACTGTAAATTCTAAAACAAAATGCTGGAATCTATTGTCAAGGAAGAAATAGCGAGGCATCTGGATGGAAATTGTCCCATTGGGCAGACGCAGCATGGGTTCATAAAGGCCAGGTCGTGCCTAACTAATTTAGTGGAATTTTTTGAGGATATTACCAGTGCGGTAGATAATGAGGAGCCAATGGATGTGGTATATCTGGATTTCCAGAAAGCCTTTGACAAGGTGCCACACTAAAGATTGCTGCATAAGATAAAGATGCATGGCATTAAGGGTAAAGTAATAGCATGGATAGAGGATTGGTTAATTAATAGAAAGCAAAGAGTGGGGATTAATGGGCGTTTCTCTGGTTGGCAATCAGTAGTTAGTGGTGTCCCTCAGGGATCCGTGTTGGGCCCACAATTGTTCACAATTTACATAGATGATTTGGAGTTGGGGATCAAAGGAAATGCGTCCAATTTTGCAGATGATACTAAGGTGAGTGGCAAAACAATAAGTGCAGAGGATGCCGCAAGTCTGCAGAGGGATTTGGACAGGTTAAATGAATGGGCTAGGGTCTGGCAGATGGAATACAATGTTGACAAATGTGAGGTTATCCATTTTGGTAGGAATAATAGCAAAAGGGATTATTATTTAAATGATAAAATATTAAAACATGCTGCCGTGCGGAGAGACCTGGGTGTGCTAGTGCATGAGTCGCAAAAAGTTGGTTTACAGGTGCAACAGGTGATTAAGAAGGTGAATGGAATTTTGTCCTTCATTGCTGGAGGGATGGAGTTTAAGACTAGGGAGGTTATGCTGCAATTGTATAAGGTGTTAGTGAGTCCCCACCTCGAGTATTGTGTTCAGTTTTGGTCTCCTAACCTGAGAAAGGACGTACTGGCGCTGGAGGGTGTGCAGAAGAGATTCACGAGGTTAATCCCAGAGCTGAAGATGTTGGATTACGAGGAGAGGTTGAGTAGACTGGGACTGTACTCGTTGGAATTTAGAAGGATGAGGGGGGATCGTATATAAACATTTAAAATTATGAAGGGAATAGATAGGTTAGATGCAGGCAGGTTGTTTCCACTGGCGGGTGAAAGCAGAACTAGGGGACATAGCCTCAAAATAAGGGGAAGTAGATTTAGGACTAAGTTTAGGAGGAACTTCTTCACCCAAAGGGTTGTGAATCTATGGAATTCCTTGCCCAGTGAAGCAGTTGAGGCTCCTTCATTACATGTTTTTAAGGTAAAGATAGATAGTTTTTTGAAGAATAAAGGGATTAAGGGTTATGGTGTTCGGGTCGGAAAGTGGAGCTGAGTCCACAAAAGATCAGCCATGATCTCATTGAATGGCGGAGTAAGCTCGAGGGGCCAGATGGCCTACTCCTGCTCCTAGTTCTTATGTTCAATATCCTTTCTTTAGGGAAGGAACTCTCCATGTGACTCCAGACCCACAGCACTGTGGTTGACTCTGAATTGGGCAAGCCACTCAGTTCCGAGCCAGAGATGCCGACATCCCATGAATGAATATAAAGAGAAGTGCCTCGAATTGAGGCATTTTAGAGCTCCATTGCTTGTCAAACTTTAGTAGGTCACAGACAAATCCAAGTCAAATAGTTGAAAGAAAGCTATGTTTCTTACGAAACAATTATATTTGCAACACACATCAGATCCCATCCGGGTCTGCTCGTTCAGTTCCATAACTGGGCGACTTTATACAGAACTCAATCGTGAATGTCCTCGGGCTCCCTGCCCCCTTAATGGGGGAGCTTGTACTCGGCAAGAATCACGGGGAGACTGATTGCTCCACCCATGTACATCTCATGCGGGTTATAACAAATCCCTTTCCCCTGTGACTAAGGCATCGTCCAGATACACTGTCACTCCTGGCAATCCTCTCCGTATCGTTTCAATTGCTCTCTGGAAAATTGTACTGGCCAATGACTCTCCAAAGGGCAGGCTGGTGTATTTGTAGAAGCTTGGATGTTTACGGTGACATATCTATGTGAAGCAGAGTGCAATTCTAACGGCAAGCATGCATGGCTTGTATTGAGTTTCGTAAATGACTCCACCGGTCAGTTTTCGGTAAAGATCCTCTAGGCGTGGCATCGGGTAACAATCCAGTGGGAGACCCCGTTGACCGTCAACTTGTGACAGTGTGACTGTCAAATCTGGTGTGAGCACCGGCGCCACCCAGTTGGCGAAGCACACTGGTTTAATAATCCCAAGGCCTTCAAACTGGCTTTGTTGGGCTGCAGCTTTTGCTGGCAAGGCATAAGGGACTGGGAGAGCCCTACGGTAGTTGTGTTCTGCATCTGAGTCTACCTGGATTTCGCCACAACCCCCTTTAGTTTTCTCAGTCAGGGCTGGAAAACCTTGGGATATCGGCCCCGGATCCTATTTGGAATGCTTTCTGCCAGTCCAGGTGTAGGCACATTCACCCTTTAATCACGGCCTAGCAGGCTGGGGCCTTGTACCGTTACTATGATCCAACTGACTGTAACCCATAAACTACCGGGGTAATTGTGGTTCCCACAATAACTAACAGTTCACCGTTGTATGTTGCTAACCTTGCCTCGGTGTCATGCAGATCCATCTGTTGCACCTCTGCCTTTATCCTGCTGAAGGTTTGTTTTTCAATAGCTGAAACCGCGGATCCTGTTAGTGGAAGAACAGTAGTTAGCACTGCTGCCTCACAGCTCCAGAGAGCCAGGTTCAATTCTGGACCAAGTGACTGTGTGGAGTTTGTACTTTCTCCCTGTGTCTCCGTGGGTTTCCTCTGGGTGCTCCGGTTTCCTCCTACAGTCCAAAGATGTGCAGGTTACGTAGATTGGCTATGCTAAATTGCCCCTTAGGTAGTGTAACTGGATTACGGGGATAGGGTGGTGGAGTGGGCTTAAGTGAGGTGCTCTTTCCAAGGGCTGGTGTAGACTTGATTGGCCAAATGGCCTCCTTCTGCAGTGTCGGGATTCTATTTTATGATGTCTAATGGAACTCATTCACTTGTACGGTTATTTTGATGGGAGCCACTCGGAGTGCTGCAATGCAATTCAGCTGCACGCGCTCCTCCTCTGTCTGGTCCAGATGCAAAATGCGAACCCTTAATGGGTGCTTGCCTGTACCGGGGTGCTGGAGTTGCTGGCTGACTTGTGCCTTGCGCTCTCTGCGGCTCCTACGTCCACATGCCCCATAACGCCTGGGCTCTCCCTCTACAGACTCCGGAGAGGTGTCCCACTTCAGTCCTTGACAAATGAATCTGGCCTCTATGGTACTCGTCCAGGGCGGGGTTTCAATCAGGTACGGGGCAGGCTCACCAGGAAGAGGCATCTCACAGGGTATTTACTTCCAACTCCTGGCTCTCCTGCACTCCTCTCACAGCGCTTTCGCAAAAAAATATTTGCACAGTCTGCTGAACGTCGAGGGAGGATTCGGCGAGCAGCTTCCTCTGGGTAGCCATGTTATTGACGCCGCAGTCCAAGCAGCCTCGCAGCATTTTGAAAAGAGCATTTCACTATTCACACAATTCGGCTAGTTTTCATAGCCTCGTCAGAAACTCTATTTTGGACTCTGCTGGGGTCCTCTCTGCATATGCAAATTTGTATCTCTGCACTGTAACAAGCGGTTTAGAATTTATAGAATAGAATTTACAGTGCAGAAGGAGGCCATTCAGCCCATCGAGTCTACACTGGCCCCTGAAACAGCATTCAATCTAAGCCTACGCCTCTACCCTATCCCAGAATCCCACCTAACTTATGGACACTACGGGACAATATAGCGTGACCAGTCCACCTAACCCGCACATCTTTGGACTGTGGAGGAAACCGGAGCACCCGGAAGGAACGCACACAAATGCTGGGGGAACGTGCAGACTCTGCACAGACAGTGATCCAAGCTGAGAATTAAACCTGGGTCCCTGGCACTGTGAAGCAACAGTGCTAACCACTGTGCATACATCACCTAAATTCTGTCCAGTATTCAACTTGTATGTTTCACCTAATTGCACTGCTGTACTTGGCCTGTTGTATGGAATGTACCAGACACAATATATATGAATTTAGAAGTGAGCCGGGTGGACTGAAATTTCACATTGTTGATTTTACAATCAAAAACACATGACTCAAAAGTATTCCTTAATTTCATCTGTAAAAAAATTGATCAAATAACTGGAAGTAAAAACTCAGTACTGAGTATTGATTTAAGTTATGTTAGTGGAGAGCAAGATCTACATTGGAATCAATATGGACTTGAACATTGTGAATATGTAAATATTAAAAAAAATAAAGTTCTTTGAGAAGGAACTCTGGTCGTAGTGGATTGGCTTGACTACTTCAATCAGGCGATTCATTGTCAAATGAAGGAAAATTGTGCACTGGCCATTTTATCTTTATGCAGAAGTTCTGAAGGAAACATGAGTGAATGTTTCAAGTTTAACATTTTCAGTACAACTGGAAGATACTGGGTGGAAAATTATTAGTCAAAACCTCATGAAACCAGTTTGTTTTACTGTGGAAAATTTTGCCTCTTCTTAATGCAGCTTTAACCTTTGTCCCCTTAGCTGTTCTGATCAAATGGTGCAATTCGACTGGTTGCGTTGCAAATTGTAGTGGTTCTAATTGTTATACAACCCGAGTATGAAGTGGTCCTGTTGTACATAAATGTAAACTGTAGATTTCTATTAAAAACATAATGTAAGCACACGTGCAATTTATCACCATAATATTTAAACATTTTGAGAACTGTTTATCATGTTAGGATCAAATACATGTGTTAATTTAGTGCAACAGGAAGATCTGTTGTGATATTGATTGATGACTGTGGACCCCAGTAAACTTGGCATAATACATAAACAAGATATCTGTACGTTGTAAGATTTATTCTCCTTGGAAATGCCTTATCAAACAGAGACCTGTAGTTGTCACATAGTTAAAAAATTTTTTTTTAGAGTACCCAATTATTTTTCCAATTAAGGGGCAATTTAGCGTGGCCAATCAACCTATCCTGCACGTCTTTTTTGTTTGATTTTTGGGGGTGAAACCCACACAGACACGGGGAGAACATGCAAACTCCATACGGACAGTAACCCAGGGCCGGGCTTCGAACCTGGGTCCTCAGCACCGTTGGCAGCAATGCGAACCACTGCCACCATGCTGCCCTAGTTGTCACATAGTTAAGTGTGTTTTTAAGGGAAAAAGAATTTCCATTGTGATTTCATGGTCTTTATGTCAGTTTCACATTGGCACTTGTGTCACACGAGATGATCATTCAGCCATAGAATAGACCTCTAGGCATACAGATTGAAGTACATTTGGTTGTTTGAGGGGGGTGGGTACAGAGTGGATTTATAGAGTTGTTCCTTTTGTTTCGGTGACGTGTGGGCTGTCACTTTGTTTGATATAAACTGATTTTGTAAAATTTATTGTATTTATATTGATTTTTCAGAATAAAATCTATCCTTTCAAATGCTATGCTATTTTATAAATATAATTGCATTAGACCGGAATCAAACAGAACCCCTTCAGATTGTCACAATTTACAAACACTGCTAAGTTTGCTGTGTGAACCTACGTTACACACTGGTTCTGTTCTCTATGTAGAAAGTTCAACTTTTAACTGAACTGTTAGTAAAGCCCACTCTTAACCTTATTAACTGTTCATTCAAATTGACGGTGCAAAAGACGCTTCCTGTGCTGTTTTATTAAAAATTCTGATTCATGTTGCGGAATGGTGAACGTTTTAAAGTAAAATAATCATTGAATTAGCAGAAGAAGACTAACATTGGTTTTAGAATTAAGTATTTATGCACATTTAATTTTAATAAGTAACTGAGCATAATTTTTTCTCTTCTCTTTAGAACAGATTTTCAGAAGTCCGAGTTTAAATTACAAGAGCTCAGACACAAAGAGAGATCTATTTGCTCTTCACCTCAACATTTTCTTTGGCTTTTAGCATCCACATTGTCAGGTACAGTATCTCCTTTTGTAATCTACACTGGGCGGTATTGTCAGGTACAGTATCTCCTTTTGTAATCTACACTGGGCAGCATAAGGGTTCTTCCTGATAATTCCCTTATTCCCTTTTTCTTCATTTTTTGGCATAATCATTTTGATCCATGGAAAAATATCTTTAAGCCGAACTTGGGAAATGGTTTTGGACAGCTAAACTCAGAGTTTGCGGTACCCGAGAGTTGGGTTGGGACTCTGTTCGATTGGTTGGCTGGTGGCCAATGAATTATCCAAAACGCAATATTCTGCCTGGCCACAGATGGTGATTGGATCCTGCCTGAGTGGGATGATTTCCTGAGACCGAAGGAAAGTAGAGTGGGGTCCCTGGACAGTAGGTTGGGCGGGATCCTCCACTTTGTCGGCAGCGCACTCACGGCCACAGATTTTCTGACGGCGTGGGGGTGGCCACAATGGGAAACTGCATTGGCTGGCATGCCCCACCAGAAAACAGGTCTGGCAGGACGGACAATCACGCCATGTATGTCTTCTTGTATGCGCGCATGCAGGGTATGGGCAAGTTCAAGTGGGTAGATTAGGAATTAGGTAATAGTTGGGCAGTTTTATTTGCTGCATATTTATTTATAGTTATTAATCAAGTTAATTGTGTTTAAATTTACAAACCTCGTGACTGCAGCTAAGGGCCAAAGACTTTGGTATATCTGTACGTAGAGAAGAGAAGTTGAAATCTGGAAAGCAGAAATTGTATAAATCCGGATTACTAAATGGAGAGTAAAGCTGTGATTACAAAGACACCGATGAATAGATAAAAGCCGTAAAACAAAGAACGGTGCATATAAGACCAACCAACTCTGACAATTGAACCTTCAGCTTTTCTTGTCGCTGAAAGTAACCATGTGAAGGAAAAGAGAGAATGAAAGCTGGAGGGGTTGAAAGGTGTGTGACTAAAAATGAACCAAATATTTCTCTTAGCATTGACAATACTGCTTGTAGTTTGGCTGCAGAAGATCCGGGAAATTTGGATAAACATTCATTGGACTATAAGAAAAGACTGGATGTTTTACACGGGAGACAGAAAGAGACAGTAATGCACAAGAAACTCATTCAGGGGACCCTACAATTTGGACAATCAGAAACTTGACAAAGGGAACCATATTGTTTTTGATTTTGAAGCAGAATTAAAACAAGGAACTGTTTGTGGATATCAGAGGGAGTGTTAAAACCATAGATGCAAATCTATCAGAAGAACAACAAATGAAAGATCTAATACAGATACTAAATAAATATAGATTGTTGTATCTAAACCACAGTGCGTATTAACCTGTATACGGTGGACAAATGACTGCAAGTTTGTCTCATACAATAATGCAATATTTATTTACTCGCACATGTAGCCATCTGGGATGGCCACTTACAACTAGGTACAGAGAAACTCGCAAAGCCTGGCGGGTAAAATGGACAAGGCAGGCTCAGAGCCTGAAATGCATATTTGCAAGCAAGAAGTTCAGACAGTATCGAAACTCTGACCAATTAGCATTTTAATGGAGCCGATTAGCATTTGGTGGCCCATCTTCACCAAAACAAAGGACTGGTACTTGAGCGCCCGGTACAGTCCCAGACATTTCGGCGCCACTCCCTATTCAAGGGAAACACAAACAATGGGATCAGTGACCGCTTGGGACACGCCCAGCGATCCAGATCCCCACCCACTTATTGGTTAGGAATCAAACAGAGTGATCAGGGATCACCCAATTAGTGAGGCCTAAACTGAAGGACTGCCCAAAAGAATGCAAAAATCCCCAAGTATAAGAAGAAGAGTTCGCCATATGTTCGTCTTCTTTTTGACCTGGTGCCCCGGTCGCGGCCATCTCCAATTGTACCAACACCAGAAGCAAGTCCAAATTCGCTCGCTACCAGACGGATGAGCCTGTCTGAGCAGCAGTTACTCCTTCGGACTCGATAGATCCAGAATCGAACAGCGGCCACTGTTTCTCTGACCTAAGCTGGGCGCCCGAAGTTAAGTACAGATTGTCTTAGTCAATAGGTGTAGTTAATCACTACTGTTTATGTTGCATGACTAATTGTGTGTAAATAAAGTGCCCTTGACCTTGAACTAACTAACTGGTGTTTGGCTCTTTGATCGATAGCCGGTTGAACCTTGTGGTGGTATCATTTGATACCTGGCGACTCTGAGCATTAGAACATAGATATCAAAAGAAAGGAGGGCAAACTCACTGATTGCCATAATTGGAACAGAGCCATAGAAAAGACAGAGTAAAAGAAAGCACAACACACATAATGTTGAAGTTATTCAATCTCTCTCACACACGCACGCACCCACACACAAGCACCCACACACACACACACGCACACACGCGTCAAACTACAACGCTAGTACACACAAGACCTTAACTTGCAAGTGACTGAGAACCAGCAGAGGGCAGCAGAGCAGAGCTACTGATCAGCTGTTCTGGGGAAATTTGCATACGTGCAGTGCGGTCAGCCTAAGTTGAAGGTGGTTTGTGGAGGGGCTGTTGGCAAGTGACAGTTAAACCCGAAACACTTTGTGAGTGTTTCCCACCCTACCTCCTCCTCTAACCAACCCCCCCACCCCACGGTGGTTGGGAAGCGGGAGCAGGGGCCTGTCGTGAAGGTGAGTGAGTGCCTTTAAATTTGCTTACCTTTCAGCGGGATCAGGGTTTGAGGTAATATCAGGTAAGCTCTTCCTTTCTGTTTCTTTTTCTTGTTTTTTTTTTAATCTAGAGGGGATGTCAGGGAAGGCAGTACAATGCTCCTCCTGCAGAATGTTTGAGGTGAGGGACGCCGTCAGTGTCCCTGCTGATTTCATCTGTGGGAAGTGCACCCAACTCCAGCTCCTCAAAAACCGTGTTAGGGACCTGGAGCTTGAGCTGGATGAACTTCGGATCATTCGGGAGGCAGAGGGGGTCATAGATAGGAGCTTCAGGGAAGTAGTTACACCAAAGACTGGAGATAGATGGGTAACTGTAAGAGGGACTGGGAAGAAGCAGTCAGTGCAGGGACCCCCTGCGGTCGTTCCCCTGAGTAACAAGTATACCGTTTTGGATACTTGTGGGGGGGACGACTTACCAGAGGTAAGCCATGGGGTACGGGCCTCTGGCACAGAGTCTGTCCCTGTTGCTCAGAAGGGAAGGGGGGAAAGGAGTAGAACATTAGTAATTGGGGACTCAATAGTCAGGGGCACAGATAGGAGATTTTGTGGGAGCGAGAGAGACTCACGTTTGGTATGTTGCCTCCCAGGTGCAAGGGTACGTGATGTCTCGGATCGTGTTTTCCGGGTCCTTAAGGGGGAGGGGGAGCAGCCCCAAGTCGTAGTCCACATTGGCACTAACGACATAGGTAGGAAAGGGGACAAGGATGTCAGGCAGGCCTTTAGGGAGCTAGGATGGAAGCTCAGAGCGAGAACAAACAGAGTTGTTATCTCTGGGTTGTTGCCCGTGCCACGTGATAGTGAGATGAGGAATAGGGAGAGAGAGCAATTAAACACGTGGCTACAGGGATGGTGCAGGCGGGAGGGATTCAGATTTCTGGATAACTGGGGCTCTTTCTGGGGAAGGTGGGACCTCTATAGACAGGATGGTCTACATCTGAACCTGAGGGGCACCAATATCCTGGGGGGGAGATTTGTTAGTACTCTTTGGGGGGGTTTAAACTAATTCAGCAGGGGCATGGGAACCTGGATTGTAGTTTTGGGGTGCGAGAGATTGAGAGTAGAGAGGTCAGGAGCACAGTTTTGACTTCGCAGGAGGGCGGCAGTGTTCAGGTCTGTGGTTTGAAGTGTGTCTATTTCAATGCCAGGAGTATACGAAATAAGGTAGGGGAACTGGCAGCATGGGTTGGTACCTGGGACTTCGATGTTGTGGCCATTTCAGAGACATGGATAGAGCAGGGACAGGAATGGTTGTTGCAGGTTCCGGGGTTTAGGTGCTTTAGTAAGGTCAGAGAAGGGGGCAAAAGAGGGGGAGGTGTGGCGCTGCTAGTCAAGGACAGTATTACGGTGGTAGAAAGAATGCAAGATGGGGACTCTTCTTCCGAGGTAGTATGGGCTGAGGTTAGAAACAGGAAAGGAGAGGTCACCCTGTTGGGAGTTTTCTATAGGCCACCTAATAGTTCTAGAGATGTAGAGGAAAGGATGGCGAAGGTGATTCTGGAAAAGAGCGAAAGTAACAGGGTAGTTGTTATGGGAGACTTTAACTTTCCTAATATAGACTGGAAAAGATATAGTTCGAGTACATTGGATGGGTCGTTCTTTGTACAATGTGTGCAGGAGGGTTTTCTGACACAATATGTTGACAGGCCAACAAGAGGTGAGGCCACTTTGGATTTGGTTTTGGGTAATGAACCAGGCCAGGTGTTAGATCTGGAGGTAGGTGAACACTTTGGAGACAGTGACCACAATTCGGTGACCTTTACGTTAGTGATGGAAAGGGATAAGTATACCCCGCAGAGCAAGAGTTATAGCTGGGGGAAGGGCAATTATGATGCCATTAGACATGACTTAGGATGTGTTGGTTGGAGAAGTAGGCTGCAAGGGTTGGGCACACTGGATATGTGGAGCTTGTTCAAGGAACAGCTATTGCATGTTCTTGATAAGTACGTACCAGTCAGGCAGGGAGGAAGGGGTCGAGCGAGGGAACCGTGGTTTACCAAAGAAGTGGAATCTCTTGTTAAGAGGAAGAAGGAGGCCTATGTGAAGATGAGGCGTGAAGTTTCAGTTGGGGCGATTGATAGTTACAAGGAAGTGAGGAAGGATCTAAAGAGAGAGCTGAGACGAGCAAGGAGGGGACATGAGAAGTCTTTGGCAGGTAGGATCAAGGAAAACCCAAAAGCTTTCTATAGGTATGTCAGGAATAAAAGAATGACTAGGGTAAGAGTAGGGCCAGTCAAGGACAGTGGTGGGAAGTTGTGTGTGGAGGCTGAGGAGATAAGCGAGATACTAAATGAATACTTTTCGTCAGTATTCACTCAAGAAAAAGATAATATTGTGGAGGAGAATGCTGAGACCCAGGCTATTAGAATAGATGGCATTGAGGTGCGTAGGGAAGAAGTGTTGGCAATTCTGGACAAGGTGAAAATAGATAAGTCCCCGGGGCCGGATGGGATTTATCCTAGGATTCTCTGGGAAGCCAGGGAAGAGATTGCTGAGCCTTTGGCTTTGATTTTTAGGTCATCATTAGCTACAGGAATAGTGCCAGAGGACTGGAGGATAGCAAATGTGGTCCCTTTGTTCAAGAAGGGGAGTAGAGATAACCCCGGTAACTATAGGCCGGTGAGCCTAACGTCTGTGGTGGGTAAAGTCTTGGAGAGGATTATAAAAGATACGATTTATAATCATCTAGATAGGAATAATATGATTAGGGATAGTCAGCATGGTTTTGTGAAGGGTAGGTCATGCCTCACAAACCTTATCGAGTTCTTTGAGAAGGTGACTGAACAGGTAGACGAGGGTAGAGCAGTTGATGTGGTGTATATGGATTTCAGTAAAGCGTTTGATAAGGTTCCCCACGGTCGGCTATTGCAGAAAATACGGAGGCTGGGGATTGAGGGTGATTTAGAGATGTGGATCAGAAATTGGCTAGTTGAAAGAAGACAGAGAGTGGTAGTTGATGGGAAATGTTCAGAATGGAGTTCAGTTACGAGTGGCGTACCACAAGGATCTGTTCTGGGGCCGTTGCTGTTTGTCATTTTTATAAATGACCTAGAGGAGGGCGCAGAATGATGGGTGAGTAAATTTGCAGACGACACTAAAGTCGGTGGAGTTGTAGACAGTGCGGAAGGATGTTGCAGGTTACAGAGGGACATAGATAAGCTGCAGAGCTGGGCTGAGAGGTGGCAAATGGAGTTTAATGTGGAGAAGTGTGAGGTGATTCACTTTGGAAAGAATAACAGGAATGCGGAATATTTGGCTAATGGTAAAATTCTTGGTAGTGTGGATGAGCAGAGGGATCTCGGTGTCCATGTACATAGATCCCTGAAAGTTGCCACCCAGGTTGATAGGGTTGTGAAGAAGGCCTATGGTGTGTTGGCCTTTATTGGTAGAGGGATTGAGTTCCGGAGCCATGAGGTCATGATGCAGCTGTACCAAACTCTGGTACGGCCGCATTTGGAGTATTGCGTACAGTTCTGGTCGCCTCATTATAGGAAGGACGTGGAAGCTTTGGAACGGGTGCAGAGGAGATTTACCAGGATGTTGCCTGGTATGGAGGGAAAATCTTATGAGGAAAGGCTGATGGACTTGAGGTTGTTTTCGTTAGAGAGAAGAAGGTTAAGAGGTGACTTAATAGAGGCATACAAAATGATCAGAGGGTTAGATAGGGTGGACAGCGAGAGCCTTCTCCCGCGGATGGAGGTGGCTAGCACAAGGGGACATAGCCTTAAATTGAGGGGTAATAGATATAGGACAGAGGTCAGAGGTGGGTTTTTTTACGCAAAGAGTGGTGAGGCCGTGGAATGCCCTACCTGCAACAGTAGTGAACTCGCCGACATTGAGGGCATTTAAAAATTTATTGGATAAGCATATGGATGATAAGGGCATAGTGTAGGTTAGATGGCCTTTAGTTTTTTTTTTCCATGTCGGTGCAACATCGAGGGCCGAAGGGCCTGTACTGCGCTGTATCGTTCTATGTTCTATGTTAAGTACCGGCAGATATCGCCAATCGGTTGTTGGTTTTCCTCGTCCTTGGCTCTGGTCTTCCTCTATCGGTGGCGTGGATGACCGTCTTCTTCTTTGGCCGAAGTGTCACCGTTGTTGGTTGCTGCTGTCGAGAGAACAATTTGAGGGTTTGCGCCGCATGTTTTATCCCTGGGATTTCGCGCCCTTTTGGGCGGTCCCATTTGAGATATCAATCAATCAATCAGGGCTTGATCACCTGGATCGATTAAGTCCAATTAAGGCCCGCCACTTTGATGGCGGGGCGTGTCCTTACCAGCCATGTCCATTGGTGTCTGAGGCACCTGGGCTGCTCCAAATAAGGAAAACAGACACCACTGAGTCTGATACTTTGTAGGTGATTCGCATTTAAGCCCATTGTCCTGGTATGGCCCTTTGATGGCCTTTTTCCGATGTCATTTTGAAAAGTCTGGGCTGCAGCCTTTGTTAATTTGGAGCTGCAACCTGTTTGCTCTTGAACCTGGCCACTTTTCCCAGCATCCTTTACCGGATGTCGTTTTAGATAGCTACATGACAGATTTGTAGGGACTCTGCAGAGTACACTCTGTTAACTGGTCATGATGTAGGCAAAGGAAACGCTGCATGAATAAAGCCACGTCAGTCTTGACTAAAACCACAGAGACTGGCCCTGTTAGAGACTTAAATACAGTGCATGTTGGATATATTATGGAAACAAATGAAAATGCTGTGGTCCGCAGAAACAAAGTCGTCTTTGGGAGATTAAAGGCCATGTTTGTGGATGAACCGATGCTGACCGCCCTGGACTTTTCATTTAAAATGGCCACAGATGCAAGTGATAGCATTTGAATGTATGTCCAGCTGAACAATAAACAAAGTTTAGTCTATACAGACCATAATCCGCTTGCATTTATTGAAAAGTTTAAAACTCAGAATGCAAGATCATTCTGTTGGAGTTTATTATTACAACAGTCCAATGTTAAAATTGTACACATTCTTGGAAAGGATAATGTGATTGTGGATGCTTTGACACAAGTTTAAGGAATGGCTCATTACCTAGGTAGAGACTTGGAAGGAAACTTTTATACTGGGGCTGGATGAATGGATACATGTTTGTGATTTATGTATTGCATACCTCATAGTGAAAAATCCATGCCCTGACATTTCATTACTTTGAGGGACAGAGATATGTAAGGATCCTTCCTGTTGATTCCCTTATTTCCCCTTTCTTTAGTTTAACCGTTAACCCTTTTGACCCACGGATGCTAAAAGGACATGTATATTTAAGTCAAGCAGGAGAGAAAATGAGGAATTCAAAAGTTACAAAAGAGAACACTACAAGCTTTGGACAGCAAACTCAGATTTTGTGATACTCGAGCGATGGGGTTGGAAGTCACTTCAATTGGTTGGCTGGCAACCAATGAATTGTCCAAAAGGCTGTATTCCGCTCAGTAACATGTGGTGATTAGGTTCTACCCAAGTAGGATGATCTCCAGAGACCTAAGGAAAGGAGCTGGAGACACGGTCACTCAGGAAAAAGAACCTGCTGTCTTTCTATCTCTCTCCCCCTTGTTTTTCTGCAGAAAAGTTGCTGTATTTCTGCAACTACAGAGACCTGATAAATTGCAAACTGGAAAGCAGAAATCCTGAATGCCTGGTTTGAAGCAAAGTGTGGCAGAAACAAATATCTGAAACTAAGACTCAAGTTTTACTTATTATTATACCCTTCTCTTCCCATCTGTTTGCTTGTTTTGTATTTTTTATATCATATATAATATATTATAAAAATGATATCTATATGGTATGATCTCTCTCTCTCTATAGGCGGCAAGTTGAAGTGGGGAAATTGTGAACTATAGATATTAGTTACCTTGTTGTATTTGCTGCATATTTCATTACAGTTATTGTTATTAATATACGTAGTTTTAATTTACAAACCTAGTGACTGTAATTATTGGGCAATATGGGCCAAAGACATTGGGTATTTTTCTAAGAATTATTGGTTCATTCAATTGTCTTGCAACTCCAGGAGAAAGGGGGCTGGAATTGAACATACCCTACCTAGCCCACGGTCATGTAACAGCAGCAATGGGATTTATGAGGTGGAGTTGTTATAATTTCACTCAACAAAATAAAACACAATTTAACCGCTGAAAGGAGATGCTTAGAAAACGAACATTTGAATCAAATAACTCTTATTCCATTTTAACAACTTAATGATTTACAGACCTAAAAATACAGACCTAAAATACATCAATTTCCCAAAGATATTGTTCTAATCACAATGAATTAAATTGTTGTATGTTAATGTTTAAATGTTAGTAGCTATTATTATTCCTATGATTCATCACATTTTATGTTGAGTTGAATTGTTAACCAATTCTGTGTGTTTAATGGGGTTGCACAGAATGTTGTCACGTTTTAAAAGGATACGGGGAAGAAGTAGGGAGGTGGATTTGAGACCATGAGCTGATGGAATGGCTGAGCAGGCTTGAAGGGCTGAATTGTTTACTTCTGCTCCTTGTTCCAATGTATTTTGGAGTTTCCTCATCAGAACCTCCCCAGGATGTTGATTGCCATTGACCAGAAATTGACCAGATGTGCCTTACGAATACTGTAGCTACTAGAGCAGGTCAGAGACTGGAACTTCTTTTTTTTAAACAAACAATTTTAATGAGGTATTTTTGGTATTACAAGCAACAGCAGTATAAAAACAGTGTACAAAGAATAATAAACATAGTGCAAACACGGAGACCCGCCTATGTAACCCCCTATTCTACGCTATCCCAGTCCCCCCTCTTTCCCCCCCTGCTCACGATTAATTCTCCGCAAAGAAGTTGATGAATGGTTGCCACCTCCGGGCAAACCCTAACACTGACCCTCTCAGGGCGAACTTAATCTTCTCCAGGCCGAGACAGCTCGCCATGTCGGTTAACCAGGTGTCCGACTTCGGGGGCTTTGAGTCCCTTCAAGCTAGCAGCATCCGTCTCCAGGCTACCAGGGAGGCAAAGGCCAGAACATCTGCCTCTTTCTCCTCCTGGATTCCTGGATCTTCAGATGCCCCAAAAACCGCCACCTCTGGACTTATTACCAACCTTGTTTTCAACACTCTGGACATGACGTCTGCAAACCCCTGCCAATATCCCCTAAGTTTTGGACACATCCAGAACATGTGGACATGGTTCGCTGGTCCACCCACACATTTTACACACCTGTCTTCCACCCCAAAGAATCTGCTCCTCCGGGCCACTGTCATATGGGCCAGCAGCTTGGCGTCCACATGAAGCAGCGAGATCGGCCTATAAGACCCACATAGCTCTGGGTTCTTGTCCCACTTCAATATTAACAAAACAGTGGCCTGTGACATCGTCGGGGCAGCACCCCTCTATCCCTCGCCTCATTGAAATCCTTAACCAGCAACGGCCCTAAAATTCCCGGGAATTTCTTGTAGAATTCCAATGGATACATGTCCAGCCCCGGGGCCTTACCCGACTGCATTGCCTTCAAGCCCTCCGCTATTTCTTCGGCCCTGATTGGGGCCCCCAGCCCGTCCACCAGCTCCCTGCCCACCCTTTGGAAGGCCATTCCGTCCAAAAAGCGTCTCATCCCCTCGGGCCCCGTGGGGGTTCTGAGCGATAGCGTCTGTTGTAAAAGTCTCTGGACGCCCCTGTCGAGCCCCCTTCCAGATTCCCATCCCCATCAACCACCTTTTCTATTTCCCTGGCCGCCTCCCTCTTCCTAAGCTGCTGTTCCAGCATTCTACTGGCCTTCTCCCCATGTTCATAAAACACCCCCCTCGCCTTTCTAAGCTGCTCCACTGCCTTGCCTGTTGACAACACCCCGAACTCAGCCTGCAGCCTCCGACGTTCCCTTAACAGCTCCACCCCCGGGGTCGGCGCATATCTCCTATCTATCTGTAGGATCTCCTTAACCAGTCGGTCTGTCTCTGCCCTATCTGTCCTGTCCCTATGTGCCTGGATCAAAATCAGTTCCCCTCTCGCCACTGCTTTCAGCACCTCCCAGACCACCTCTGCTGAGACTTCACCCGTGTCGTTGACCTGCAGGTAGTTCTGCATGCACTTGCTCACCCTCTCGCATCCCGTCTCGTCTGCCAACAAACCCACGTCCAATCTCCATTGTGGGCGCTAGATGCTCTCCTCACTAACCTGCAGTTCCACCCAATGTGGGGTACGATCCGAAATAGTGGTGATGGCCGAATGCCCCGTGTCCACTACCCCCGCCAGGAAATCTCTGATCAAAATGAAAAAAATCAATCCGGGAGTAAACCTTGTGCACATGTGAATAAGAAGAAAACTCCCTCCCCGTCGGCTGCCTAAACCTCCATGGGTCGATCCCCCCCCCCCATCTGTTCCATGAACCCTATCAGTTCCTTTGCCATTGCTGGCACCCTCCCCGTTTTCGAACACGACTGGTCCAGGCTGGGGTCGATGATCGTATTAAAATCCCCTTCCATCACCAACCTGTGTGAGTCCAGGTCAGGTATCTTCCCCAGTACCCTCTTGATGAATTCTACATCATACCAGTTTGGCGCGTACACGTTAACCAAGACTAGCTTCCTCCCCCCCAGCTTACTGCTCACCATGACATACCGCGCCCTCCCCCCCCCATTCGAGATTATACTGCCAACCTTGAATTGCACCCGCTTATTGAATAAAATCGCCACCCCTCTAGTCTTGGTGTCCAGCCCCGAGTGAAAGACCTGACTGACCCAACCCTTCCTCAGCCTAACTTGATCCGTTACTTTCAGGTGTGTCTCCTGCAACATCACCACGTCCGCCTTCAGAGCCCACAGATGTGCGAACACACGTGCCCTTTTGACCGGCCCATTTTACCTTCTAACATTCCAGGTGATCAGGGAGACTGACAATTCTTAAGTTCTGCCGGTGAGCTCTGTTCTCCAGATCTTCCACCTTCTCCAGCAGCCTCTTTTGTTGATCCTTCAGCATCCCCACGTCCAGCTCAACCACCGTTTGGTGCTCCTCCTAGTCCGCCAGCACTTTCTCCAAGTTCTGAATCGCCCGATCCTGGGCATCCAGCCTGCGCTACAGCCGATCGATCGACTCCTTTACCAGGTCAAGACAGTCCCGTTTCTGTCTGGCAAAGCCCTCTTGGATGACCTGCATCAGCTCCTTCGTCGATGGCTGGGCCATCGTCGCAGGGGTCCGAACATTAGCCATGTTGTCTTCGGCTGCCACCTCCACCCAGCCCTTGCTTAACTTTTTATTTCTTCCTTTTTGGTCCCTTGGGGTTCTCCATTCCATGCACCGCTGTGTGGATCCAGAGCCTAATTGTCTGCGCCTTCAAAGCCAAAACTCAAAACCACAAACAAGTCGGGGAAAAAGGTCCAAAAGTCCGTGCGACTTACTCCCTCATAGCCGCCACCGGTAGTAGAAGCTGGAACTTCTGAAGTGAATAATTCACTGGCTGACTCTCTAAAGCCTGTGCACCATCTGCAAGGCACAGGTCAGGAGTGTAATGGAATACTCAACACTCTCTTGGATAAGTGCTGGATGAGTACTGGAGAAGCTCAGCAACATTCAGGACATAGCAGCTTGGTTGACATGCCATTAATCAACATAAACTCAGAACTTATCTTTCATTCCACCTTGAAATTGCTGTACCAGATTTGCAGCTCTACCAGGACATCTAATTTTGGCCAAGACTTATGACAAAGCCTCCCTTTAGTGTGTCAAAGATCGTTGTCAGGTAAACAAAGGCACAATCCCATTTATTGTTTGCAATATTTCTTTTCTACTTGCCAACGGGTGAGGATAATGTCGCAAAGTCCCCCTGACTTTCTAGCAGCTTGAGGTGTATATAACCTTCTATGTGTGAGGCGCTGCAGAGACGTCTTTATAATTTGTGTTCAAAGGAATATAGCGCCCTCTGCTGTTTTATTGCAGTGAACTTCACTTTACAGTCATAAACTTTACTGGGTTTTTCCAATGTACACATGCCTCTAATTGTGAGTGATTGTTTCAGATGTTGGATTCTGTGCTTCATTTGATATGTTATGAAAAATATGGCTTGTTTTAAAGCCAGCATGCTATTTTGGTGTGTTGTTTATATAGTGGTAGATGTAGGCTTGCTTTTGGTCAAGTTCTGCTTTTCATAGACATTGTTCAAAATCAAGTTGAATTTGGTTAAATTATTTATTTGGGATTAATTTTATAAAAGTCAAGTCAATATACTCTTGCCTTAAATTTTTTAAAGTAATGAAATAGGACAGCAACACCTGCCCTCATTTGTGTTATTTCAAGATGGATTGAGGACCAGATATTAATGCTGCAAATCCTGTGACAATCGAATTCTCCAATTGTGAATAAGAGCAGCTGATACTAATTGGGGAAAGGTTTCGGTGCATATTTAGGAAGTAGCTTCCACCTTAGTGGGGGAAAGTTTTGGAAGGGAAATGTAGACTGCACTTAAGTTTATTCACAAAACTCAAGAAGACAGACCGACACCAGCCTCTTCCTTTGACAGATGGATGTTCAGCCGATTAAATGGAGGATTAATAGATTTGCAGAAAGTTCATGAGCATGGTACTTAACTGAAACTCTTTACACAACTGAAAAATAAATTTCCACACTGTTTAAAAAAAATGCACTTCTTAACCAGCATTATAACCTTGAGTGGGATTTGTGGAGCAGTGCAATGAAGTGACATGTATCCTGTCTCTATAAAAGCAAATTACTGCGGATGCTGGAATCAGCTTTGAAAAAGAGTCATCGGACTCGAAACGTTAGCTCTTTTCTCTCCCTACAGATGCTGCCAGACTTGCTGAGATTTTCCAGCATTTTCCCTTTCGTATCCTGTCTCTGTTTGGAAGTTAGAAAACCTGCACATTAGTTATCTACCATTTTATTCATTCCCTTTTGCTTGCTGTCTGCCAATTGGCATGTTATAAAGCAATGACAAGCTCCATTATGTTCTCTTTATATATGCCTGCTATGCTCTTATGGCATTTTAGGTGTTCCATTGACACTGAGTCCTTGATCCCTCCTCGTGTAACTGGGCAACAGCTATTTATAGTCTACTTTAATATTATTTGAGTTTTTTAGTAACTTTCTGGACATCCGAAATAAACAGTTTCCAGACATTTCCAATATGATTTTAAAAAAAATTTAGAGTACCCAATAAATTTTTTACAATTAAGGGGCAATTTAGCGTGGCCAATCCACCTACCCTACACATCTTTTGGGTTATGGGGGCGAAACCCACGCAAACACGGGGACAATGTGCAAACTCCACACGGACAGTGACCCAGAGCCGGGATTGAACCTGAGCCCTCGGTGTTGTGAGACAGCAGTGCTAACCACTTTGCCACCGTGCTGCCTATCCAATCTGATTTTTTGTCATTTAATTGGCTTTGTTAATTTGGGTTCATGAAAGAATAGGTAGTAGATATTAATATAAAAGCAAATTTATTGTGGATGCTGGAACCTGAAACAAAAGCAGAAAATATGGACAATCACAGCAAGTCTGACAGCATCTATGGAGAGAGAAGGGAGCTAATGTTTCAAATCTGGATAACTCTGTCAAAGGTAGTAAATATTGTTGTTTGACACTCACTTGTGAAGAAGTTTGAATAATTTCCCACAGGAGCGATTTCTTACATGCTCTGTTCTGTTTATGTTCTGGGGGAGGTGGGACCAGTACAAACCGGACGGTCTGCACCTGGGCAGGACTGGAACCGATGTCCTAGGGGGGGTGTTTTCTAGAGCTGTTGGGGAGGGTTTAAACTAATGTGGCAGGGGGATGGGAACCGATGCAGGAAGTTGGAAGGTAGTAAAACAGGGACAGAAGCAAAAGGAAGTAAGGGGAAAAGTGCAAGGCAGAGAAGACATAGCCAAAAATCTAAAAGGGCGACAGTACAAGGTACAGTGACTGAGGGGAGCTCAGTGAATAGGCCCAGTAATAACAAAAGGAATAAAACTGGAGATGTTAAGATTCAAAACAGAGGTTAAAAAACCAACATAAGTGTACTTTACCTGAATGCTCGTAGTATTCGGAATAAAGTAAATGAGTTGATGGCACAAATCATCGTAAATGACTATGATTTAGTGGCCATTACTGAAACATGGTTAAAGGATGGTCACGACTGGGAGTTAAATATCCGAGGGTATCAAACTATTCGGAAGGACAGGGTGGATGGTAAGGGAGGTGGTGTTGCTCTGTTATTTAAGGATGACATCCGGGCAATAGTAAGGGATGACATCGGTGCTATGGAGGATAAGGTTGAATCCATTTGGGTGGAAATCAGGAATAGTAAGGCGAAAAAGTCACTGATAGGAGTAGTCTATCGGCCACCAAATAGTAACGATATGGTGGGGCAGGCAATAAACAAAGAAATAACTGATGCATGTAGAAATGGTACAGCAGTTATCATGGGGGATTTTAATCTACATGTCGATTGGTTTAACCAGGTCGTTGGTTTAACCAGGTCGGTCAAGGCAACCTTGAGGAGGAGTTTATAGAATGTATCCGCGATAGTTTCCTAGAACAGTATGTAATGGAATCTACGAGGGAACAAGCGGTCCTTGATCTTGTCCTGTGTAATGAGACAGGATTGATTCATGATCTCATAGTTAGGGATCCTCTCGGAAGGAGCGATCACAATATGGTGGAATTTAAAATACAGATGGAGGGTGAGAAAGTAAAATCAAATACTAGTGTTTTGTGTTTAAACAAAGGAGATTACAAGGGGATGAGAGAAGAACTAGCTAATGTAGACTGGGAGCTAAGACTGTATGGTGGAACAGTTGAGGAACAGCGGCGAACCTTCCAAGCGATTTTTCACAGTGCTCAGCAAAGGTTTATACCAACAAAAAGGAAGGACGAAGGAAGAAAGAGGGAAAATCGACCGTGGATATCTAAGGAAATAAGGGAGAGTATCAAATTGAAGGAAAAAGCATATAAAGTGGCAAAGATTGCTGGGAGACTAGAGGACTGGGAAATCTTTAGGGGGCAACAGAAAGCTACTAAAAAAGCTATAAAGAAGAGTAAGATAGAGTATGAGAGTAAACTCGCTCAGAATATAAAAACAGACAGTAAAAGTTTTTACAAATATATAAGACAAAAAAGAGTGGCTAAGGTAAATATTGGTCCTTTAGAGGATGAGAAGGGAGTTTTAATAATGGGAAATGAGGAAATGGCTGAGGAACTGAACAGGTTTTTTGGGTCGGTCTTCACAGTGGAAGACACAAATAACATGCCAGTGACTGATAGAAATGAGGCTATGTCAGGTGAGGACCTTGAGAGGATTGTTATCACTAAGGAGGGAATGATGGGCAAGCTAATGGGGCTAAAGGTAGACAAGTCTCCTGGCCCTGATGGAATGCATCCCAGAGTGCTAAAAGAGATGGCTAGGGAAATTGCAGATGCACTAGTGATAATTTACCGAAATTCACTGGACTCTGGGGTGGTCCCGGTGGATTGGAAATTAGCAAACGTGACGCCACTGTTTAAAAAAGGAGGTAGAGGGCAGCACGGTGGCCTAGTGGTTAGCACAACTGCCTCACGGCGCTGAGGTCCCAGGTTCGATCCCGGCTCTGGGTCACTGTCCGTGTGGAGTTTGCACATTCTCCCTGTGTCTGCGTGGGTTTCGCCCCCACAACCCAAAAATGTGCAGAATAGGTGGATTGGCCACACTAAATTGCCCACTTAATTGGAAAAAATAATTGGGTACTCTAAATTTATAAAAAAAAAAAAAAAAAAGGAGGTAGGCAGAAAGCAGGAAATTATAGGCCAGTGAGCTTAACTTCGGTAGTAGGGAAGATGCTGGAATCTATCATCAAGGAAGAAATAGCGAGACATCTGGATAGAAATTGTCCCATTGGGCAGACGCAGCATGGGTTCGTAAAGGGCAGGTCATGCCTAACTAATTTAGTGGAATTTTTTGAGGACATTACCAGTGCAGTAGATAACGGGGAGCCGATGGATGTGGTATATCTGGATTTCCAGAAAGCCTTTGACAAGGTGCCACACAAAAGGTTGCTGCATAAGATAAAGATGCATGGCATTAAGGGTAAAGTAGTAGCATGGATAGAGGATTGGTTAATTAATAGAAAGCAAAGAGTGGGGATAAATGGGTGTTTCTCTGGTTGGCAATCAGTAGCTAGTGGTGTCCCTCAGGGATCCGTGTTGGGCCCACAATTGTTCACAATTTACATAGATGATTTGGAGTTGGGGACCAAGGGCAATGTGTCCAAGTTTGCAGATGACACTAAGATGAGTGGTAAAGCGAAAAGTGCAGAGGATACTGGAAGTCTGCAGAGGGATTTGGATAGGTTAAGTGAATGGGCTAGGGTCTGGCAGATGGAATACAATGTTGCCAAATGTGAGGTTATCCATTTTGGTGGGAATAACAGCAAACGGGATTATTATTTAAACGATAAAATATTAAAGCATGCCGCTGTTCAGAGAGACTTGGGTGTGCTAGTGCATGAGTCACAGAAGGTTGGTTTACAAGTGCAACAGGTGATTAAGAAGGCAAATGGAATTTTGTCCTTCATTGCTAGAGGGATGGATTTAAGACTAGGGAGGTTATGTTGCAATTGTATAAGGTGTTAGTGCGGCCACACCTGGAGTATTGTGTTCAGTTTTGGTTTCCTTACTTGAGAAAGGACATACTGGCGCTGGAGGGTGTGCAGAGGAGATTCACTAGGTTAATCCCAGAGCTGAAGGGGTTGGTTTATGAGGAGAGGTTGAGTAGACTGGAACTGTACTCGTTGGAATTTAGAAGGATGAGGGGGGATCTTATAGAAACATTTAAAATTATGAAGGGAATAGATAGGATAGATGCGGGCAGGTTGTTTCCACTGGCGGGTGAAAGCAGAACTAGGGGACATAGCCTCAAAATAAGGGGAAGTAGATTTAGGACTGAGTTTAGGAAGAACTTCTTCACCCAAAGGGTTGTGAATCTATGGAATTCCTTGCCCAGTGAAGCAGTTGAGGCTCCTTCATTACATGTTTTTAAGGTAAAGATAGATAGTTTTTTGAAGAATAAAGGGATTAAGGGTTATGGTGTTCGGGCCGGAAAGTGGAGCTGAGTCCACAAAAGATCAGCCATGATCTAATTGAATGGCGGAGCAGGCTCGAGGGGCCAGATGGCCTACTCCTGCTCCTAGCTCTTATGTTCTTATGTTTATGTTCTAAATCACTTTGGCATGGCACTTTTAGATGGTCATTGGCAAATCTTTCTGCAACAAAGATTTCTACTCCAGGCTGAGTGAGTGGGAGGATACATGGCAGACGCAGTATAATGTGGATAAATGTGAGGTTATCCACTTCGGTAGCAAAAATAAGAAGGCAGATTATTATTTGAATAGGTGTCAAATAGGTGTAAATTGAGAGAGCTGGACATTCAGCGAGACCTTGGTGTTCTTGTGCATCAGCCGCTAACAGTAAGCATGTAGGCACAGCAGGCAGTAAAGACGGCAAATGATATGTTGGCCTTAATAGCGAGAGGATTTGAGTATAGGAATAGGGATGTTTTCCTGCAATTGTGTTGGGTGTTGCTGAGGCTAGACGTGGACAACTGTGTGCGTTTTGATGTCCTTATCTGAGGAAGGATGTTCTTGCTTCGGAGGGAGTGCAGAGCAAGTTTTCTAGCCTGATTCCTGGGATGACGAGACTAAGTTGGTTTGGATAATATTCATTGACATCTAGAAGAATGATAGAGGATCTCATTGCAACTTAACAGAATTAGACGGGGTAGATTCTGGAAGAACTTTCCCGAAGGTGGGGTAGTCCAGAACTAGGGGCCATAGTTTGAGGATAAGGGGTAAACCTTTTAGGACTGAGTTTTTTTTTTTCTCTTTTTTTTAAAATTTAGATTACCCAATTATTTTTTCCAATTAAGGGGCAATTTAGTGTGGCCAATCCACCTACTCTGCACATTTTTGGGTTGTGGGGGTGAAACCCACGCAGACACGGGGAGAATGTGCAAACTCCACACGGACAGTGACCCAGAGCCGGGATCGAACCTGGGACCTCAGCGCCGTGAGGCGGTTGTGCTAACCACTAGGCCACCGTGCTGCCCTTTTTAGGACTGAGTTAAGGAGCAATTTCTTCACCCAGAGAGTAGTGAATCTGTGGAATTCACAACCATAGAAAGTAGTTGAAACCAAAATCATAGAATCCCTACAGTGCAGAAGGAGGCCATTCGGCCCATCGCATCTGTGCCGAACCCTCGAAAGAACGCCCTACTGAGGCCAAATCACCTCCCGAGCCCTGTTGTTGCTCGTTCTGGGTGAGTGTGCTTAACACTCAATTCGGCTCTTTTTCGTTACTTAGCTCTGGAGTCGCCAGGTATCGTTAAGATACCACCACAAGCTTCAAGGTCAAGTTCAAAGCAATAAAACCATACACCAATTAGTAAGTTCAAACAACTGAGTTTATTATAATACAATTATAATACTACCCATGCACACGCTAAGAGGATTAAATTATTCCTACCACTAAATAAACCAATACTTATCTCAAGGGAACTGCCGGATCAGGGGACAAGGCCTCTTGCTCTGCTCTGGTCTGCAGACTTCAGGTTGGTATGGGTTAAAAAGGGGTCAGGAGTGTCTATCTCTGGTAGCGATCGTTGTGAGACTTACTTGTTGGCGGCTGCTGTCCCAAACCTCTCCTCTCTCTCGTTCAAGGTCTTCTTGGCAAAGCTGGTCGAAATGCTGGTCCAGAGAGGAGGGCTGGTTAAGAAGGAGAGGAGGGCTGGACAAGAAGAACGAACTATATGTGGGACCTGTCTTTTATAGGTCCCAGGGCTTCGCGCCCTTTTGGGCGGATCCTTTTCCTGCTGGGAATCGATTGGGTCTCTTCCCAATCGACATGTTTGAATCCCCCCAATACTGAGGCTGTTCCTTGGCTACTGGGCGGGCTTTCAGGTGCTTTGTTTTCGGACCCCGCTGGTGCCGGGGTGTCTGGTTTCTCATACACTGTTGCAATCACTTCCCCATTTGTGTCCATTGTCCCTGGGATCGTTCCATTACTATGTTAACTATCCCGGAAATTGCCTCATTAGTATGCGGAATGTTCGTTTCGGTGCTGTCTGCTCTCTTAGCAGACAGAATACACATTGACTTGGTGCAGCCTGCTTGTGCTGTGTTAACATTGTCCATTTTAACCTGTAAGCTTTGCGTTCCTCCATTTTGAATTTAGGGAATGGCCAACTTCGGTGGCTACACTGTATTCCCACCCAACGTTTGGACACTAAGGGGAAAATTAGCATGGCCAAACCACCTAAATGGGCACTTTAAATTAAAAAAAAGAAAAGGCTGATGCCAAGAGAACATAAACTAACACTTCTGAGGATCTCAAGGATTCCAAAGAACGAAGCACTTGCACTTCCACCATACCACTGCTCCAGAGTCCAAGCAACTCATAACCTTGGCTCCAGCTGGGGGAGGGATGTCTGTACTCCCTTAGCCACCTCCAACACTATGCAATGAGCATTGTGGAGAGGATAATATCGGGTCAGGGGTCGAGAGGCCCAACCGAAGGCTGTACTCTCTCGAACCAGTCGGGGAACACTTCAGCAGAATCGCCGAGCAGAAACTTGTAGCCAAGTTTGCGGCATCCTACCAACTGTCATGGCTTGAGACAATTCACACCTCTTTAACCCTCTCTCTGACTCTGTAAAGACTTAATTACCTGCAAATGCTCGCATTCAAAGCATTGTCTTGCATCTTTGACTTTGTCTATATAAATGTTTCTGGAACATACCTCTTCATTCAGAGCAGTGCTCCGAAAGCTAGTGATTCAAAACAAACCTGTTGGACTTTAACCTGGTGTTGTAAGACTTCTTACTACGATAATTCCTGTGGTTATGGGAGGGGGTGCCTTTTTTGATGCCCCTTGTCTGGTTTATAATGCAGATGAGTGGAACAAGGGCAGGGTGATAAGTGGATTGTGGTGGTGGAATTGGATTATGGGATAAATTAAGCCCTCATTGAGACTGAAGATAGTCCCTCCCCCAGTTAGAGCTAACCGTATCCGTTTTTATTTTGGTTTTCTGTTATTTTAAATTTAAGATTCCGAGCCTTTCTCCTTTGGCCTGGACAGATTATGGATCCTCGGGAGGACGGTTCCTTTTGACTTTTCCTTGAAGTAAGTTTTTCCCCTGGGTCCGTTTTCTTTTTATAGCTATTAGACATTCAAAACAGCGCGAGAGGAGAGACAGTCGGGACATTGAAAAGAGCGCGAGAGGCAAGACAGCCGGGACATTCAAAACAGCGCGAGAGGAGAGACAGCCAGGACATTGAAAGGAGCGCGAGAGGAGAGACAGCCAGGACATTGAAAACAGCGCGAGAGGAGAGACAGCCGGGACATTGAAAAGAGCGTGAGAGGGAAGACAGCCGGGACATTGAAAACAGCGCGGGAGGAGAGACAGCCAGGACATTGAAAAGAGCGCGAGAGGTAAGACAGCCGGGACATTGAAAAGAGCGCGAGAGGTAAGACAGCCGGGACATTCAAAACAGCGCGAGAGGAGAGACAGTCGGGACATTGAAAAGAGCGCGAGAGGCAAGACAGCCGGGACATTCAAAACAGCGCGAGAGGAGAGACAGCCAGGACATTGAAAGGAGCGCGAGAGGAGAGACAGCCAGGACATTGAAAACAGCGCGAGAGGAGAGACAGCCGGGACATTGAAAAGAGCGCGAGAGGTAAGACAGCCGGGACATTGAAAACAGCGCGGGAGGAGAGACAGCCAGGACATTGAAAAGAGCGCGAGAGGTAAGACAGCCGGGACATTGAAAAGAGCGCGAGAGGTAAGACAGCCGGGACATTCAAAACAGCGCGAGAGGAGAGACAGTCGGGACATTGAAAAGAGCGCGAGAGGCAAGACAGCCGGGACATTCAAAACAGCGCGAGAGGAGAGACAGCCAGGACATTGAAAGGAGCGCGAGAGGAGAGACAGCCAGGACATTGAAAACAGCGCGAGAGGAGAGACAGCCGGGACATTGAAAAGAGCGCGAGAGGTAAGACAGCCGGGACATTGAAAACAGCGCGGGAGGAGAGACAGCCAGGACATTGAAAAGAGCGCGAGAGGTAAGACAGCCGGGACATTGAAAAGAGCGGGAGGGGACACATTGAGAGCGGCGGGGTGCCAGTGGGAGCAAAGATAATATAAGGCGGGAACCGGAAGTACGACCCGCGGACTTCTGGGAAGGATTTTCTCCTAGCCAATAAGTTGTGGTGGAGAGGATACCCGAGACACTACACGTGTAGTGTCTCCCACCCGCCCTCCTCCTCTAACCTAATAATAAGACCCATTGGGGTGAGCAGGTAAGTGCTATATTATATTATTATTTTTTTTATTTGTTTTATATTTGTTTACCAGAACTTGGTTGAAATTAAGTGGGATGGCAGGGAAGGTAGTGCAATGTTCCTCCTGCAGGATGTTTGAGGTGAGGGATGCTGTTAGTGTCCCTGCTGATTTTACCTGCAGGAAGTGCAGCCAGCTCCAGCTCCTACAAGACCGAGTTATGGTACTGGAGCTGGAGTTGGATGAACTTCGGATCATTCGGGAGGCAGAGGTGGTCATAGATAGGAGCTTCAGGGAAGTAGTTACACCAAAGACTGGAGATAGATGGGTAACTGTAAGAGGGACTGGGAAGAAGCAGACAGTGCAGGGACCCCCTGCGGTCGTTCCCCTGAGTAACAAGTATACCGTTTTGGATACTTGTGGGGGGGGGGACTTACCAGGGGTAAGCCATGGGGTGCGGAACTCTAGCACGGAGTCTGTCCCTGTTGCTCAGAAGGGAAGGGGGGAGAGGAGCAGAGCATTAGTAATTGGGGACTCAATAGTCAGGGGCACAGATAGGAGATTTTGTGGGAGCGAGAGAGACTCACGTTTGGTATGTTGCCTCCCAGGTGCAAGGGTAAGTGATGTCTCGGATCGTGTTTTTCGGGTCCTTAAGGGGGAGGGGGAGCAGCCCCAAGTCGTAGTCCACATTGGCACTAACGACATAGGTAGGAAAGGGGACAAGGATGTCAGGCAGGCCTTTAGGGAGCTAGGATGGAAGCTCAGAGCGAGAACAGACAGAGTTGTTATCTCTGGGTTGTTGCCCGTGCCACGTGATAGTGAGACGAGGAATAGGGAGAGAGAGCAATTAAACACGTGGCTACAGGGATGGTGCAGGCGGGAGGGATTCAGATTTCTGGATAACTGGGGCTCTTTCTGGGGAAGGTGGGACCTCTATAGACAGGATGGTCTACATCTGAACCTAAGGGGCACCAATATCCTGGGGGGGAGATTTGTTAGTACTCTTTGGGGGGGTTTAAACTAATTCAGCAGGGGCATGGGAACCTGGATTGTAGTTTTGGGGTGCGAGAGATTGAGAGTAGAGAGGTCAGGAGCACAGATTTGACTTCGCAGGAAAGCGGCAGTGTTCAGGTAGGTGGTTTGAAGTGTGTCTATTTCAATGCCAGGAGTATACGAAATAAGGTAGGGGAACTGGCAGCATGGGTTGGTACCTGGGACTTCGATGTTGTGGCCATTTCAGAGACATGGATAGAGCAGGGACAGGAATGGTTGTTGCAGGTTCCGGGGTTTAGGTGCTTTAGTAAAGTCAGAGAAGGGGGCAAAAGAGGGGGAGGTGTGGCGCTGCTAGTCAAGGACAGTATTACGGTGGCAGAAAGGGTGCAAGATGGGGACTCTTCTTCCGAGGTAGTATGGGCTGAGGTTAGAAACAGGAAAGGAGAGGTCACCCTGCTGGGAGTTTTCTATAGGCCACCTAATAGTTCTAGAGATGTAGAGGAAAGGGTGGCGAAGATGATTCTGGAAAATAGCGAAAGTAACAGGGTAGTTGTTATGGGAGACTTTAACTTTCCTAATATTGACTGGAAAAGATATAGTTCGAGTACATTGGATGGGTCGTTCTTTGTACAATGTGTGCAGGAGGGTTTTCTGACACAATATGTTGACAGGCCAACAAGAGGTGAGGCCACTTTGGATTTGGTTTTGGGTAATGAACCAGGCCAGGTGTTAGATCTGGAGGTAAGTGAACACTTTGGAGACAGTGACCACAATTCGGTGACCTTTACATTAGTGATGGAAAGAGATAAGTATACCCCGCAGGGCAAGAGTTATAGCTGGGGGAAGGGCAATTATGATGCCATTAGACATGACTTAGGATGTGTTGGTTGGAGAAGTAGGCTGCAAGGGTTGGGCACACTGGATATGTGGAGCTTGTTCAAGGAACAGCTATTGCGTGTTCTTGATCAGTACGTACCAGTCAGACAGGGAGGAAAGGGTAGAGCGAGGGAACCGTGGTTTACCAAAGAAGTGGAATCTCTTGTTAAGAGGAAAAAGGAGGCCTATGTGAAGATGAGGCGTGAAGTTTCAGTTGGGGCGCTTGATAGTTACAGGGAAGCGAGGAAGGATCTAAAGAGAGAGCTAAGACGAGCAAGGAGGGGACATGAGAAGTCTTTGGCAGGTAGGATCAAGGAAAACCCAAAAGCTTTCTATAGGTATGTCAGGAATAAAAGAATGACTAGGGTAAGAGTAGGGCCAGTCAAGGACAGTGGTGGGAAGTTGTGTGTGGAGGCTGAGGAGATAAGCGAGATACTAAATGAATACTTTTTGTCAGTATTCACTCAGGAAAAAGATAATATTGTGGAGGAGAATGCTGAGACCCAGGCTATTAGAATAGATGGCATTGAGGTGAGTAGGGAAGAAGTGTTGGCAATTCTGGACAAGGTGAAAATAGATAAGTCCCCGGGGCCTGATGGGATTTATCCTAGGATTCTCTGGGAAGCCAGGGAAGAGATTGCTGAGCCTTTGGCTTTGATTTTTAGGTCATCATTGGCTACAGGAATAGTGCCAGAGGACTGGAGGATAGCAAATGTGGTCCCTTTGTTCAAGAAGGGGAGTAGAGATAACCCCGGTAACTATAGGCCGGTGAGCCTAACATCTGTGGTGGGTAAAGTCTTGGAGAGGATTATAAAAGATACGATTTATAATCATCTAGATAGGAATAATATGATTAGGGATAGTCAGCATGGTTTTGTGAAGGGTAGGTCATGCCTCACAAACCTTATCGAGTTCTTTGAGAAGGTGACTGAACAGGTGGACGAGGGTAAAGCAGTTGATGTGGTGTATATGGATTTCAGTAAAGCGTTTGATAAGGTTCCCCACGGTCGGCTATTGCAGAAAATACGGAGGCTGGGGATTGAGGGTGATTTAGAGATGTGGATCAGAAATTGGCTAGTTGAAAGAAGACAGAGAGTGGTGGTTGATGGGAAATGTTCAGAATGGAGTTCAGTTACGAGTGGCGTACCACAAGGATCTGTTCTGGGGCCGTTGCTGTTTGTCATTTTTATAAATGACCTAGAGGAGGGAGCAGAAGGATGGGTAAGTAAATTTGCAGACGACACTAAAGTCGGTGGAGTTGTAGACAGTGCGGAAGGATGTTGCAGGTTACAGAGGGACATAGATAAGATGCAGAGCTGGGCTGAGAGGTGGCAAATGGAGTTTAATGTGGAGAAGTGTGAGGTGATTCACTTTGGAAAGAATAACAGGAATGCGGAATATTTGGCTAATGGTAAAATTCTTGGTAGTGTGGATGAGCAGAGGGATCTCGGTGTTCATGTACATAGATCCCTGAAAGTTGCCACCCAGGTTGATAGGGTTGTGAAGAAGGCCTATGGTGTGATGGCCTTTATTGGTAGAGGGATTGAGTTCCGGAACCATGAGGTCATGTTGCAGTTGTACAAAACTCTAGTACGGCCGCATTTGGAGTATTGCGTACAGTTCTGGTCGCCCCATTATAGGAAGGACGTAGAAGCTTTGGAACGGGTGCAGAGGAGATTTACCAGGATGTTGCCTGGTATGGAGGGAAAATCTTATGAGGAAAGGCTGATGGACTTGAGGTTGTTTTCGTTAGAGAGAAGAAGGTTAAGAGGTGACCTAATAGAGGCATACAAAATGATCAGAGGGTTAGATAGGGTGGACAACGAGAGCCTTCTTCCGCGGATGGAGGTGGCTATCACGAGGGGACATAGCCTTAAATTGAAGGGTAATAGATATAGGACAGAGGTCAGAGGTGGGTTTTTTACGCAAAGAGTGGTGAGGCCGTGGAATGCCCTACCTGCAACAGTAGTGAACTCGCCAACATTGAGGGCATTTAAAAGTTTATTGGATAAGCATATGGATGATAAGGGCATAGTGTAGGTTAGATGGCCTTTAGTTTTTTTCCATGTCGGTGCAACATTGAGGGCCGAAGGGCCTGTACTGCGCTGTATCGTTCTATGTTCTATGTTCTATGTTCTAATGGGAGGATTTGAGCGATGACGCATGCTTTAAAAAAAATTAATTTACAGGATGTGGGCGTCACTGGTTGGGCTAGCATTTATTGCCCATCCCGAGTTGCCCTTCAAAAGGTGGTGGTGAGTTGCCTTCTTGAACTGCTGCAGTTCTTGAGGTGTAGGTACACCCACTGTGCTGTTAGGGAGTGAGTTCTAGGATTTTGCCCCAGCGACAGTGAAGGAGTGGCGATATAAGGGGCTGTTTAGCTCACAGGGCTAATCGCTGGCTTTGAAAGCAGACCAAGGCAAGCCAGCAGCGCGGTTCGATTCCTGTAACAGCCTCCCCGAACAGGCGCCGGAATGTGGCGACTAGGGGCTTTTCACAGTAACTTCATTTGAAGCCTACTCGTGACAATAAGCGATTTTCATTTCATTTCATTTCATTCATATATCCAAGTCAGGATGGTGAGTGACTTGGTGGGGTTTCCAGGTATCTGCTGCTCTTGTCCTTCGAGATGGGAGTGGTCGTGGGTTTGGACGATGCTGTCGTAGAAACCTTGGTGAGTTGCTACAAAGCATCTTGTAGATGGTACACATGGCTGCCATTGTTCATCAGTGATGGAGGGTTTGCATGTTTGTGGAAGGAGGAGCAATCAAGCGGGCTTCTTTGTCCTGTATGGTGTTGAGCTTCTTGAGTGTTGTTGGAACTGCACTCATCCAGGAAAGTGGAGAGTATTCCATTACAATCCTGACTTGTGCTTTGAAAATGGTTGACAGGCTTTTCGGGGGTCAGGAGGTGAGTTACTCTCCATAGGATTCCGAACCTTTGACCTGCCCTGGTAGCCACACTATTAATGTGGCTAGTCCAGTTTAGATTCTGATCAATGGTGATCCCTACTTCTGATGAAGCAGCTGAAGATGGTTGGGCCTAGAAACACCTACAGTGATGTTCTGGAGTTGAGATGATTGACCTCCAACCACTAGAAGCATCTTCCTTTGTGTCAGGTGTGACTCCAACCAGCAGTGAACTTCCCCCCCTGGTTCCATTGACTCCAGTTTAGCTAGGGCTCCTTGATGCAATACTCCGCCAAATGCTGCCTTGATTTCAGCAGCAGTCACTCTAATCTCACCTCTGGCATTCAGCTCTTTTATCCATGTTTGAACCAAGGCTGTATTGCGTGACCTTGGTGGAATCCAAACTGAGCATCTGTGAGCAGGTTATTGCCAAGTAAGTGCCGCTTGGTAGCACTGTAGATGACTACTTCCATCGCTTTGCTGATGATGGCGAGTGGACTGACAGGCTGATAATTTAGCAGTTGGATTTGTCCTGTTTCTTGTATACAGGGCGCACCTGGGGAACTTTCCACATTGCCAGGTAGATGCCAGTATTATAGCTGTACTGGAACAGCTTGGCTAAGGGAGCACAAGTCTTCAGTGCTATTGCCGGAATATTGTCAGGATCCATAGCCTTTGCAGTATCCAGTGCCTTCAGCCATTTCTTGATATCATGTGGAGTGAATCATATTGGCTAAAGACTGACATCTGTGATGCTGGGGACTTCAGGAAGGAGACAGAGATGGATCATACACTCTGCACTTCTGGCTGATGATTGTTGCGAATACCTCAGCCTTGTCTTTTGCACTACTATGCTGGGCTCCCCATCATTGAGGATGGGGATATTTATGGAGCTTCCTCTTCCAGGGAGTAGTTTAATAGTCCACCATCATTCATGGCTGGATGTGGCAGGATGGAACAGCTTTGATCTGATGCGTTGGTTGTGGAATTGCTTAGCTCTGTTTATTACTTGCTGCTTCTGCTGTTTAGCATACACATAGTCCTGCATTGTAGCTTCACCAGGTATGTCTAGTGTTGCTCCTGGGATGCTCTCCTGCACTCTTCATTGAACCAGGGGTGATCCCCTGGTTTGGTGGTAATATAGAATATAGAATTTACAGTGCAAAAGGAGGTAATTCGGTCCATCGAGTCTGCACCGGCTCTTGGAAAGAGCACCCGACTCAGGCCCACGCCGCCACCCTATCCCAGTAACCCCACCCAACGTTTTTCGGACACTATGGGCAATTTATCATGGCCAACCCACCTAACCTGTACATCTTTGGACTGTGGGAGGAAAGCGGAGTACCCGGAGGAAACACATGCAGACACGAGGTGGATGTACAGACTTTGCACAGACCGTGACCCAAGCTGGGTATCGAACCTCGGACCCTGGAGCTACTGTGCTGCCCATGGTAGAGTGGAGGATATGCCAGGTCATGAGGTTGCAGATTGTGGTTGAATACAATTCTGCTGATGGCCCACAGCGCCTCAATGATGCCCAGTCTTGAGTTGCTGGATCTGTTCGGAGTCTATCCCATATAGCATGGTGGTAGTGCCATTAAACGTGATGGAGTGAAGACGAGACTTTCCGCAAGGACTGTGCGGTGGTTCCTTCTACCGATACTGTCATGGACAGATGCACTTGCAGCAGGCGGATTGGTGAGGATAAGGTCAAGTATGTTTTTCCCTCTTGTTGGTTCCCTCACCACCTGCTGCAGTCCTAGTCTAACAGCTATGTCCTTTAGGACCTGGCCAGCTCAGTCTGTGGCGGTACTACCGAGCTACTCTTGGCGATCATTCACCTGAGGAAGGATTGCGCTCCGAAAGCTAGTGTTTTGAAACAAACCTGTTGGACTTTTACCTGGTGTTGCAAGACTTCTTACTGTGTCCACCCCAGTCTAACGCCGGCATTTCCACATCACTCTTGGTGATGGACGTTGAAGTCCCCAATCCAGAGCCTATCTGCACCCGTGGGAGCCTTAGTGCTCCTCCCAAGTGTTCAACATGGAGGAGTATGATTCATCAGCTGATGGTGGCAAGTACGTGGCAATCAGCAGGAGATTTTATTGCCCATGTTTAATCTGATGCTATGAGACTTCATGGGGTCCAGACTCGATGTTGAGGACTCCCAAGGGCAATTCCCTCCTGACTGGCTCGCACTGTGGCACCGCCTCATGCATGGTCGGTCCTGCCGGTGAGACAGGACATATCCAGGAATTGTGTCTGGGGCATTGTCTATAAGGTATGATTCTGTGAGTATGACTATGTCATGCTGTTGCTTAACTACTGTCTGAGATAGCCCCCAGATGTTAATAAGGAGGACTTTGCAAGGTCGACATGGCTGGGTCTGCCGTTGTTGTTGCCGGTGCCTGGTTCGACGCCAGGTAATCTGTCCGGTTTCATTTCCTTTTTGTGTTTTTGTAGTAATTGAATACAACCTGAGTGGCTTGCTAGACCATTTCAGAGGGCATTTCAGAGTCAAGCACATTGCTGAGGGTCTGGTGTCACATGTAGGCCAGACCAGGTAAGGATGGCAGATTTCCTTCCCTAAAGGACATTAGTGAACCAGATCGGGTTTTATGACAATTGACGGTGGTAGAGTTTAAATTCCACCACCTGTCGTGGTGGGAGAGATTGTTCTTGGTATCATTTGTGTGATAATGGACAGTGCTGGATGATGGTTAATATGTTTAGGTCAGACCTTGTTTTTTCTTTTCATCTTTCCTTCCTTTTTTCCTCTGGGTGAGAAGGGTTTCGGAAGACCCGGGAGTCCAGGGTGAGAAAGAGGCCGATGTTTTGGCCTTTGCTTCCCTAACAGCCTGGCGGCGAATACTGCTGGCATGGAGGGACTCAAAATCCCCGAAGACCGAGCTATGGCTTTCGGACATGTCAAGTTTTCTGGGTATGGAAAAAATTAAGTTCGCCTTGAGGGGATCTGTACTGGGGTTTGCCCGAAGGTGGCAACCATGCATCGACTTCTTCGCGGAAGAGTGAACGTCAGCAGTGGAGGGGGGGGGGAGATTAGAGTAGAGTAGGAGGGAAAAATAGGCAGGTAGTGTCGACGGGAGAGGAGCGGGCTTGTGCAGTATGGTTTGACTGAGGTATTGATTTTACGTTGATGTTTGCACATCTTTGCCTTTTTTTGTTGTTGTTATCTGTAACTGTTTACAATGCCGAAAAATACCTCAATAAAATTGTTTGATTTTTTAAAAAAAAGAAAGAAATAAGTTATAGTTGAAATTATAGGAGAAGGATCAGGCACATATTGGCTTAATATGGTACAGAGTGAAGTACCACGCACGTGACCCTCACCCAGAGTCAGTTGAGTGTTGAACACAGATGTGTGTACCGGCAAGCATGGGGACAACTCTTAGTTTGTACCTTTTACTATATATTTTTGAAGAGTTCAGAGAGTCAATAAAGACTTACAGTTAACCTACCTATGTCTTGGAAGAATTAATCAAACCTACTGAACTGGAACCTAAAATGTAAAGTTTGATATAAAATTAAAAAGAAAGAGTTGTATGTATATAAATGCCTTGCACGATCACCAGACATCCCAATTAACTACTTTCTGAAATGTAGCCTCTGTGATAATGTAGGAAAGGATGGGGGGTGGGGGGAAAGCGGAGGGTTTGAGGGGGCAAAGGGTTGGCCCGGGAGAAGTGAGGTGTCGTACTGGGGTGTGTGCGGGGATGGTGTGGTGTGAGTGTTCCCTGGGGGGTCCTAAGTTCTGTGGGAGGCCTTCTTGGGTTGTGGGTGGGGGGTTGTGGGTGTGCAGGGCTTGATCTGCGGTTTAAAAATAGTTGCTCTGAAGTTTGAAGCGTTCTTTTTGTCCTTTTATCAGAATAACTATCAGGGTAAAACTCGCAGAACCATCCAAAGCTCGTGAAGCTATCGGATGGTTCCTCGTGCAGCACAATTGTCCAGGGGAAGGTAACCCTTCTGGACAATTGCCAGGTAAACTCTTATGTGGGAACCACCTGGAGCGATTCCCCAGCGCATCATTGGGGTACCCCCTCTCAAATGCAACACTGGAAGTTAGGAACAAATAACTCCTTGTGGGAAATCTTATTTTTAAGTTCCTCGCCTAACTTCAGCATTGCTATTAGTCCAGTAGGTGGTGCTGTGATAGGTATTTTCAATGTTGAAGATGTCATGCTGAAACAGAACAGCTGCAATTTTGTGGTGAGAATGAGTTAGCCTGAGGTTGCATCATCTGGGGCGAAATTCTCCAACCCCACGCAGGGTTGGAGAATCGCCTGGGGGCGCCGATAATCCCGCTCCCGCCATGTTCAAAATTCTCCGACCCGCCATAAAACGGCGTTCTTCAAATCCCGCCGCCCTCCTCGGAGAACGGCTGGCGCCGGCGGGATGCCATTATTTATTGAGGCCTAATTATTCTCCGGCCCGGATGGGCCGAAGTCTGGTCACGTCGGCGAAAATCAAAGTTGGTTTATAACGGCGTCAACCGTTCAGCTTGGAGGTGGGTGACAGGCCGGGAAGAAAGATAAATTACCTACTTCGCGTGCCTGGGGGGGGGGGGGGGGGGGGGGGGGGGGGTGAAGAGAGAGAGAGAGAGAAAGTATTTACTTTGAGTGCCGGTGGGTTGGGGGGGAGGGTTTGTGAAGAGAGAGAGTGAAATCACTTACTTTGAGTGCCGGTGGGTTGGGGGGAGGGTTTGTGAAGAGAGAGAGTGAAATCACTTACTTTGAGTGCCGGGGGGGTAGGGGTGGGGGGGGGGGGGGGTGGGGGGGTAGGGGGGGTGGGGGGTAGGGGAGGGGGGGGGGGTGGGGGGTAGGGGTGGGGGGGAGGGTGGGGGTTGGGGGGGGGGGGGTTGGGAAGAGAGAGAGTGAAATCACTTACTTTGAGTGCCGGTGGGTTGGGGGGAGGGTTTGTGAAGATAGAGAGTGAAATCACTTACTTTGAGTGCCTAGGGTGGGGGGGTAGGGGTGGGGGGGTCGGGTGAGGGGTAGGGGTGGGGGGTAGGGGTGGGGGGTAGGGGTGGGGGGGTGGGTGTTGGGGGGAGGAGTTTGTGAAGAGAGAGAGTGAAATCACTTACTTTGAATGCCGGTGGGTTGGGGGGAGGGTTTGTGAAGAGAGAGAGTGAAATCACTTACTTTGAGTGCCGGTGGGTAGGGGTGGGGGGTAGGGGCTGCTGGCCCTTTCGGGACGGGAGATTTCGGGCTGATAAGCGGGCCCCGACGCCTGAGTCACCAGCGCCGTTTTTGCCCGCCGGTCAAGGGCGTCACGATGGACTTCGGTGAATTTCGCCCCAGTCTCTAGAAAAAAGTTCCAATAAACAGCTCAAGATGCTTTATGACAATTTTCACAACCATTTTTTTCTCTTCACAACAAGAGTAAGGATTTAAAAAATATAATTGCACAATGAGATGATTACAACTTGTCCATTAAGTTATTAAAATAATGCCATTTGCCCATGAACCCCTGTCCTTTGACTTGATGGACAGAAATCTCTGGCCGTTCGTTGGTGATAAGATTTTCTGATCCTGCCAGTTCCCATTGACAGTGGAGGGAGAAGAGTATCTTACCGCCTGCAAATGGCGTGCCACCTCCTGCTACTGAGAAACACACAACGGGGAGGCTGGAGGATCCCACCTAACAAAACCATCTAAATTCACCAGTTTTTGGACGAGTATCCTTTATTGAAGTAATTCTGGTCCCTTCTCAAAAGTTCACAAGTTACTTGGGTGAATGATGTCTGTTGATCAGTTGTAAAATTTATTGTAATTTAACATAAATAATATTTCCTTCCTTATAATTGGTTCAGTGGCTTAAATTTCCTTTCTTCAAGCATGATAAAAGTTTTCCCCTGGACAGGATGGCTTTCTGATTGAATTCTTGGAGCAGCTTATGCTTTTAATTTTGGACATGTTCAATGATTCCCTATCCTGGGGTTCATGTCCCTGACTCCCACTCAAGCCTCTATTTCCCTGCTTTTTAAGAGGAATGAAGACCTGACAGAGCGTGGTTAATATCATCCTATTTCGCTTCTGAATGTGGACGTTCCGCTTACTCATTAAAGTGTTGGTGCTTCTGCTGGGCCTTGCCTCCCAAATATAATCTTGAAGAATCAATAATGGGCTTAATGAGGGGCTGACAATTGACAAATATATATCGCCTGTTAAATGTTGCCCTTTTCCCCTCCTCAGTTGCTGAACCTGAGGTGATAGTATCTCTTGAACTGAAAAGGCTTGATAGAGTGGATTGGGAGTATTTATTTGAGATTCTTGGGAGGTTTGGATTTGGCCACAAATTTCTTTATTTAGATTCGTCTGTGGTGTTAGACCATCATTGCCACATTTCATACGAACGCCTTGAACTCTGATTATTTCCCTTTGAATAAGGGCACTGTCCCACCTTTGTTTGCTCTGGTAATAAAGCTGCTAGCTGTAGGGCTGAGGTCCTCAAGTAAGTGGGGGGCAATTTGCTGGGGAGGAATGGAGCATTGTATTCTGTTTGTTTTATTGTCACGTGTACCGAACAGCTCAAACAGATCATTTAGTACATGAAAAGAAAATACCTAATAGGGCAAAGATAGAATACACAATGTAAATACATAGCCACAGGCATGGGTGAAGATGTGTGAAGAGATCAAATCGGTCCATAAGAGGGTCGTTGAGGAGTCTAGCAACAACGGGGAAGAAACAGTTTTTGAATCTGTTAGTGCATGTTCTCAGACTTTTGCATCTCCTGCCCGTGGAAGAAGTTGAAAGAGTGAGTAAGCTGGATGGGACGGATCTTTGATTATGCTGCCCACTTTCCCAAGGCAGCAGGATATGTAGATATAGTCAGTGGATGGGAGGCGGGTTACATGTGATGGACTGAGCGGTGTTCACAACTCTCTGTAGTTTCTTATGGTCTTGGGCCGAGCAGTTGCCATACCAGACTGTGATGCAGCCAGACAGGTGCACCTGTAAAAATTTGTAAGAATCAATGTGGGCATGCTGAATTTCCGGAGTTTCCTGAGAAAATATAGGCACTGTTGTGCTTTCATGGTCATAATTTTGACGTAGGTGGATCAGGACAGATTATGGTGACGTGCACACCCAGGAATTTGAAGCTATCAACTATCTCCACCTCGGCAGCATTGATGCAGACAGGGGTGTGTATGATACTTTGCTTCCTGAAGTCAATGACCAGCTCTTTAGTTTAGCTGACATTGAGAGAGAGAGATTGCTGTCGTTACACCACTCCACTGGGTATTCCTCCTGTACTGTGACTCATCGTTGTTTGAAATCCGACCCACTATGGTTGTGTCATCAGCAAACATGTGGGTGGAGTTGGAGCCAACTTTTGCGACAGTCATGTGTATACAGGGAGTATAGTAGGGGGCTAAGTACGCAGCTTTGCAGGGCCTCGGTATTGAAAACTATCGTGGAGGAGGTGGTGTTGTTCATCCTTACTAATTGTGGTCTATAGGTCAGGAAGTCGAGGATCCAGTTGCAGAGGGAGGAGCTAAGTCCTATGTTTTGGAACTTTGATATGAGCTTGGTTAGGATTAGATGTTCCTTTACGCCAACTACCTACTTATGTGTATTATGGATCCATCCCCTCCATAGACGACATAATGAATTTGCTTAACACCTTATGCTCCTTCTTTGGGTACAAATTGAACTTCGCCAATGTTTCCCCATTAACCCCTTGTGAGGTATTACCGTTTCACCTTGCTGAGACAAGTTCCAGCTATCTGGAGGACCAGGTGGCCCATAACTTAAATGACACCAGTCTGGTTTAACAGTATGAAAGCAGATTTGCAGAGGTGGAAAGGCCTCCTCCTGTTTTTGGCCAGTAGAGTTCAAACTGTTGAAATGAATATACCCCAAGGATTTTTTTTTCAGTGTCTCACCATTTTTCTCCCCAAATCCTTTTTTACCAAGGTCAACAAACTGATGTCCTCTTTTATTTAGGCAGATAAGACTGTCAGAATCCATAGTGTCCTGGTACAAAGGACAGACAGTTGGGGGACTTGGCCCTCCCCATTGTTTTGTCTTATTATTGGGCAGCTACCATTCAAAAAATATTGTTGTGTTTTAGCGATCCAGGGTTCATTTGGGGATAAATGGAAACTTGTTCCAGTACTGCAGGAGGGCTGTTTTAGCTCTGTGTACTAGATAGCTGGTTTGTGATGCAGAACAAGGCCAGCAGCATGGGTTCACTTCCCGTACCAGCTTACCCGAACAGCTGCTGGAATGTGGTGACTAGGGGCTTTTCACAGTAACTTCATACTTGTGACAATAAAAGGTTATTATTATTATATTGACTCTTCTTGCGATAACTACTGCACCGTTGCCTTTTTCCCCTGTTAGATTTTCCTCAAACCCAGTGGTGGCCTCCTCCCATAGGATTTGGAAACAGGTTAGAAAGAATTTCAAGCTCCTTTCCCAGTCTTCATTTGCCCCTATTTGCAATAATTAACTCTTCCTCCCGGCTGGTTTGGACTCAATATTTACATCTTAGGATGTGAGGGGTCCGGAGACTAGGCCTGATTTGGGGGCGGGGGTCTATTTTGGACTAATATGGTTGTACCCTTTCAACGGATTCTGCTTTGTTGAGTAGCGTGAGGGCGAAATTGGAGGGTGAATTGGGTCCTATTTTCAATGGTGAGATGTTGGTGTGGCCCTTCATAGGGTTAGTGTCACATCTCCATGTGCTCATCTGAGCCTGATTCAGTTTACGGTATTGCATGCGACGTACTTGACCACGGCAAGGTTGAGCGGGTTCTTCGCTGAGGTTGAAGATAAGTATGAGCGCAGTTCTCTTGGGCCGGCTAACTATACGCATATGTTCTGGTGCTGCCCCAAACTTGTAGGTTTCTAGGCTTCATTCTTTGACACGATGGAGATACTCCATGTAGATTTGGATCAGTGTCCGTTGGTGGCCATATTTGTGGTGTCTGAATCGCTGGTGATATATAGTCTGGGTTAAAGTCCTGGTCTTTGCCCAGTTGACAGCCCGGAGGTGAATATTGCTTTTTTGATTGGAGGTCTCCCACTCTGCCTAGTACCTCTGCTGGCTGGGTGACTTTGCATTTGGAGAAAGTCAAGTTTGCCATTCCGGGGTCAGTGGAGAAGTTCTACCTAAGATGGCGACCATTTATTTCCTTTTTTAAAGAGTTAGCTACCAACAATTGTTCAGGGATTTAGGTTAGTTTATGTATTTCAGTTAATTAGGTGTTTCCCTTTTTTTTTTTGCTTGTGATGTTTTGCCTTTTTTCCCTCTCTATTGTTCTGGCTTGTTTTGACAATTATGAAATTAAAAAAAAAAAAAAGTTTTGAATAAATCATGCGATTTGCTATGATTGTTTAATATATAAACAGACAGCTGGCGACGGTCATGCAAGGCTGGAAACCAAAGAGGGACAGAAAGACATCTTCAGAATAGCAGCTGCTGGAGATAGATCAATAAAAGATGTGGGAGTTCTGTACTCTATGAAGGATGGAGGTGGAGTAACCTTGGTGAAAGGAATGACAACTCGCATTGATCGGGAAGAAATCAGAACAACACAGGAACGAATGGAAACAGCAAAGCAGTAGGACTGGATGAGATCAGTAGAAGTATGGACCCACCTAGGTCCTGAATAAGTTATGTTGAAAGAGAAAATCCCAAAGCATTTTGGTATCAGTATTCATAAAAGGGAGACATTCAAGATTGCAAAAAAAACACCGAAGAATTAAACTCCTTCCACTTCTCCAAGATACAGGTGTCTAGCATCATAGATTGAGGGAGTATAGTGGAAAGCCATGAAGATCAGTTCAGAGATGCCTGGAAGAAGCACCCTGATGCCATTTTTACTCTGATATGAGTGATGGAGAAATATCCTGAAGGCCAATGAAGTTGATATAGATTAGGGTGCTGAAGGGGGATGTCTGGAGATGTGCTGAAATTCATGGAGTCTCTGACTACTGCAAAACCTGTGCAAGGGTAAGAAACAATATGGAGCAAGTGAGAGGTTTGAAGCCAAAGTTGAAATACACCATGGATCAACACTGAGCCTCTTTCCCTTGTTGATGCCATAGGTGTTCAAAATGAGCAAGTCAGCCAGGAAGTGCCATGGTCAATGATATTTGCAGATGACGTTGAACTATTTGGGATAGGGTTAGTGAAGTCATGACCAAATATCTGGAGAACTGAAAAAGAGCACTGGACGACAGGGGTATGAATATCATGAGATCAAAGACACAATTTGTGGACTTGCTGTTGGAGCCCAGAGAAGAGCTTCATGATGAGGGTATAAAGATTATGTGTGAAGACTTGGGAAATATTTCAAGTACATCAAGTCAGTGGTGGCAGAAGGCGAAATTGTAGAAATGGAAATGAAGCACTGGATTAGCTCTGGTTGGTGTCATTGGAAGAAGTGCATTGTGGTAGAAAAGTATAATTGAAACTGAAAAGAAAAATCTGTAAGACAGCTGTGAGATCGTCCTTGTTATATAATGCAGAAACTTTGACAATATCAAAAAGAGAGAAGCAAAGACAGGATACTAATGAGACGTGGATGTTGAGATGCGTGTGTGGAGTCACATAAAAAGACAAATTCATGGACCGACACATCAGAGGACCATAGAAGGTTGTGGGAGCATTGAAGAAATGTAGCCGAGGACTTCCGGTGGTGGCCATGGAGTAGGAGGTCGCACATTTGGTAGCTCCCGCTTCTGAAGAAACTTTTGCAACTTTACTCCTGTTCTTTTCGGAATTTCACTGGATAAATCGGTGGAGAGTGAGACAGTGAGGAGAAATCCCTCACCAGTGTATGGAGCAGTGGACTAGAAGTGGCCGTGTAAGGAGACATAGTCAAGTAAGGAAGATGCGTGCTGAGCCGGCAGTGCAGGAAAGCATGGCGGAGTCGCAGGATCCTGGTGCGGTGGCACAGTGGTCAACGGCACAGCTGGTGAAGTTTTTTGAGGAGAGCTTTGTCAAGCTAAAGAAAGATAGTTTGGACGCGAGTAAAGCATCGATCGATCGGGTGGAAACCCACGGACGGACGATTCAGAAGGTGGAGGAAAAGGTGCCCGAGCAAGAGGCCCATTTTACCGATTTTGAGGTGGAGGTGGGACTGATGAAGGACCACGAGAAAAGTTTGCAGGAAAAGTTGGAGGACTTGGAGAACAGGTCCAGGAGACAGAACCTGAGGATCGTCGGCCTCCTTGAGGCCAGTGAGGATTTGGACGTGAGGGCATATGTGGCAAGTATGCTGGAAAAGTTGATGGGAGATGGGGCGTTAACGCAGCCCGTGGAAGTGGAAAGAGCGCTTGGAGCTCTTGCAAAGAAGCCACGAGCGAATGAACCGCCGAGGGCGGTGATAGTGTAAATGCACCGGTTCCTGGACAAGGAACAGATTCTGCGGTGGGCCAAGCGGTGGGAGCTGCGTGTGGGAGAACTGAGAGTTGTGCATCTACCAGGACTTGGGCGCGGAACTGGCTAGAAGGCGAGCCGGATTTAACAGGGCAAAATCGGTCCTCTTCAAGAAGGGGGTGAAGTTTGGTATGTTGTATCCAGCGCGTCTTTGGGTCACATTTGAGGACCAGGAACTTTATTTTCAAGGACAATGGGGGGGGGGGGGGGGCTAATTACTTGGAACGTCAGAGGGCTAACTGGGCCGGTTAAGACGGCTCGCGTGTTCTGAGGGGATTAAAGGCGGATGTGGCAATGTTACAAGAGACACACCTAAAGGTTACAGACCAGACCAGATTGAGGAAGGGGTGGGTCGACCAGCTATTCCATTCAGGGCTGGACTCCAAGACATGGGTGGTTGTGATCCTGATCAACAAATGGGTGGCATTTAAGGCAGGGAGAATTGTGTCAAATGCGGGAGGCAGGTACATAATGGTGAGTGGAAAGCTTGAGGGGATGCGGGTGGTACTCGTGAATGTATATGCACCAAACTGGGATGATGTGGAATTTATGAGGCGGGTGTCGGTAAGATCCCGGACCTAGGGTCACATAATCTGATCATGGGGGGAGATTTCAATATAATCATTGATCCAGGATTGAACCGGTCAAAATCGAGGACAGGGAGGGTGCCAGCCGTAGTAAAGGAATTTAAGGGGTTTATGGAGCAGATGGAGGGAGTAGACCCATGGAGGTTCGGACGGCCAAGAGTGAAAGCGTTTTCTTTTTTCTTCCGTGTCCACAAAATATATTCTCGGATCGACTTTTTTATCCTGAGCAGGGCTCTGCTGCCGGGGGTGGTGGATACTGATTACTCGGCAATCGCGGTTGGAACATGCCCACGTTGGGTAGTTCTACGGGTTAGTATGGAGAGTGGGCAGCGCCCATCATGGAGGCTGGATGTGGGACTATTAGCAGATGAGGGGGTGTGTGGGCAGGTGAACAAGTCCATCCATAAGACCTCCAGAACTATTTGGAAATAAATGATACTGGGGAAGTCTCTGCAGCAACGGTGTGGGAAGCTCTGAAGGCAGTGGTTAGAGGGGAGTTCATTTTGATCCGGCCTATAGAGGAACGGTGGAATGAGCAGAGGGATAGGTGGTTGGGGAGATGCTCCAGGTGGATAGGAGATAGTCGGAAGCCCCGGATGTGGGGCTACTGAAGGAGCGGTGGAGGTTACAAGTGGAGTTTGGGCTGTTATCTACAGGGAAGGTGGTGGAACAACTGACGAAGGCAAGGTGAGCAGTGTATGAGTATGGGGAAAAGGTCAGTAGAATGCTAGCACACCAGCTGAGGAAAAGGGAGGCGGCCAGGGAGATGGGAAGAGTAAAGGTCAGAGGTGGGAATGTGGTCCTGGACCCAGTGGGGGTGAATAAGGCGTTTAAGGACTTTTATAGCAAGTTATATGAGTCGGAACCCCCGGCTGCGGTGGAGGGGATGAGGCAGGTCCTGGGTCAGCATAGGTTCCCGAGGGTGGAGGAAGAACTGATGGAAGGGCTGTGAGCCCCAATTGAAATTGAGGAAATAATGGAGGGGCTGGAGGTCATGCAGTCGGGCAGGGCCCTGGGGCTGGACGGCTACCTGGTGGAATTCTACATGACGTTCTCGAAGATATTGGGCCCACTGCTGGTGAGGGCATTTAATGAGGCAAGGGAGAGGGGAGTCCTTCCCCCGACAATGTCACGGGTCTCGATCTCATTGATCCTGAATCGAGAGAAGGACCCTGAGATATTGGCCACAAGGATAGAGGACTGTGTCCTGCGGGTGATAGGGGAAGACCAGACGGGGTTTGTAAAGGGCAGGCAACTCACGGGCAATGTTAGAAGGCTCTTAAACGTTATCATGACGGCAGGACGGTAGCACAAGTGACTAGTTCTGTGGCTTCACAGCTCCAGGGTCCCAGGTTCGATTTCCAGATGGGTCACTGTCTGTGCGGAGTCTGCACGTTCTCCCCGTGTCTGCGGGGTTTCCTGCGGGTGCTCCGGTTTCCTCCCATAGTCGAAAGAGGTGCAGGTTAGGTGGATTGGCCTTGCTAAATTGCCTTTAGTGTCCAAAAAGGTTAGGAGGGGTTATTAGGTTACGGGTATAGGATGTAAGTGAGGGCTTAGGTGGGTCGGTGCAGACTCGATGGGCCGAATGGCCTCCTGCACTGTATGTTCTATATGATGACATCGGGGGTGGGGGGGAGGTGGTGGTTGCGATGGACGCGGAGAAGGTCTTTGATCGGGTGGAGTGGAATTATTTGTGAGAGGTGTTAGGAAGGTTCGGGTTTGGTCAGGGCTTCATTGATTGGGTGCAGATGCTATATCAGGCACCAGTTGCAAGTGTGCGTACGAATCGGCTGATGTCAGGCTATTTTAAACTGCACCGAGGGACAAGGCAAGGGTGTCCCCTCTCCCCACTGTTGTTTGCTCTGGCCATAGCCATGGGCTATGGCGTTAAGAGCTTCCAGGAACTGGAAAGGGCTGGCCTGGAAGGGGGGGGGGGGGGGGGGGGTGGAGCATCGGATGTTGCTTTATGCGGATGACCTGCTTCTGTACATTTCGGACCTGTAGAGGAGATGGGAGAGATTATGCGGATCTTAGGGGAGTTTGGCAGGTTCTCTGGGTATGAATTGAATATGGGGAAAAGCGAGATGTTCACGATACAGGCGAGGGGGCAGGAGAGGAGACTGGGAGAGTTGCCGTTTAGAATGGTCGGAAGGCGCTTTCGCTATTTGGGAATCCAGGTGCCATGGGAATGGGTATCATTACACGAGTTAAGCTTGTCCCGGCTTGTAGAACAAATGAAGGCGGACTTTAGGAGATGGGACATGCTCCAACTGCCACTGGCTGGAAGGGTACAGACCGTGAAAATGTGGTCCTCCCCAGATTTCTATTTGTCTTTCAGTGTCTCCCCATCTTTATTCCGAGGGGCCTTTTTTAAACGGGTGAATAACTTGATTTCAGGGTTTGTGTGGGTGGGTAAAACCCCGCGAGTGAAGAAAGTGTTGTTGGAGCGCAGTCTGGGGAAGGGTGGGTTGGCGCTGCCGAACTTTTGTAACTACCACTGGGCAGCTAATATAGCCATGATTAGTGGGGCCCGGTACTCTACAAGCCTGGTCGGTGGTAGTGGCGGCCCTGAGAGTCTGGGGGCAGTGGAGGAAATATAGGAGAGCGGAGGGAGCATTGGTCTGGGCCCCGATTTACAACAACCATTGGTTTGTACCGAGACGGCTGGATGGGGGGTTTTGGAGACGGCAGAGAATAGGAATTAAGAGGATGGGAGATCTATTTATAGACGGGAGCTTCCCTAGCTTTAAGGATTTGGAGGAGAAACTTGAACTGCCAGCAGAGAATGGGTTTAGATATCTGCAGGTACAGGATTTTCTGAGACGCCAGGTTCTGACCTTCCCGCTCCTGCCACCATGGGAGATACAGGACAGGGTGGTGTCTAGAACATGGGTGCGAGAGGGGAAGGTATCAGATATCTACCAAGAACTTATGGAGTCGGAGGAAACTCGGGTAGAGGAACTAAAGGGCAAGTGGGAAGCAGAGATAGAGGCGGGTCTGTGGGCGGATGCCTTAAGCAGGGTTAACAAGTGTCATCATGTGCCAGGCTTAGCCTGATACAATTTAAGGTAGTCCACTGGGCACACATGACGCTGGCCCGGATGAGCAAGTTCTTTGGGGTAGAGGACAGGTGTGCGAGGTGCATGGGAGGCTCCGCAAACCATGTCCAGATGTTTTGGGCATGCCCGAAGCTTGCAGGGTTTTGCTAAGGCTATGTCCACGATACTTAAAACACGGGTTGTGCCGAGTCCAGAGGTGACAATCTTTGGAGTGTCGGAACGGCCGGGAGTCCAGGGAGTGAGAGAGGCCGACGTTTTGGCCTTTGCCTGGTAGCCCGGAGACGGATACTGTTAATATGGAGGGACTCGAAGCCCCCAAAATTAGACACCTGGGTTAGTGACATGGCTGGGTTTCTCAGTCTCGAGAAAATCAAGTTCGTCCTGAGAAGGTCAATGTTATGGTTCGTCCGGAGGTGGCAGCCGTTCGTCGACTTTCTCGGAGAAAATTAAAACATCAGAAGAGGCAGAAATCTAGGGGGGAAATTTGGCTATTGTTTCATTGATTGGGGGTGTGAAGAACATGTTAGGGATAGAAATGTTTTATGTACCATGTTTATGTTGCTGTTATTGTTATTATCATAAAAACTACAAATACCCTAATTTTTTTTTTTAAAGTAGCCGAGAGAAGGTTGTAATGATATGATCATTTGTGGAGAAGGAAGGGGCACAGAGTAATGGAGATGAGACTGCCAAGACTGAGAAGAGGCAGCCCAAGACAACATGGAAAGACGCTATGGTGAAAGACTCAAACAGAGCAGGAAACCTCTTTACCCAGAGGGTGGTGAACCTGTGCAATTCTCTACCACAAAAAGCTTAGGAGGCTAAACCTGAATATATTTAATAAGGAAATAGATTTTCTAGATGCTAAAGGAGTCAGGTGAGAGTGCAGGAGTATGACTTTGAGATAGAGAATCAGTCATGATCATACTGAATGGCAAAGCAGGCTCAAGCGGCCGAATGGTCTACTCCTCTTTTATAGATTTCTGTTTTTAGGATTGGTAGAGGAATGGGTAACTGGCTGGAGGCGATAGAGAACGGTGATCAAACAACATTATGGCGACTCCAAGTAAAATGGGAGAAGCTTAAAGAAGAAAACACAGAGATGGTTAAAGGTCTTGGAATATTCAGAATTCTGCAGTATCGTATTCTTCGTGATCTGATTTGCACATTAGTATTTTCTAGTTCTTAGTGTGCTGAATATGTGGAATTTACAGTACAGATGCAGGTCATTTGACTCTACTGATCTGTGTCTGTACGTTTATGCTTCATGTGCACTGCAGGAACTCTGCAGCACTTTCCAAACCCCTGACCTCCGTCATCTAGAAGGACAAGGGCAGCAGCCAGATGGGAACACCACCATCTGGCAGTTCCCCTCCAAGCCACACACCACCCTCAATTGGAAATATATCACCATTCCTTCATTGCCATTGGGTCACAATTTTGTAACTCATTCTCTCACACCGCTGTGCGTGTGCATACACTAAATGGGCTTCAACAGTACAAGAAGGCAGCTCACCGCCTCTGTCTCAAGAGCAATTAGGGATAGGCAACAAATGCTCCACTGTGCCAACAATGCCCACATCTCATCAATGGAATGAAAACCTCCTATCTGCATAATCCTTTGATATATTTTTGTTTCATCAGCTACTACTTTTATTTTGAAATATTTTGAAACTTCATTCTCGAGACAGATGTGTGTGCAAGTTTGAAATGTAGATACTTTGCAAAAATTCACTGGTCATTAAAAGTAATGGTTTCTGAAAAAATCTTAATGTTAATTGGAATTGAAGAAAATTTGAGTAGCACATTACTGGATCATCTTTTGGATTCTATGATGTGGGACAATGCAAATTGCCACAACAATATAGTAGATTGGATGAATGCTTGTAATTCTGTTAGCCAAAACTGCATTAAAAAAACTCAATTCCTAAACTGAATGCAGCTGTTGTGCTGGCATAGTTGCAATGCAAATTTGTAATTATCTTTTTTAAATATACTGAGTGAGAAGTCAGAAATATGTCTCCTTTTTGACCTTTCATCTGCTCTACAAAGTTAATAATAACAAGAAGTTACTGAAGCAACATGCAGCCATTGGAGTCAATTGATGAGTAATAAACTCACAATAAAATCAGTTTCCTGCTGATGTTTCGGCCCCCAAAGTATTCATCTTCTCAACTCTATTTTTCAATCCTCCACTCAGATTTCCACACTGACACTAGTATCAAAATGGCAGCAAGCAAAACCACAAATGGCATCCTATGTGACTGTGACAAAGGGAAACTATCCTTCTTTGTTCTCCTCAACCTGTATGTAGCTTCTGACACAATTGGTCACACCCTTCTCCTCCACTGTTTTCCAGCTGGATGAGATTATAATCGCCTGTTTCTATTCTTAACTAACTACTCGTTGGCAGAGAATCACATAAGAACATGGAGGAGGAATTTAAAAGGTGGGACATGCTGCCGTTGTCGTTGGTGGGTAGAGTACAGTCAGTTAAAATGACGGTGCTCCCGAGGTTTTTGTTTTTGTTTCAGTGCCTCCCCATTTTCGTTCCGAGGGCCTTTTTTAGGAGGGTGAACAGCAGCATTCTGGGATTTGTTTGGGCGCACGGGACTCCGAGGGTAAGGAGGGTCTTTCTGGAGCGGGGCAGGGATAGAGGGGGGCTGGCGCTGCCCAACCTCTCTGGGTACTATTGGGCGGCTAACGTCTCGATGGTACATAAGTGGGTAATGGATGGGGAGGGGGCAGCATGGAAACGGATAGAGAGGGCGTCCTGTGGAGGCATGAGCCTGAAGGCACTGGTAACGCCGGTTTGTCCCAGGGAACATGGATGGCGGGTTCCTGGGGTGGCACAGGGCGGGCATTAGGAAGTTGGGAGACCTGTTTATTGACGGGAGGTTCGCAAGCCTTAGTGAACTGGAGGAGAAGTTTGAGCTCCCCCCCCCCCCCCGGGGAATATGTTCAGGTACCTTCAGGTCAAGGCGTTTGCTAGGCGACAGGTGGAGGGGTTCCCTTTGCTGCCTCCGCGGGGGGTAAGGGATAGGGTGCTTTCGGGGGTGTGGGTCGGGGATGGGAAGGTGTCTGACACCTACCAGGTAATGCAGGAGGTGGGGGAGGCGTCGGTAGAGGAGCTGAAGGCTAAGTGGGAGGTGGAGCTGGGGGAGCAGATTGAGGAGGGGACATGGGCGGACGCCCTGGAGAGGGTGAACTCCTCCTCTTCATGTGCGAGGCTGACTTTCATCCAGTTGAAGGTGCGGCACCGGGCCCACATGTCCGGATCTAGGATGAGTAGGTTCTTTGGGGGCGAAGACAGGTGCGTCAGGTGTTCGGGGAGTCCAGTGAACCATGCCCATATGTTCTGAGCATGCCCGGCACTGGAGGAGTTCTGGAAAGGGGTGGCGAGAACGGTGTCGACGGTGGTGGGATCCAGGGTCAAGCCAGGCTGGGGACTCGCGATATTTGGGGTTGGGGTGGAGCCGGGAGTGCAGGAGGCGAAAGAGGCCGATGTCTTGGCCTTTGCGTCCCTAGTAGCCCGGCAGAGGATCTTGCTGCAGTGGAAAGATGCGAGACCTCCGAGCGTGGAGACCTGGATTAATGACATGGTGGGATTCATTCAGCTGGAGAGGGTCAAATTCGCCCTGAGGGGGTCGGTACAAGGGTTCTTTAGGAGGTGGCAGCCTTTCCTCGACTTTCTGGCTCAACGATAAGGTACTAGGTCAGCAGCAGCAGCAACCCAGGGGGGGAAAGGGGGGGGGGGGGAGGAGGAGGAGGAGGAGGAAATGGGGGGCGAGGAAAGGGGGGGAGGAAAGGGGGGGGGGTGTGTTTAGGGGGATAGTGTTTAAGTTAATTTGCTTATTGTTAATTTATTTTGTTGTTTATTGGGGTTGGGTGGGGTGGGGGTTTTGTTATATGCGTTGTTACGGGTGCCAGGGGGTGTTTATTACTATTATTGTTATTGTTTTGTTGATATATATTTTTCAAAAACATTCCAATAAATATTATTTTTAAAAAAAGAGAATCACATAAGAACATAAGAACTAGGAGCAGGCGTAGGCCATCTTGCCCTTCGAGCCTGCTCCCCCATTCAATGAGATCATGGCTGATCTTTTGTGGACTCAGCTCCACTTCCCACCTGAACACCATAACCCTTTATTCCTTTTTTTCTTCAAGAAACTATCTCTCTTTATCTTGAAAACTTTTAATGAAGGAGCCTCAACTGCTTCACTGGGCAGGGAACTCCATAGATTCACAACCCTTTAGGTGAAAAAGTTCCTCCTAAACTCAGTCCTAAATCTACTTCCCCTTATTTTGAGGCTATACCCCCTAGCTCTGCTTTTACCCGCTAGTGGAAACAACCTCCCCACTTCTATCCTATCTATTTCCTTCATAATTTTATATGTTGCTATAAGATCCCCCCTCATCCTTCTAAATTCCAACGCGTACAGTCCCAGTCTACTCAACCTCTCCTTGTAATCTACCCCCTTAACTCTGGTATTAAACCAACTTTTTGCGACTCATGCACTAGGACACCCAGGTCCCTCTGCGCAGCAGCATGTTTTAATATTTTATCATTTAAATAATATTCCCTTTTGTTGTTATTCCAACCAAAATGGATCACCTCACGTTTGTCACCATCAATGGTTTTTTCTTCCTATTCTGGAAAATTTACCTCTGGTGTCCCCCAAGGACTTAACCTTGGCCCCTCCTAATTCCCATGAGCAACATCTTCTGAAAATACACTGTCCGATTCCGCGTGCTCATTGATGACAACCAGTTTCATCTCACCACCATCTTTCTCTCGACCCATCCACTCTGAATTGTCAGACTGCTGGTCTGGCATCCATTTACTGGATGAGCAGGAATTCCTTCAAATAAATGCTGGAAATACTGAAACAATTAGGAGGAATTCTCCCAGGTTTCTGGAGGTTTTGGTGGAGGGGGCGAATATTTATTTATTTTTTTTAAATTTAGATTAGCCAATTATTTTTTCCAATTAAGGGGTAATTTAGCATGGCCAATCCACCTACTCTGCACATTTTTGGGTTGTGGGGGTGAAACCCACGCAGACACGGGGAGAACGTGCAAACTCCACACGGACAGTGACCCAGAGCCGGGATCGAACCTGGGACCTCAGCGCCATGAGGCGGTTGTGCTAACCACTAGGCCACCATGCTGCCCGAGGGGGCGAATATGACGAGAGGCTCAGAAATTAGTTTGATGCCATGGTGGGTCCTGCTGGAGGCAGGTGTGAATGTAATTTGCATCCCATTAACTTGATCAAGATCCGACTGCCCGCAACAGATTCTCCGTGATGCTGTGTGAAAACATGCCATTGTGAAACACATTGGGAACAATGTGGCTTGCAGATGTAAGGCTCAACTGAGCAATACTTGGAACAGCCACCGAAGTTCAGAATGGAGGCAACCCGGGACCTTGGAGCACCACAGAAGTGGGTTGGGGGTGCATCTGCAGTTGGATCTTCCAGATTCTGTGTCCTGAAGTGGGTCCCAACTTCCAACCTCAGAATGTTCCCTGCGATCTCTCTCCATTTTCAGGTCCACCTTCTTCAATTGTGTGTCGGTGATATTGGGCACCTATTCAAGTTGGCACCTGGATACTACAGCCGACTATGTGGCTTTCCCACCACTGAATATGGTGCAAAAAATGGGTGCATAATTAAACTAATGAGGTCGGGGACAGAAGATTTGGCGTGTTTTCTCATCAGCTTCTCCAGTGGGCAGCCTGGCAGTGGAGAAACACTCCACATTCCCACCCCCATCACGGCATTTTTTCTCAAAATGGAAGAATTCCACCCATTGTCTTTACTTCCTATCGCAAACGTTGCTCCTTTGCCACTTATTCCATTCCTCTCCCTGCCAACTGTCCGAAGCTGAACCAGACTGTTAAAAGCTCGTTACCATATTTGACCACAATGAACTTTCAGCCACATAGCCACACCCTAACCAACCTATTTCCACCTTGTAATGCTACCTGACCTAGTCCTGTCTCCGCTCTTCTGCTGCTGAATTGATGACTTTGTTACCTCCAGATTTGCTATTTCTTACTGCATTCAACCCTTCTGTCAGCTTAAAATCAAAGGGATTGGAACGGTGAGAAGTGTTGAATATCAAAGGGATCGATGTGTTCTTATTCATGAGTCACCGAAAGCCATCATGCAGGTATAGCAAGCAATTAAGAAGGCAAATTATATGTATGCCTTTATTACAAGAGTATTTGAACATAGGAGTAAAGATATCTTATTGTAATTATATAGAGCTTTGATGAGACCCCATCTGGAGTATTGTGTGCAGTTTTGGTCTATTTACCTGAGGAAAGATATACTTGACAGAGAGGGAGGGCGAAGAAGGTTCTCTAAAATAATTCACAGGAGTGATTGTCTTCTGTGGAATGAATAAATAGACTAGGCCTTTATTCTCTTGAGTTTAGACGTATGAGAGGTGATCTCATTGAAACAATAAATTATTTCAGGGCTTGACAGAGTGGATGCAGGAAGGATGGTTCCCTTGGCTGGGATGTCTAGAACAGCGGGTACAGTCTCAGAATAAGGGACAGGCCATTTAGGTCAGAGGAGGAATTTCATTACAGAGCGTGGTGAAAAGTTGGCATTTTCTGGTCCAGAGGGCTCTAGAGGCTGTCAATTTTATTAAAGTTGTGTACAGTTATCACCAAACCAAGCAATAGCTTCAAAAGCAGCTAAATGGATCTCTGTGAGGCCTGTATTGAGTTTTGTCAGGGGGCAGTCTTCAGTGATGTAAGTCATTGATTGGGGTGCACCACAGCGGCATGGCCCCACTTCTGCTGATTTTCTGTACAAAGGCCCTGACCAGTGTGGAAAGGGTTGAGGAGTGCCTAATGTAAGATAGCAGGTTAATGCTGGTTGGGCAGCTGTGGGATCTGTGACGAGGAAGTGGTTTTTAATGGTGGAGTGTTGGTTCCATTGCTGCTGCAGAGACATTTGCTGCTGTTCCTTAGCGTGCTGGTCTTAGCCATATAGGCTAGTGTGATGGGAGGCGAGCAGCAGGTGGATTGGTAAGGTCCTTGTGTAGCGGCAGGCTTGGGTTGATGTAAACCTTTTCCAGAAGCTTTCGTGTGCAATCTCCTTATGTAAGGGGGCGGGATGTTCAAGACTGAAATCAATATCAAGGGATATGAGCATAGTGCAGGAAAATGAAGTAAAAGATCAGCCACTGAATGGCAGAATGCATTTGAAGGACTGAGTGGTGTACCTTTCCTGTTTCTTAAGTTATGTCATATTTGTCTTTATAATATTCATGTGAAAGGCCCTGGGATGATTTATGTTTTGAAGGCAGTACATAAATGGAAATTGTTGTTGCTCCATTTAGTTTAAATGTCCTGTGTTACATCATAAAGTAGCAATAAAGTTTAATTTCAAATGAAGTTGCATTGAAAAATTGGTCATAGTTCAGGCATCATGAAGCTGCTGTTAAGCTGAGTAAATTATCAAATGTTATTTTGTTATCATGGAAACAACTTATTGTGTGTGAAATAAATTGCACAGCAAATGCAGAAAATAGTCTCCTCCTGACACCTCATAAAATTACACTTGCTCCTAAATTCTGGTCACGTTTGCTATTGGTTCTTGGTCCTAGAAACAGGAAATGCTTGTTCTTGACTTTTGCTGGTATTGTTTCCTATTACTTCACACTTCAGATTTTATAAAGTTGTTAATTTAAAAGATCCCATCCCACTCAATAAATTATACCTTATTTTTGGTCTTTACCTTTCAGGGTACACAAGACACATGGAAACAATTGTAAAATGTAAAATTTCATCGTACCTTTTTACGGTTTATCGTGTTCAGCAACTGTCCAGTTTCAGGGCCATTATTTTCAAAATGTTAGAAGATAGTTGTGTACTATTGAAAAAGGGGCTTTGCGCCTGATACTACATGTCAAGTTCTTTTGACACCTGTTAAATTGTTATATTTTAATCTCTTTGGAATGGTGTTCCAACCGTTTGCTTTTCAGAATGATCTTTCCACTGTTATTTCATTTTTCAGCATTCTTTAATTTTTCTTTTGGGTCTTCTTGCATCCAGTCGTATAATTGATTAGTTTCCATGCATTTCTAAAGCTGTTACCCTCATTTTATTATCTTAACTATCAAACTACCTACAGTAGTAGTTGGTTTCAATTTGGTCTCTTCGTTTTCAACTCACTTCATTCTTCTAATATAACCATAAGACCATAAGACCATAAGACATAGGAGTGGAAGTAAGGCCATTCGGCCCATCGAGTCCACTCCGCCATTCAATCATGGCTGATGGGCATTTCAACTCCACCTCCCAGCATTCTCCCCATAGCCCTTCTCCCCATAGCCCATAACATATGGTCCTTTTTGTCTCAAATGGTGTTTGGTAATCTTAGTGGAATTCTAACGGGAGCAGCCGCAGAATACAAGCAATAATTACTCTCTGATATTGCTCTTAACTTTTCCTACCATTGCTCCTCACTCCATCAAAAATAAAACTAAATTATTTTAGTTTGCTCAGTGGCTGTGTCATGGTTGAGACACCAACACGGGGGACTTAATACAACAAGAACAGCAACATGTCTTCATGTTGAGCTTTTAATATAAGAAACAATCCTAGGATGATTATGAAGCAAAATTTGAGACTGAGCCCCGTAAGGAGATAATATGGTAGATGATCAAATCTTGGTCAAAGAGATATGTTTTAAGCAATTTTTTAAAAGAGGAAATCAAGGTAGAGAGATGGAGGTGTGTAGTGAGGGAGTTCAAGAGTTCAGGGCCTTGTCAGTTGAAGGTTAACCACCAATAGTGGTGTGATGAAAATCAGAGGGATCAGAACTGGAGGAGCAAAGATATCTGAGGGTTATGCGCTGGAGGAAGTTGCAGGTAAATAATGTTTATTGTCATAAGTAGGCTTACATTGCAATGAGGTTACTGTGAAAAGCCCCTAGTCACCACATTCCAGCGCCTGTTCTGGTACACAGAGGGAGAATTCAGAATGCCCAACTTAAGTAACAGCATGTCTTTTGGGACCAGTGGGAGGAATCCGGAGCACCCGGTGGAAACCCGTGCAGACTCCGCACAGACAGTGACCCAGCCGGGAATCAAACCTGGGACCCTGGTGCTGTGCAGCCACAGTGCTAACCATGCAGATAGAGAGGGGGAGAAGGTGGAGGGACTTGAAAACAGGGATATGAATTTTTAATTTGAGATGATGCTTAACTGGGAGCTAGTTTAGATTAGTCAGGGCAACTTACAGAGTACTGCATGGCCTGGATAGAGTGGACGTGGAGAGGATGGTTCCACTTGTAGGAAAAACTAGAAACAGAGGACACAATGTCAGACTAAAGGGACGATCCTTTAAAACAGAGATAAGGAGGAATTTCTTCAGCCAGAGGGTGGTGAATCTGTGGAACTCTTTGCTGTAGAGGTCAAATCACTGAGTGTCTTTAAGACAGAGATAGATAGGTTCTTGATTAATAAGGGGATCAGGGGTTATGGGGAGAAGGCAGGAGAATGGGGATAAGAAAATATCAGCCATGATTGAATGGCAGAGCAGACTACATGGGCCGAGTGGCTTAATTCTGCTCCTATGTCTTATGGTCTATCAGGCTTTTTAGATGGGAGAAGACTCTGGATCTTTTCAATGGTCCGTTAAATTCCCATAAATCCCAGGTGACTATTCTGATGGAGAGATGGTTTCTGTCCCCCCTCACCCCCCCACTGTGGGGTCAGCTATAGTTACTTTGTGAATGTGGCCCTGCAAACCCAGGTTTCCCTTTGTTCATGGGCCATCAAGGATGGCTGTCGTCGCATTGCTCTTTTTCCAACCGTCTCTATGTCTCTACTTACAACCTTTTCAATCAGCATTCTACCCTTTCTCTTTTTGTTCTCCCCCCCCCCCCCCAAAGTTTGTGCAAGTCCACATTGTTCCTAGTTTTCTCTCACTATTTGTTCGAAGTCCATTCTTTCCGACAAATACGTTTGCTTCCTCAAGTGTATTGAAATAGAATTCTTTATCATTGTATGTGACCCATAGTCTTGCCGAGAATAACATGCCAAATCATAACTTACTTTTAAACAATGCAGCTTTGGCTCCGTTAAACTGCCTGGCCAGGTCGGCTCCACTGTCCACATGTGCAGATGATGTGCCCTTCCCACTTACATGACCTCGCCCACCTCAGACCCCGTCCCTTGTCCTGGAATTTGTTGCAGCTTCACTATTATTGCCTGTGGTGGTTCCCCCAACTTGGGCTGGTTTAGCACAGTGGGCTAAATAGCTGGCTTGTAATGCAGAACAATGCCAGCAGCACAGGTTCAATTCCTGTATCGGCCTCCCCGAACAGGCCCCGTAATGTGGCGACTTGGGGCTTTTCACAGAAACTTCATTGAAGCCTACTTGTGACAATAAGTGATTATTATTATTTATTGTTGGAGTGACCTGTGGGTCTGGTCCGCCTCTGTGAGCTTGGAGAAATGCTCCTCCCTGACCAGTTTTCTCAGCGCATTTGAAATACATTTCGCTGGGTTCCTACCCTCTGGTAGCCCGATGATCTGAAGGTTCTGCCGCCGTGACCTGTTTTCTTGGTCATCCACCGTGCTCTTTTGCACCTTCTGAGTCGCCCACCAACCTTGCAACCTCGGTTTCGAGTGAGGCGATCCACTCATGCAATTTGGTGACTGTTTTCTTCAGGTCCCGCACCGTCGCTTCCTGGGCCTCCAGTCTCTGCTCCGCTCTGCCCAGTGTTCCCTTTATGCAGGCCAGTGCGGCCTCTATTGCCGACATGAGGTCCTCTTTTATCGTGTCTCTGTGAGTTTGGAGTTCTGCAGTACCTCTGGGGTTGGTGTCTTCTGTTGTTTGCATTTGCTGGCCTTGCGGCCTGGCACTGGTTTGCAAGCATCTCTTTCAGTTGAGTGAGAGTTACATCGGGGCATGTTTTTATACTTTTGGTGCTGTTCGACGGGTTACAAAGGTCTAGTGAGACGTTTCTAGGAGAGAGCCACTTTACATGGGACCGCTCAGCTAACGGCAGTCATCGGAACTCGGGGCAAGAGTCATGGGTGACCGGAATTTAGAATTCCTACAGTGGAGAAGGAGGTAATTCTGCCCATAGAGTCTGCACCAACCCTCTGGAAAAAGCACCCTATCTCGGTCCACTCCCCTGCCCCATAACCCCACCTAACCTGCACATCTTTGGTAGGAAACTGGAGCACCCTGGGGAAACCCACGCAGACATGGGGAGAAAGTGCAAACTCCACTCAGATAGTCACCCAAGGCTGGAATTGAACCTGGGTGGGCAGCAGTGCTACCAATGTGCCATTGTGCCGCCCAAATTTGCAGTGTGTTAGGATATGGGCAACAGAATTTGGTGACATCATGTTTATGTATTTCACAAACCAGAATCCTCTCTTTCCCTTTTCCCACTGCTGTGCATCTAACAGCCTTTCGTTGTCGGAGTGGTCCTCTTTGAATGTCTTTGACTGCAATTTTGTTTTCATACTTGAGGGCTGAACTTGATGGTGACTAATCATTGAGATCACTTCTAGAGTCCTCCATTCCAAGGTTGCAATTGGTTTTGCTACTCTGGAAGATTCTAGTGCCGTGACTATATATCTGAATATGATTGTTATGACAGGAAACTACCTTGATTCCTGTCTGCTAGATTAGCAACAGTTTCTATCAACTTTATTTTAACTTCTCTTCAGTGGATGGCACCTTCCTCTTAGATCTGAACCCTGGTACTGCCTTACTTCAATTCTGCTCCATTGTGTACATCTAATGGCTGCTGATCCAAAACCGTGCATCGCTGCTCCCTCATTTATCCATTTCCATTGATACCTTCTGTTAGGTACCAGGCTCGCACAAAGAATATACGAGGAGGCTTCAAAAGGGTCCGCAATTAAAGATAGTCGCCAAGAAATGTCATAATTTAATTCAAGTAAAGGTCAAATGTGTTCGGAACAAAATGCAGTAAATGGAGACAGAATAAAGGAATCAAGTTAGAAAGCGAAAAAAGTTTGAATTGATCACTGAAGATTTACTGAATGTTTCCATGCAGTGTGAAGTCGTTAACGGAATGAATTAAGTAATAGAACTTTTAAAGGGGTGCTGTAGCACAGTGGTTATGTTTCTGGCTGTAATTTTGGAGCCCCTAAATTAATAAACTGTCGATTTGAACCTGGGTTTCCACTGGGTGCTCCAGTTTCCTCCCACACTTCAAAGATTAGGTGGATTAACCATGCTAAATTGCCCTTAAGTGTCCAAAAAAGGTTAGATGGGGTTACTGGGTTATGGGGATAGGGTGGAGGAATGGGCTTAGGTCGGGTGCCCTTTCCAAGGACCGGTGCAAACTCGATTTGCCGAATGGCATCCTCCTGCACTGTAAATTCTATGATTCCGTTTGAGAATGTGATTTTTTAAAACGAAGATATCTGTGAATCACAAAATCAAACAAACACAAAATGTTTGCAGCACAGGAGACCTTTTGGTCTGGCCTGTCTGTGCTAGCTCTCCAAATGTGCACTTCAACGAGTGTCATTCTCCTGCCTTCTTTCTCCCTGTGATCCTGCAAATTCTTCCTTTACTGATATTAAACCAATTCTTTCTTGCATGCCTTGATTGAATCTGTTTCCATCACACTCGGGGGCAGCGCATTCCTGATCTTAACCGCTCTGTTGCGTAAATAAATTTATCCTCTTGTCTACAGTGCTTCTTTTGCCACTGGCCTTAAATCTGTGCCCTATTGTTTATTCCACCAGTGGAATCAGTTTACCCTATCTATTCTGGCCAGACTCTTCAGGATTTTGAATATCTCTCTCAAATCTCCTCTCCAAGGAAACAGTCCCAACCACTTCAATGTATCCAAGTAACTGAAGTTTCTCATGCCTGGAACTGTTCTATTGAATCTTTTAGCACTCCGTATAATGCCTGCACAAGTTAACAAAAAGCTGATGGCAGTAAACATGTCTAGGAAATTGTCAAGTTGTCACAAAAACCTGTCTGGTTCAGGAGTGCTCTTTTGTGAAGGATACCTGATATCCTTGCCCTGTCTAGTCTATGTGTGACTTCAGTCGTATACCAATGTGCTAATTTCTTCAAGACACTCATTTGTGTCAGGCCATTCTCTGTCCCGTAGCAATATGGAATAACTTCACCATCAGGACTGTAGTTGTTCGACATGTCTCACTGTCACCTTGGGATTGGACATTTTTTCTCTAGAAAATAGAAGGCTTAAGGGCCTTTAAGATCATGGAAGGGTTTGATGAAGCTTCCAAAAGAGATGTTTTTGATGCCAGGGGTGATCAGGAGAACTAGGAGCCACATACATAAGGTATTCGCTTATAAATCAAATACGGATGTCAGTGGAAAATTCTCACGCCATAGAGTGAGCATACTGTGGAAGTTAGTGAGGTGAACAGCATCAATTCATTTCAGGTAGCTGGATCAACACATTAGGGAGAAAAGAATAGGTGATGATGCTGGTAGGTTTAGATGAAGGAAGGTGATTGGATGCTCTTGTGGAACATAAACATCAGCATGGACCAGTCTGGCTGAATGGCATGTTTCTGGTATGTGATATTTGGAGTATGATTATTTAAAATGTTATCTCTTCTTCTCTAACTTGATTAGAGATTGGGTTTCTTCAAATGATTTGTTTACTTGGGGATGATTTTTGTTACTGCTTTGGCTCCTGTTTTTACCAGAAATTCATATTCTTATGGGTTTTCTTTTTGTCATTGCAGAGATTTGTACATCTGATACAGACCTGTACAGCAAATTGGCTGCTCATGCTGCTATCTTTATTTGAGCTACTCCAGTCTAACTTTCTGCCTGGCGTACTTCTATTTGTTCTTGCAACCTTTAAGCTAAGACTAATGTTTGCTGTCATAATTCTATAGTCTGACCCAATGGTATTAAGTGAGTTGTAAGCTTTAGCATTCCTGACGCTGTTTTTCCACTTTTTCCATACTAAGATGTAATCCAGCTGGACTTTCTTAGCATTTGGGGATTTATATGTCCAACATTTTCCTCTTTTCTTTGTCAAGTTATTATTTGTGGACTAGAGGTTAAATTCCATGATGTAATCAAGAAGTAATTTTCCGTTTCTATTTGTATCATCATGAAATGAGTAGCAAGCTATCTTTTACTCAGCCTTGTATTCCTTTCCCCTCCAATAAGCAAGCGTTTGAGGTGGATCAATTCTGTTGTCCTTTATAATTCTTCATAAAATTGTAGTTGATTAGCATAGCAAGTTATTATGATGACCGGTTGCTTGCTGGAGAATTCTACAACAGATATTATGGTGTTAATTACATCTACAGATTGAAGACATTTTGCCGTGCCTATGTTGTGAAGGATTCCTACTCCTTCTGAGGCTCTTGTATTATCTTTGTTGCAAAATCTGTAACATCTATCATGTGTGGCTTGAAGGGGGTCTTGGAGGTGGTGGTGTTCTCAAGCACCTGCCCCTAGCTTTCATAAATGGGAGCTCTTTGAGTTGTATTTTGTGGAGAAGGCATTGACCTGAGAAGACTATTAAATTTGGATTAAAAAATTCCAGTTATTTATTTTATCTACACATTATAGTGCAGAGAGGGACCATTCTTCTCAGAGTTTGGGTGAGATAAACAGAATGAAATAGGTTCATTAAGGCTACAGTTTCAAACCCCACACACAGCTCCAAAAACTATACCTGGATTCTCTTGCCAAAGAAAGAAACAGCTGCTGGAGAAATTCCAGACATGCTTGCCACCCAATGTCACGGAGGTCATGGGAGACACAGACAATTCCACCAATCTATTCTATTGCAATCTATTTCCATCTCAAATCGCCTGAATGTGGTGGCAGAGGCTGTAAACCAGTCGGGGCTGGTTTAGCACAGGGCTAAATCGCTGGCTTTGAAAGCCGACCAAGGCAGGCCAGCAGCACGGTTCAATTCCCGTACCAGCCTCCCCGAACAGGCGTCGTCGGAATATGGTGACTGGGGGCTTTTCACAGTAACTTAATTTGAAGCCTACTTGTGACAATAAGCAATTTTCATTTCATTTTCAAAAGGTAATCAAGGTATGGATGGGCATTGGAGGAGGCCATTTTTCTGTTCATATTGAAAAATCATATTTACCTGCATTGCATTGTGGAATTAATTTGGGGTTCTGAGGTAAGACTTTACTGCTACCTTTACTGCTACTTCGAATTCCGAGCAATGAAGGGGATTGTAATTCAGTTTAGAGCTATGAAGAGAAAAGGTCAAGAGGCCAGTTTAGAGACTCATGGACTCAGAGATGATGGAAGATGCATTTTCACTATGTATGGACACACAGTTCCTCAGTGTTGTGTGGCACTATCACACACTAAATGGGATAGATTTTGAGCAAGTGTGGCAACTCGACTGGGCAACCACGAGGTTCTGTGAACCAGCAGCAGCAGTAGAATTGTACTCACCTGTAATCTGTAACCAGCATATCTCCCACTCTACCAGTACCAATAAGCTAGGGGATCAACACTGTTTCAATGAAGAGTGCAGAAGGGTATGCCAGGACAAGCACCAGACACACCTAAATATGAGGTGTCAACCTGGTGAAGCCACAACACAGGACGACCTGCATGTGATTGACAGAGCGAAGTGATTTTGCAACCAAAGGATCAGATTTAAGTTCTGCAGTTCTGCCACATCCAACTGGTGGACAATGAAACAAATCATTGGAGGAGGAGGCTCCATACATACAAAGAACAAAGAAAATTACAGCACAGGAACAGGCCCTTCGCCCCTCCCAGCCTGCACCGATCCAGATCCTTTATCTAAACCTGTCTCCTATTTTCCAAGGTCTACTTCCCTCTGTTCCCGCCCGTTCATATACCCGTCTAGATGCCTCTTAAATGATGCTATCGTGCCCGCCTCTACCACCTCCGCTGGTAAAGCGTTCCAGGCACCCACCACCCTCTGCGTAAAAAACTTTCCACGCACATCTCCCATAAACTTTCCCCCTCTCACTTTGAAATTGTGACCTCTTGTAACTGACACCCCCACTCTTGCAAAAAGCATGTTGCTGTCCACCCTGTCCATACCTCTCATAATTTTGTAGACCTCAATCAGGTCTCCCCTCAACCTCCGTCTTTCCAATGAAAACAATCCTAATCTACTCAACCTTTCTTCATAGCTAGCCCCCTCCATACCAGGCAACATCCTGGTGAACCTCCTCTGCACCCTCTCCAAAGCATCCACATCCTTCTGGTGATGTGGCGACCAGAACTGCACGCAGTATTCCAAATGTGGCCTAACCAAAGTCCTATACAACTGTAACATGACCTGCCGACTCTTGTACTCAATACCCCGTCCGATGAAGGCAAGCATGCTGTATGCCTTCTTGACCACTCTATCAACCTGCGTTGCCACCTTCAGGGTACAATGGACCTGAACTTCCAGATCTCTCTGTACATCAATTTTCCCCAGGACCCTTCCATTGACCATATAGTCCGCTCTTGAATTTGATCTTCCAAAATGCATCACCTCGCATTTGCCTGGATTGAACTCCATCTGCCATTTCTCTGCCCAACTCTCCAATCTATCTATATTTTGTTGTATTCTCTGACAGTCCTCGTCGCTATCTGCAACTCCACCAATCTTTGTATCATCTGCAAACTTGCTCACTGATACCTCAATAATAATCCATCTCTGTCTCCCCTAGAAGTCCCCAGTATCACAGATGCCAGTCTTCAGCCAACTGAGTCACTCCAAGAGTTATCAAGAAGCACTGTTACTTCATAGCACCAAGGACTCTGGTTCAATTCCAGCTTTGGGTGACTTTGTGGAGTTTGCACATTCTCCCCATGTCTGAATGGGTTTTCTCCATGTGCTCCGGTTTACTCACACAGTCCAAAGATGTACACTTTAGTTGGATTGGCCATGCTAAATTGGCCCTTAGTGTCCAAGGGTGTACAGGTTATGGGATCGAGTAGGGGAGTAGGCCTCAGTAGGGTGCTCTTTTGGAGGGTCGGTGCAGACTCGACGGGCCATATAGCTCCTTCTGCACTAAGAATTTGATGATTTTTATGAAGCGGCTGAAATCACTGGGCACAGCTATGGACCTTGATAATATTCTGGAAATAGTAGTGAAAAGACTTGTGGAGCTGAACTTGCTGGACCCCGAGCCAAGATGTTCCAGTACAGCTACAGCGATTACACTAAAAGCAGGACAAATCCAACCTGCCCAATTACCGACTCTTCGTTCTACACTTGATCATCAGTAAATTGATGGAAGGGATCATCAACAGTGCTATCAAGTTACACATGCTTAGCAATAATATGGGGCAATAATTAGGGGCTAGTTTAGCTCACTCGGCTAAATCGCTGGCTTTTAAGTTCGATTCCCGTACCAGCCTCCCCGGACAGGCGCCGGAATGTAGCGACTAGGGGCTTTTCACAGTAACTTCATTGAAGCCTCCTCGTGACAATAAGCGATTTTCATTTCATATGCTCAATTTGGGTTCCATGAGGTCCACTCAGCTCATGACCTCCTTACAGACTTGGTTCAAACATGGACAAAACAGCTGAACCGCAGAGGGATGGTGAAAGTGACGTTGACTGCGTGTGTCATCAAGGGTCGGCATGCTAAATTGCACCTTAATATCCAAAAGGTTAGGTGGTGTTACTGGATTAGGGGGTCAGGATAGAGGCGTGGGCTTAAGTACGGAGTTCTTTCCAAGTGCTGGTGCAGACTCAATGGGCTGAATGGCCTCCTTCCACACTGCAAATTCTATGATTCTGTGAAAGAGCCCAAGCAAAACTGTAGTCAATGGGACTCGTGAGGGGTGGAGGAGTGGGGGCTGTCTTTTCCACTGTTGGAGTCTTACAAAGCACAAAGAATGTTGGATTTCAATCACAATAGAATCATAGAATTCCTACAGTGCAGAAGGAAGCCATTCGGCTTATCGATAGACTCTGCTCTATGCCTGTAATCCCACACGTCTCTGGACACTAAGCGACAGTTTATCATGGCCAATCCGCCTAACCTGCACATTGTTGGATTGTGGGAGGAAACCAGACCCCCGGAGGAAACCCATGCAGACATGGGAAGAATGTACAAACTCCACAGAGGCAGTCAACCAAGGCTGGAATTGAACCTGGGTCTCTGGTACTGTAAGGCAGCAGTGCAAACCACCATGTCAGTGTGCCGTCCAATCATCTCAGCTCCAGAAAATCACTGCATAAGTCTCTGTGGAGTATAATTGGCACAACCATCTTCGGGTTCTTAATCAATGATATTCCTTTCATCATAAGGTCAAAAGTGGGGATGTTCCATGATGATTGCACAATGTTCACCATTCATGACTCCTCAGATACTGAAGCAGTCCATGTTGAAATGCAGCAAAATCTGCACAATATCCAGACTTGGGTTGGCAAGTGTCAAGTGACATTGGCACCACAGGAGTGCCAGGCAGTGACCATCTACAAGGTAGAGTCTAACCATTACCCCCATGACACTCCATGGCATTACCATCACTGAATCCCCTGATATCAACATCCGAGGGTGGGGGGGTCATCACCATTGACCAGAAACTGGACTAGTCATATAAATACTGTGTCTGCAAGAGCAGGTCAGAGGCTAGGAATCCTGCAGCGAGTAATTCACCTCCTGACTCCCCAAAGCCTAATCACTACCTACAATGCCACAAGTCAGGAGAATGTTGGCATACTCTCAACTTGCTTGGATGAGTGCAGCCCCAACGACACTCAAGGAGCTTGACACCATCCAGAACAAAGCAGTCTGCTTGATTGGTACCCCATCCTCAAACATTCTCTCACTCCACTCAAATATAGTAGCAGCAGTGTGTACCATCTCCAGGATACACTGCAGGAACTTACCAAGGATCCTCAGACAACATCTTCCAAACCGAAGACTACTACCATTTTGTCAATGTTGTATTTTATCAGCCACGTGTAACTAAATCTTGGGGATAATGGCCAGGTATTTTGGAAAAAAAGTTGGATGAGTGATTCCACGGATTATGAAAATTCAAAGCACTGTTGCCCAATATTTGAGGAATCCCTTTGCTGTTTGTGCAACCTTGCTGTGAGCAATGGTTGCTGTTTCAATAATAAGAACAGTAACAGTATTATGTTAGGGTATGAGCTGGCTTTCGGTTGATTTAGCAACATGCTAAAATGCTGAATGCAAGGTCTTTCCAAATCGGTGGGGATTCACATTTACAACAGAATATTTCTGCAAGGACTTCGAGATATTCAGCTTAATTTTTGACATCTGCCATTATATTGTTTCACATTACCCACATACCCAGTATAACTATTTGAGATTTCAGTATCTAATCCGATTCTTGTAGTTCATCCATGGCTGCAGATTCACAGTTGACACAGTATAATTTCTTATTGGCAACACTCTTGAGGGTATCCAATGCATTCTTGAATCAAACCTTGTTGCTATAAATATAAAAAAAATGATTGAAGCAGAAGTATCCGAAAGGGTTTCCCCTAAATAAATTTATGAGATTATGGAATGACAGCAAGATTACAGCAGAGAAGGCCATTCAGTTCGTCAAACTCATGCTGGCACTCTGAAAGAGTATTTTAACTAATCCCACTTTCCTGACCTTTCTTGGCCCTGCAATTTGTTTTTCCGAAGGTGTTCATCCAATTCCTTTTGGAAAGCTACAAAAAGTGCTGCGACAATTTCAAATCGTAAAGTTATTGGAGCTGGCGTGTTTTGTGCAAATAAACTGACAGATAAGCCATTTTTTTTTTTACAGACCTGTGAATTACCAGTCCCATTTCAGCATGTTTATTTTACTACCTCAATATAAAGTTATGACTTTGATTTTATTCTATATTTTTCCATTTTTTTGTTCTGCATTGTGGAACAATTGAGTATGAGCTAAGTGCTTTGGCCGTGTTTAACGACCATCTGGAGGCAATTAATATAATTAATATGTGGTGAGGGTCAGTTTCTTATTTCTGTGCATGGAGCAAACAGATATGCAAGCTAAAAGGTAGTGTAAGTTGGAGCCTTTAAGTGCCTGGAGTTTGAAAGAGGCTCAGAAATAACTGGTTAGAAATTTAGTTTGGGAGTAGAAGCAAATCTTTGAAAGATTGGACCAGCTGGCTTGAAACTTATTTTCAGCCTGCTGAATATTGCCTGTTCATTAGGGTGGAAGCAAAAAATGGCTCAAACCACTATAAACACCTGATTTGTGACTGCTGCCATAATATCATGTTTCAGTGTACCAGCTTCCTTGAGCTGTTAACAATTAATTTATCATCTGGAGATGACTTTGTAAAACATGACTTACCTTGGTTCTACCAGGCTGAATGAGAAGTAGCTGAAGTAGTTTACCATCGATTATGGGGGAGATAACTAATATTAAAAATATGAATGGATATATATTGTAGAATGGAACTTGAAATAAGCAACAAGAAAGGATAAGAATAAATGAATGGCACTTGTTAAGGCTTCTCTTTTTCGATGGGAATGTTTTGCAACTATGTCTTATATTTCAGAAAAGCCAGTTTGTGAAGGATAGTCGTGGAGGCAACCTTTACTCAGTAATGCACTTAGTTGGAGTGAAACATCACAACGATCCACATTTTCAATAAATATATTTTCTATATTCTCAAGTGAACATTTGGGGGGTGAGGCAGCGGGTGGCGAAGGAAATGATGGAATGGGTTTTGGGGTACACAGTTGGAGATTGGACTTGGTGGGGGGTCTTGATGGACAAAGGTTTCCCTGTCATCCGTTTTCCTCCTTTGCCTGAGCTTGGGTGGCCTCCTGGTTCTTAGAGCTTCTACTACTGTTACTGCCACAAAATCACAAGTCATGATTTTCAGCTATCTTGGAACGAACTTTGATACGGTAATTGTAATGCAATTTGTAGATGTTAACTGCACCGATGTCTTCTGATTAAGCTTTGTTGAATGCCTTCAATGAGTGTTCGAAGCCCCACATATTGCTGAGGTACGAAGGCAATTGCAGCTCTCTTTAGTGACCTCAATATGTTGTCATCACCAAACCTAAAACTCAATTGTTTTTTTTCTTTGTTATTTGATGGGATCCAGGTGTCACAGGCAAGGCCAGTGTTTGTTGCCAGTCCCTAATTACCCTCTAATTGAGTGGCATTTGATCCGGAGTCGCATGTAGGCCAGACCAGGTAAGGACGGCAGCTTTCCTTCCCTTAAAGACATTAGTGAACCAAATGGGTTTTCACAGCAACGGTTTCATGGTCATCATTGCACTTTTAATTCCAGATTTTTATTGAATTCAAACTTCGGCATCTGCCGTGGCAGGATTCAAACCCCTGCCCCCAGAGCATTACCCTGGGTGTCTAGATTATTAGTCCAGTGACAATACCACAGTACCACAATGCCACTGCTTCCCCAAGTACTTGTTTTATTTCGGATTTCCATCATCCACAGTATATTGCTTTGAGTTTAGTACCTATTTATATTTCTTAATCTGTTGCTGATACTCAGTGTAAGTGAATCAAGGTAATATTTGAAGATACTATCTAAGTGCAAGCATTATATAGAATTGTACGTTCAAGGAATCTGTGACCTTCACATTCATCACAGGGCCAAACTCCTCGTGACTTATCTTCAGAATCCTCAAGGTGTGCATGTTATTTTAAAAATCCTGCTTCTACACTTTGGGCAGTTAATTGCACAATAGTTTGAGTCACACCAAAAGCACTTGTTAACTGTTCTTTCGCCTTTTATTACTATTTCCCTTGAGTATCTGCTGCTCCACAAATTTCCACATTCAAGGGATCATTCTCTGCAATTTCTGCCAAAACATCTTTTCCTCCCCTCCCCTGTTAGCATTCCAAAGCAAGATTGTTCCCTCTGCAACACCCTGGTCCACTCTTAGCACCTCACCCACACCCCAATATCTTCCAATGCAAATTCAGGAGATTTTATTTTTCCTGCCCGTTTACCTCCTCCATCCTCGCTGCCCAAGGCCCTAAATACTCCTTCCAGGTGAAAGAGCAATTTACGTGTACTCCTTTCAATTTAGTATATTATATTTACTTCTTACAATGCTGTCTCCTCTCATTTAGGGACTCCAAACACCGACTTGGTAACCACTTTGAGAACGCCTCCAACCAGTCAGCAAAGATGACCCAGAGCTTCCGGTTGCTTGTCATTTTAATTCTCCACATAGCTCTCACACCAACCTCTCTGTCCTTAGCTTGCTGCAGTGTTCCAGTGAAGTTGAATGCAAGCTCGAGGAACAGCACCTTTTCTTTCGAATAGGCCCTTAACAGTCTTCTGGACACACCGTCCAATAATTTCAAACAATAAACTCTGCCAACAACTCCTTTTCCCAAGCCCCCACCCCATTTTGTTTTTGTTTTTTTTCTTTTTTCTTTGTGTGTACTAACTTTAACCTTGTTTTACATGTTTTTGCTTTCAGACAAAGCTATTCTGCCATTCTCGCCTTGTCCGGACAAATTATATGTTAATTTCCACAGCCATCGCCCCTCCTATTGCCTTTTGTACACTTAAATTTTTTGTTATTTAATCTCTCTTGACGTCCACCCTATCACAGACCTTCCCTTTTGTTCTACCTACCCCTACTCTCGTTTGCTTGCACAAAATCTATTACATTTCCGCCTCCCATCTGTTCTGAAGAAAGGTTCTTGACCTGAAATGTTGGGTGCGATTCTCTGCTCCCGCGGCGGCATTGGGAAGGCCGTCGTGAACTCGGCCGAATTTTATGATGGCGTCGGAGGCCGCTCCTCGCACCCTATTCACCCCCCCCCCGGGGCTAGGAGCGGCGTGCAGTAAGTCTCGGCCGCTGGGCCTTGACGTGGCGTCAAGGCCCGGCACGCCGAGAATGACGCACCCGGCGCGCCTAATGACGTCAGCCGCGCATGCGCAGGTTGGCCGGCTCCAACCCGCGCATGCGCGGTTGCCGTCTTCCGCTCCGCTGCCCCACAAGACGTGGCAGCTTGATCTTGCGGGGCGGCGGAGGGGAAAGAGTGCATCCTTTGGAGATGCCGGCCCGACGATCGGTGGGCACTGATCACGGGCCAGTCCCCTCCCGAGCACGGCCGTAGTGCTCACTCCTCTCTCTGCCTCCCACAAGCCACAAACGAGCCTTTGGCGCCATGTTCACGCCGGCAGCAACCAGGTGTGGTTGCCGCCGGCGTGACAGGTCGGGAACGTCAGGCCGCTCGGCACATCCGGGCCGGAGAATTGCCGGTCGCCGTGAAAAACGGCGAGCGGCGATTCTCCGAGCGGGGTGGGGGTGAGGGGGGGGGGGGGGGGGTGTCAGGGCGGCGTGTCGTGATTTGTCCGGCCCTCCCGTGATTCGCCCACCCAGCGAGGGGAGCGGAGAATTGCGCCCGTTAACTCTTTCTCTCTCCACAGATGCTGCTAGACTTGAGAATCTCCAGCATTTTTTGTTTTTATTTCAGAGTTCTAGCATTGGCAGTATTTATTTTGCTTTTGAACATTTATTTGTTGTTTCTTTTGGGAAACAGTCTGACCATCCCTGAGTAACATTGATGGGGTGGTTATTACTTTGGGATCTTTCACTAGGTCCTTTCGGTGGGATCTTTCGGTGGGATCTTTCGGTGGGATCTTTCGGTGGGATCTTTCGGTGGGATCTTTCGGTGGGATCTTTCGGTGGGATCTTTCAGTGGGATCTTTCAACGGGGTCTTTCAGTGGGATCTTTCAATGGGATCTTTCAACGGGATCTTTTTCATGAGATCTATCAAAGTATAGCGCCAAGAAGCAGATGTGCAGCTTGCCTTTTTAAACTGTACGTTAAGGCACATTCATGCTGGCTAATTGTCTGAAAACTAGAACTTGGCACTTACACAAATCTTGAGGTACCAATCGAGTGACTTTGAAGCAGAGTAAAGTTCTTTCTTTCAAGTGGTTTCAGGCCTCGAGACTGATTCAGATTACTTATGCATTATGATTGCACTGTCTGTGCAAAGCTCACATTGTAATAATAATAGCTTATTGTCACAAGTAGGCTTCAATGAAGTTACTGTGAAAAGCCCCTAGTCGCCACATTCCGGCACCTGTTCGGAGAGGCCGGTGCGGGAATTGAACCTGCGCAGCTGGCATTGTTCTGCATTGCAAGCCAGCTATTTAGCCCACTGTGCTAAACCAGCCCCTTATGGTGGTATACATGTATCCTCGTAGAGAGGAGATTTTATATTAGATGGATCAGTCAGTTGTGTATCCTTTGTGTTTGTAATGTAGCTGACCGTGTTTTAAAGAGCGATGCAGGACATATTCTACAGCATTATTGTGAATTATTTCCTCAGTAAGGTTGATACAGTGCATCTGAGAAACTTGTAATGGGGAAGAAACAGATTTTATATGATTTATATGTAATGGGGAGTCAAGATGGCAAATTAAATACAACCAGAATTACAATTCTCTGAACTACATACCAGGGGTTTTTTGGCTGGAATCTGAGATTTTGAAAATTTAAAGCTGGTGACATCTTAATTCAGGGTGCTAGATTGGACAGCCTGCCACTTGACATGTAATACTCAGCATGCCCACTAGATGGTGTTAGTAGCATTGGAGACTGAGCTGACTCCAGGCCTGTTGGAAATCCAACCTCATGCACTGATTTTACCAATTTTCTACACTTGAAAATGAAATAAATATGATACTGTGTGCCACATAGGACCAAGAATAAGATGTAGACTGTGATTTTTTTTTCAAAATGATTCTTACTTTACTGGCAGTTATAAGGGGAATATTGGGAGTTATAAATGTCACAGGTAGATTTGATACAGTAGCTGTTTGTTACATCTTTTCTTTTTGGCATGAAAATACATCTTTCATAAAATGATTCTTTCCATACCAAGTAATACAGGAAATGTTTTGCAATTGAAGTATGCTTGTAATGAAAGATTATTGACTTGCATTACATGCCTTTTGTTTCTGTTAATACATTGAAGAGTCTCGCACAACATAAACATAAAATAATAAGTCTACTTTGTTTTGCTAAAGGAGTTTCAAAAAAAAGTCTCTGGCTGAATTTTTGTTGAAGCGATTTTAAAATATATCTTGGCTTGAGTTAAATATGTGTGTTTGTGCAAAGTATATTGCTCACTGCAATAAAATTGTTTCCGTCTGTTCCTCGCTGAAAAGTGTTACCAGTCTTGTTGTTGAATTTACCCATGCAAAACTAGTGAACTAATCTATTCCAAGTGTATCTGAATTAATAGAACAAGAATTTTATTGACCAGTATTGGAGATTTCAATCGATTTGCTTTTAGTTTTTGATAGAAAAGACGTAACTTTGTCGATAACTCGAATCATACAGGATACAAAGTTTATTGATTGCTTTGTATCCTTGTATTTTTATTTATAAACAAGTAAAACTGGAATGATGCAACAGAAACGCTAGATACTGCATTGACCATCTTGAATCCAAGAATCCAAAACTTGGGAAAGCTTTCTTACATTTAGGGAAACAATTAAGTTAACATTGTGTAGACCTTAATTTTTCTACGATTTCTGTTATTGGGTTAAATGTCATAATCCAGAGTTATCCAATGGAAATCATTAATTAGCCATAAACTTGACTATGACAACAATGCTATAGACATGTGTCCTCATTTTAATCAAATATATCTTGTGCACAGAACTTGTAACTTTATGTAACCCACATTTATTTGAGAATAATAGTCAGCATTGTGTACGAAACTTTGTCATCTTTTTCACCAAATTTAGACTTCTTTCTGTTCCGAATTGATCAGACACAGCACATTTTAGTTTCCTTTCTTCCTTCTCGGTTTTTATCCAACAAATTGTTTCAATTTCATAGTGATTGCTGAGAATGTTGACTCGCAACTAGATTTGTCAGATCCACCCCTACTCCCCATCTAGGATGGTTGGATGCTTCTTTCCCTTCGCCATGCTTTGCTCTGTTATTAGTTTAGCTTCTTCTGCTGTCTTAGAATCTTTACTCCAATTAGTCATGCTGAACACAGTGGCAACTCCCTGTTCCGTATGTTAGTGGTGTTTCCTTGGTGCACAAGTGTTGTCCCATATTGGTAGGTAACCTTTAAATAATCAAGGAAATGAAGTGCTTGTATGATCAAAAAATATTTGCATGTCTTGATTTTCGTCATAACCTTTCTCCAACTAAAACACACAGGTTTAAGTACCTGAGGTGCAAATGGCATTGAGATTGCATGTCAAAATGGTGTCTGCTACTCATTTCTTCATTTATCATTCAAAAATACAATTAATCACATTTAGATTTCCAGTTTGTAAGATTGTTGCTTATGTATTAGCTGATATTGCTTTAAACCTAATTAGTCATTTGTAATGTTATTGGAATCCCTCTTCGATGCATCCTTGTAAATCATTCTCCGATGTCCATCATGTTCAAATGTAGCACAGTAGGATACATTGTACAAAGAAGAAACCAGTTTCACTTTCAACAGCATATTTAGTATAGAAACACTGTGGTAAAATGCTTTATTTTTGCGTTCTGCAAACTCAATTGCAGCTTTTCACTAGATATATAACGTAAGCCATGCCTCATCTTAACTCATACTTCCTGACCAAGCCAGCTGTTTCTCCTCACCCCTCAAATCCAACGGTTAAACAATTCCAGGTTTTTGCCTATCACCCAATGTAGGAGCTCATTCCACATGTTCATCATTTTGTAAAGAAGAACTTCCTGACATCGGTTCCAAATTTGCCTTTTACCAGCTTGATCCCATGCTCTGTACCTTGTTCTTCCATTTCTGTTTAATTTTAAGCGGTGTTCTTGATTTACTTTTGCTGCAGGTCAATATTTTCCTTGACGTCCTCTCGTGGCCACCGCCGAAGATTCCAATGTCATTGCATCATTATCTCTTCTCACTTATTATCCCAATATATCTTCATCTTCCAAAGGCAGGCACTGTTCACCATTCAAAAGTTAAAGCCTCAGAAACATTATTGTTCAGTATGATGTTAACATTTCTACAAAATGAACATTTTGCTTATGATGAGGAGATGTCGGTGTTGGACTGGGATGTGCACAGTAAGAAGTCTTAGAACACCAGGAAGAAGTCCAACAGTTTTGTTTCACATCACTAGCTTTCGGAGGTCTACTCCTTCCTCAGGTGAATGAAGAAGTATGTTCCAGAAACAAAAACAATGTTGTCGAGGAGAATACTCAGGTTCAGTCGACCAGGCTAGATGGAATTGAGGTTCACAAGGAGAAGGTGTTAGCAATTTTGGAAAATGTAAAAATAGATAAGCCCCCTGGGCCAGATGGGATTTATCCTAGGATTCTCTGGGAAGCCAAGGAGGAGATTGCAGAGCCTTTGTCCTTGATCTTTATGTCGTCTTTGTCGACAGGAATAGTGCCGGAAGACTGGAGGATAGCAAATGTTGTCCCTTGTTCAAGAAGGGGAGTAGAGACAACCCTGGTAATTATAGACCTGTGAGCCTTACTTCGGTTGTGGGTAAAATGTTGGAAAAGGTTATAAGAGATAGGGTTTATAATCATCTTGAAAAGAACAAGTTGATTAGCGATAGTCAACACGGTTTTGTGAAGGGTAGGTCATGCCTCACAAACCTTATTGAGTTTTTTGAGAAGGTGACCAAACAGGTGGATGAGGGTAAAGCGGTTGGTGTGGTGTAAGTGGATTTCAGTAAGGCATTTGATAAGGTTCCCCACGGTAGGCTATTGCAGAAAATAAGGAAGTATGGAATTGAAGGTGATTTAGCGGTTTGGATCAGTAATTGGCTAGCTGAAAGAAGACAGAGGGTGGTGGTTGATGGCAAATGTTCATCCTGGAGTTCAGTTACTAGTGGTGTACCGCAAGGATCTGTTTTGGGGCCACTGCTGTTTGTCATTTTTATAAATGACCTGGAAGAGGGTGTAGAAGGATGGGTTAGTAAATTTGCAGATGACACGAAGGTCGGTGGAATTGTGGATAGTGCTGAAGGATGTTATAGGATACAGAGGGACATAGATAAGCTGCAGAGCTGGGCTGAGAGGTGGCAAATGGAGTTTAATGTGGAAAAGTGTGAGGTGGTTCACTTTGGAAGGAGTAACAGGAATGCAGAGTACTGGGCTAATGGCAAGATTCTTGGTAGTGTAGATGAACAGCGAGATCTCGGCATCCAGGTACATAAATCCCTGAAAGTTGCCACCCAGGTTAATAGGGCTGTTAAGAAGGCATATGGTGTGCTAGCCTTTATCAGTAGGGGGATTGAGTTTCGGAGCCACAAGGTCATGCTGCAGCTGTACATAACTCTGGTGCGGCCGCTCCTGGAGTACTGCGTGCAGTTCTGGTCACCACATTATAGGAAGGATGTGGAAGCTTTGGAAAGGGTTCAGAGGAGATTTACTAGGATGTTGCCTGGTATGGAGGGAAGGTCTTACGAGGAAAAGCTCAGGGACTTGAGGTTGTTTTCGTTAGAGAGGAGAAGGCTGAGAGGTGACTTAATAGAGACATATAAGATAGTCAGAGGGTTAGATAGGGTGGACAGTGAGAGTCTCTTTCCTCGGATGGTGATGACCAACACGAGGGGACATAGCTTTAAATTGAGGGGTGGCAGATATAGGACAGATGTCAGAAGCAGTTTCTTTACTCAGAGAATAGTAGGGATGTGGAATGCCCTGCCTGCCTGCAACAGTAGTAGACTCGCCAACTTTAAGGGCATTTAAGTGGTTACTGGATAGACATATGGATGAAATTGGAATAGTGTAAGTCAGATAGGCTTCAGATGGTTTCACAGGTCGGCGCAACATCGAGGGCCGAAGGGCCCGTACTAAGCTGTTATGTTCTATATATATATATATATAGAAAAAGTCAAAGATGCAAGACAATGCTTTGAATGCGAGCATTTGCAGGTAATTAAGTCTTTTCAGATCCAGAGATAGGGGTAACCCCAGGTTAAAGAGGTCTCCAGCCCCGGCTCTATTTTATTACGTGGCTGACTCCTGAACCATGTTGCGTCGGGGCCTGTGCGCTGAGGAAGTCGCACCTCCCCCCCCGTGCACGTGCGGGTTGGTGGGCCCAACTGCGCATGCGCGGGTTGGCGTGGCGCCCAGTTGGCACTGGGAAGGGAGGCTGGAGTGGCATGAACCGTTCCAGTGCCGTGCTGGCCCCCTGTGCTACTGCCCGCGCCGGCGTTCACGACGGCGCAAACACTCTGTCTCCATTTCGGAGAATCGCGCCCCATGTCTCTCCTCTAATGTTTTATCCTTATGTGGTTCCCCTTGCCAAATAAGTTGAGGAAAAAGCTAAGGGGAAAGAGCAGAGGAGTGGGGTCAATTGGATCGCTCTTTCGAATAGCAGGCATTGGTAGAAAGGACTAGCTGGCTCCCCTGTTGAAGGATTCTATAGTGGTGCATCCATCACTAGCCATGCCTGCAGTCAAATGCATTAATATGTTTAAACACACAAACACAGTCTGCGTGGAGGTACAAGCATCTTAGACATACGATCTAAGATTCTGACATTGAATTAAAAGTGTCTGCATTAGTACAATGCAGATAACAATTAAGGTTACTTTGGAAACCAGACTTTAGGAGATTGGCACCTGCTAAATGTGTATCAATGTTGATATTTCAGACTGGAACAAAAAAAAAATTCAAAGTTAAAGATAAACTAACATCAGTACCACAGTGGGGAGGTAAATAATGGTGTTCTCAAGAAAGTACTTTTCCACATATTTTACTATGCATGTACAGTTTTTGGCCACTGTAAATCGAGGTGTCCATTCACACATTTTATGATTATTTTGGACACGATTTGTCCCTGACACATCCATCGTAAGGACTTTTCTGTTGTCCCTGCAAATGTGGCAAGTCCATCACACAAACCTGCCTCCCATCCATTGACTCCATCTACACCTCCTGCTGTCTGGGGAAACCGGGCAGTATAATCAAAGACTCCTCTCACCTGGCTTACGCACTCTTCCAACTTCTTCCATCGGGCCGGAGAGACAAAAGTCTGAGAACACGCTCGAACAGACTCAAAAACATCTTCCCCACTGTTACCAGATTCCTAAACGATCCTCTTATGGACTGACCTCATTAATACTACGCCACTGTATGCTTCACCCGATGCCGGTGTTTCTAACTACATTGTGTACCTTGTGTTGCCCTATTATGTATTTTCTTTTATTTCCTTTTCGTTTCATGTACTTAATGATCTGATGAGCTGCTCGCAGAAAAATAATTTTCACTGTACCTTGGTAACATAACAATAAACAAATCCAAGCCAATTCAATCCAAGTGTGACACTTCTAGCGCAAGACCCATTTGACTGCTGCACAAGAAACTTCTGCATTTTCTGTACTTGGCAATTTAGTTCTGCAAATAACTTAAAGCTATTTTCAGATACATAAAGATGGATGGGGTTTATGTTCTCTTTGCACTTAGCCACTCACTTCTATCCCCCAACCTGTCATCAGATGATCTTTCTGAAAACATTTCAGACAACCGAGACATGGTTGAATTTCAACGGTCGTTTTGAATCCTTCAAAAATATTGTTCCTGAAATGGTTTAGAAGTACTTGGAAACTCTGTATGTTGTAAGATTTTTACTCCATGATTTGCATAACCTCAAAGGATTTGCATAACCTCCAGCCAGGCTGAGAATCATGTGATTATTGTTTTTGAATGTTATAAGCAACAATTTCAACTGTAATAATTGTACAATCAGTCTGGGTTAAACGATTACTCTCCAGTTATAGTTGTTGTACATAGCCTCTTAATTGTCGGGCCAGTAATTCCCATCCCTAAACATTGGTCGACCTGTCATAGCTAAATTGGTTTGCAGTTTCTAATGTAGATTTCAGCACTCCCAATCCTCCTCTTGGAACATGAAGTTCTATTCTGATTTCTTGTCCAGCTGAGTTTGCGCCACTTCTGGCATGGATTTTCAGTCTTCTGGACGGCAGTTTGCTGACTGGAATTTGGATCCGAGCTTCAAGGTTGATGTATTTGGAATCTCTTACTTCTCTGCTGTAATTGAGCCCTAGTGAGCAAGTATACTAGGGTCGCTGGAATTCCAGTTGCTTCCATGTAATGGTACGTGCATATTTGCAAAGTGTTTTTTTGCAACTCAAGCCTACTGTTAAAGTTTCTTACTGTGAAATGTTCATAACTTTTAAGCTATTCAAATTATTTTGAACCATTCAGAAATTTGAAGTTATTTGTAAACAGTTTTTCTGAACCCAACAGAAGTCAATAATTCAGATCATTTTCTGTCTACATCCTCTATTTATTCCTCCTCACAGGAATTTGTAGCTAAAATTACTCTGTTTGAGTGAAGTGTTTTTAAAATAATATTTATTGCAAGTTGGACGTACATCAAAATTAGAGCCAGTATTGGACAGTAACCTTTTTGTGTAATATGTGTGTGACATCTGTTGCGGTGGTTTAGTAATTTGTAGAAATGCTTGGAAATAAAATAGCTGCGGCAGCAATGTAGTGTTGGAACATTGTGGAGTACTGCAGAACAGTGAGGCGCAGTTGTACTTCGCCACACTGCTTAACTCTGTCTCGGTTGTGTCACTTTGAGGTGTTTCTGTTTGGAACCTCGGGATTTCCCTGTGGAAAGAAAGGAAAAAAGGAGGATTGATAGGCTTATCACACATGCCTACTTTGGTGCAACTCTTATCTGGGTGGAAGAAATTCTGGCAAAAACCTGGGAAGTATAATGTGTTGGAGTTAGCATGTGACTTTGGATGGAAATGAAAAAATTGCATCTATATCATAAATATCTCAGCGCACCGTACTATCTTCATTATACAACTTATTACTATTAAATATATATGGGTTGGCACAGTGGTTAGCTGCCTCACAGTGGCAGAGATCTGGGTTCAATTCCAGCCTTAGGTGACTATATGGTAGCACAGTGGGTATCACTGTTGCTTCACAGCTCCAGGGTCCCAGGTTCGATTCCCGGCTTGGGTCACTGTCTGTGTGGAGTCTGCACGTTCTCCTCGTGTCTGCGTGGGTTTCCTCCTGGTGCTCCGGTTTCCTCCCACAAGTCTCCAAAGACGCACTTGTTAGGTGAATTGGATATTCTGAATTCTCCCTCTGTGTACCCGAATAGGTGCCGGAATATGGTGACTAGGGGCTTTTCACAGTAACTTCATTGAAGTGTTAATGTAAGCCTACTTGTGACAATAAAGATTATTAAAAATAAATTATTATCTGTGTAGAGTTTGCACTTTCTCCCCATGTCTTCATGGGTTTCCTCTGGAGGCTCCAGTTTTCTCCCACAGTCCAAACATATGCAGGTTAGGTAGATTGGCCATGCTAAATTGCCCAAATGGCCAGAGGTTTGGTGGGATTACGTGGATAGGACGGGAGAGTAGGCCGAGGTAAACCTTTTCAGAGTTTCCGTGCAGACTCGATGGGCTGAATGGCCTCCTGCACTGTTGGGATTCTGTGATTCTATATAAGTGGTGGTGCATTGCCATTTTGTACGCAGTTAGATCCTTCCAGTAGTCGTGATATGAATGACAAATTGGTCTTTTATTTTTGACATTGTTGGTGTAAAGTCACCCAGGGTCAAAAAGAACTCAATTTTTCAGAAGCCACTTTAGGATCTTTTAACAAGCACCTGAAACATTCAAAGAAGTGCCTTCAGACTATTGCTGCATCTGTTTTAAAAAGTCAGCCACAACAATGCTGATCTTGCTCAATTTGCCCACCCATCAAACAATCAACTTCCAGGGGCAGCGTGGTGGTGCAGTGGTTAGCACAGCTGCATCACGACACCGAGGTCCCAGGTTCAATCCCGGCTCTGGGTCACTATCCATGTGGAGTTTGCACATTCTCCCAGTGTTTGCGTGGGTTTTGCACCCACAACCCAAAGATGTGCAGGGTAGATGGTTTGGCCACGCTAAATTGCCCCTTAATTGGAAAAAATGAATTGGGTACTCAAATTTAAAAAAAAAACAATCAACTTCCAACCAGTAATCTCATCTCTGGATTTTGTGACAGCAAGATTGAGATTTTCCCCCAATCCCTTATTTCAAATTACTGCCTTTTAATCTCTTTGACTCACCTGGAACTACCAAATGGCTGAAGCAGTTCAAGTCAGCGGCTCACCACCATCACCTTTTCAAGGGCAATTAAGAATGAGGAACAAATATGGGTCTTGTCAGGCATACTCACATGATCCTATGAAAGAACTTTAAAGATTGCATATCGCATTCTGCTGTATGTAATCAATTATTTTAAAACTGATAATTCAATACTTTGTAAAATTCAGCAAGAAAGTAGCAAGGTTTATTTTACTAACTCCCAATCTGGTGAAGTTTTGATTTTGGTTCAAAAGTCAAACTATGTAAATGTAAGCCTGAAATGGCAAACTCTACCAGATGGATTCTAAGCTTCTTACTTCCTGCTCTTTTAGATATAATTTAACTCTGCCTCCTTTTTAAGTAGAATCAATTCAACTCTGCCTCCTTTTAATGTGCCGTTAATCATTCTTATTGGGTTTTTGGGCTTTTTTCCTTGTTTACATAACTGCTCACTGCTAAGTAATTGCAGAAGGAAGCATTCTACATATACAGTAGAACAAGCTGGTAGCTTGTACAATTTTAAGATTTGTACAGAAGGTTTGACCAATACCATATGTGTGCAGTTCATGAGTTTTGTTAGTTTTTAGCCCTATTTAATCCTTTACACTGTTGTACAATTCACATTTGTTAACCTAGAATGCAGCCTGCTGATTGCTGAGTAGTATTTGGACATTGTTCTCTCGATCTACAAAGAAAAAACTATTCATCTTCTCGTGGCATGAAAGAATTGAATGCAGGTGTGCTATAAATTTTTGACTGAATTACAGTATAATTCTAACATGGAAAATCCACAATCCTGACATCTGAACTCATGAATCTTCATGAAACTTGGTCTGCATTTCTATAATTCACCTATGATTCAATTAAATGTGATTTGGAATTGTTCTCATTTGATTAATTTTCTTAAGATTTGAATGATCCTGTTTTGTTCAACATGTATTCTGTACCCGATAATTGCATTATAATGTTAACTCTTCAGAAGTTTATTTATCTATTTCCACTTGAAATGTTAGGATGGAATTTGCTTCCACTCTTATTTCTGGTGTCACCCCATATCATAATTATCTTCAGATGAAAGAACCATTCTCTTTCATTGTTTAGGGAAGTTCATTTATCAGTCTACACCATTATTTCCTCAAATTGCTTGATTAATTGTATCAGGCACAACTTTACTTTTACAGTTAACATTTGCTGTCCTTGATGAATCAATGTCTTTCCAGTTGAGAATTTTATAGCCACTAAACTTGCCCACTGTTGCTTGGTTACTGATTGATAGCTAACCTGATTTATTTCTGTGTTGCCTGAGAAAAGAGCATTGCCAATCCTCTTCAATTTCTTTGTTTATCAAGGACTTTCAAAAGATTATGTTTAGAAGCTCTGTAATACCCCTCGGACTTTCCTCGCCATTCTAGAAAGAATAGTCCATAAGTTCAGTGCCTTTTTCACTTGGCTCTCCACCAATGTTTTCAATATTATTTGCTTATTTATAATTACTTATATAATTCTACACAATCTAATTTCTACTGCCTCACTTTTCTATGAAAACAAGGCAAATTGCACAATTTGCATTGCCACTATTCCTGCATGCTTTGTAGAAGTATTTTTTGACATCTGATCAATCCATCTATGGGAAGAATTTTTCATTCTAGAGACTGTGTGGTTTCGGGGAAGATAAATGGGACTATTCCCACTGGGTGGAGAGGTGGTTCTGGCACCGGATTGTATGCTTGGAACCTCATTAATTATGCATTGGTGAGCCACTCCAAATCATATGGTGTGGTGGGGCGGGCACTGATTCATCAGCCTCGACATTAACTTGTGGATTGAAGGTTCTGATGCTATATTTAAATACCACCTGAACACACTTTCACTCTCTGCACCTGAGCTGTGTGGTCTGCACCTCCTGAGATGGCCCCAGAAGAAAGAAGCCATGTGCCCTAAAGTTCAACTGTAGCTCCCTGGAGGCCTTCTTCAACTCTGTTCACAAATGCTGTGATGCACTCTTTCCAAGGGATGCAACCAGCAGATCTACCAAAATCATCTCTTTTTTAAAAAAATATTTCTTATTGAGATTTTCACAAAATATCAAAAACAGAAAATATCAACAAGAAAACAGTATTAACAACAAAAAAGAAAAAAAACACAGTAACCCCCAAACCCCCCCCCAGTAACTACAAAAAGAAGAATTAGATTAGCACCCGGCATACTCAATAAACACATGTACACATTTCTCCCCTCCACCGAAACAAACCCCCCCCCCACCCCCGGGTTGCTGCTGCTGCCAGCCTATTTTCCTACCGTTTTGCCAGGAAGTCAAGGAAAGGCTGCCACCGCCTAAAAAACCCCTCTTCTGATCCCCTCAGGGCAAATTTTACCCTCTCCAATTTGATGAACCCATTGACCCAAGCCTCCACGCTTGGGGGCCTCGCATCCTTCCACTGAAGCAAAATCCTCCGCCGGGCTACTAGGGACGCAAAGGCCAGAACACCGGCCTCTTTCGCCTCCTGCACTCCCGGCTCCACTACAACCCCAAAAATTGCGAGACCCCAGCCTGGCTTGACCCTGGATCCTACCACCCTCGACACCGTCCTTGCTACCCCCTTCCAAAATTCCCCCAGCGCTGGGCATGCCCAGAACATATGGGCATGGTTCGCTGGGCTCCCCGAGCACCTAGCACACCTGTCTTTGCCCCCGAAGAACCTACTCATCCTTGTCCCAGTCATGTGGACCCAATGCAGCACATTGAACTGTATGAGGCTAAGCCTCGCACAAGAAGAGGAGGAATTCACTCTTTCCAGGGCATCTGCCCACATCCCCTCCTCAATCTCCTCACCCAGCTCCTCTTCCCATTTACCCTTCAGCTCCTCCACCGAGGCCTCATCTACCTCCTGCATTACATGGTACACATCCGAAATCCTCCCTCCTCCAACCCACACCCCTGAGAGCACCCTGTCCCGTACCCCACGTGGGGGCAGCAGAGGGAACCCCTCCACCTGCCGCCTGGCAAACGCCCTAACCTGCATGTACCTAAACATGTTCCCCGGGGGGAGCCCAAACTTCCCTTCTAACTCACCCAGGCTCGCAAGCCTCCCCTCCACAAACAGGCCCCTCAACCTCCTAATACCTACCCTGTGCCAGCTAAGAAACCCGCCATCAATGCTCCCTGGAACAAACCGGCGGTTCCCCCGTATCGCGGACTCCGTCAAGCCCCCCCACCTCTCCCCTATGCCGTCTCCATTGCCCCCAGATTTTGAGGGTAGCCGCCACCACCAGGCTCGTGGTATACCTCGTTGGAGGGAGTGGCAACGGCGCCGTTACCAGCGCCTCCAGGCTCGTGTCCACACAGGACGCCATCTCCATCCTCTTCCATGCTGCCCCTTCCCCGTCCATTACCCACTATGCACCATCGCTGCGTTGGCAGCCCAATAGTACCCACAGAGGTTGGGCAGCGCCAGCCCCCCCATCCCTGCCCCGCTCCAAAAACACCCTTCTCACCCCCTGAGTCCCATGCGCCCATACAAATCCCGTAATACCGTTGACCCTCCTAAAAAAGGCCTTCGGGGTAAGGATGGGGAGGCACTGGAACAGGAACAAAAACCTCGGGAGCATCGTCATCTTGACTGACTGTACCCTGCCCGCCAGTGACAGCGGCAACATGTCCCATCTTTTAAACTTCTCCTCTATTTGCTCCACCAGCCTTGTGAGGTTAAGTTAGCCTATGGGCCCCCAGCTCCTAGCCACCTGGACTCTTAGGTACCTAAAGCTCCTCCCTGCCCTTTTCAAAATCATCTCCTCTCCGCCAGGGGAAGTCAATCTTCTGTTCACTCCAAATTCTTTCTCTCATAATGCAATTAGGCACTCAGGGTTGTACTGCTCTGGGATCTCACAATGTCTCATGCATACTTTAACATCACCACCATCTCATCAATCATCCTGCACTAACAGGGTCTTCAGTCCTTACTCAAACTACCTCTTCAGTGGGTGCCCCTTATAACCCAGCAGTCAACCCTTCTAATGCAATGGTCCTTCATATATTGATGGCACCTCGGGGTGACTCAACATGATGGAATCAGGAGAAAGCCCAGTACTTGGCACCAACATGAATGATCTGGTTTTGATGATGGCAGATCTGCTGAAAGTTGATGGAGTGCAACCCTTTCCTGTTAATGAAGATCAGGGGCTGCTGCCAGATAATAAAGTGACAAATGAGCAATCAATTGCACCATTCACCCTTGAGTAGCTGGAGCAGGGGTGGGCAAACTTTTCCGTGCAAGGGCCACATTCAGAAATTCACAATTCACAAAGGGCCGCATAGTATATTAAGTAAAATAATTACTTCACCCGGTTATAGAACATAGAACAGTACAGCACAGAAACTTCGGCCCTCAATGTTGTGCCGAACAATGATCACCCTACTTTAAACCCATGTAACCCGTATACCCGTAACCCAACAATCCCCCCATTAACCTTACACTACGGGCAATTTAGCATGGCCAATCCACCTAACCCGCACATCTTTGGACTGTGGGAGGAAACCGGAGCACCCGGAGGAAACCCACGCACACACAGGGAGGACGTGCAGACTCCACACAGACAGTGACCCAGCCGGGAATCGAACCTGGGACCCTGGAGCTGTGAAGCATTGATGCTAACCACCATGCTACCGTGAGGCCGTGAGGTTATGATTCTGGGCGCCTCATATAGAACATAGAACAGTACAGCACAGAACAGGCCCTTCGGCACTCGACGTTGTGCCGAGCAATGATCACCCTACTCAAGTCAACGTATCCACCCTATACCAGTAAGTAACCCAACAGCCCCTCCCATTAACCTTAAAAAAAAAAAATTTTTTTTAAAAAAGAAATTTTTTTAAAAAAATCTTTTTTTTTTTTTAAATGACTTGGTGGGCCGCAGAAATACCTTTGGCGGGCCGCATGCGGCCCGCGGGCCGTAGTTTGCCCACCCCTGAGCTGGAGATTGTTGCAAATCCTACAAATTTAGCAGTCTGGCTAGCTTCATCCATTGTTAACTTAACATTATTGTAGAGGGCACCCATCACGTCATGTCTGTATACAAGTGTGTTGAGGACTGAGAGATGCCACATAGGTCATCTGTGGAGCCCTGGAACGAACAGCTTCAAAATAAAAATAAATGCAGTGGTGACTTTCAGAGCACTGGTATGGGATGTCCTTCCAGTCTATAAGGCATCCGATCCTCCCGCAAAATGTGGCAAATATGAGCCACCACATAACCTTGACAATTGCAAACATGCACTGCGCTGTCTCTTGCTTATTTCCAAATAGGGGAGGTGTTTTTGGTATACCTTTGGTCGCACCAGTCACTTAGGTGAGATGAGTCTGACCTTCTCAGCTTCTGCCTTTTACTGGGGCTCCCCTTGGCTGTGCTCCTCAGGCAGGACTCTTCCCTAAGTTGTAATAGGCAGTGCTGGGCCCCTCTCCTCAATCTGAGTACTGCCATCAAGACTGCAGCCTTCATTCTGTAATCATCCTCCTTCCTGTGGACAGATGTATCTCTTGGGTTTCTGTTTCTCACCTCATTCAAGCCAGAAAGCCACAGCCATGTCCCTGGGCTGCGCTTATGCTACCTGCCTTTCCCTGTTCCACTCTTGTAAATGAGGCACTCCCTCACTTATCATGGGTGTCAAAGAAGCCACCCCAACAAATTGATATCTCAATCCCATTTCGGATGTAAGAGTATTGAGCACAGCCATGTAATTTTCAGCCTTACTAAAGGCACTCTTATGCTGCCTATTTTGGATTTGGGATAAGCCCTGCCTAGCACATTCGGAAGGATTTGGATGCCTTGTGCTCGGTGATCCGTGTCAACTAGACAATGCAACTTGCTCAGTTTGATAGAGCTTCTTACATATATCCAGCAACTTTGTTCCCTTAATGGCTGACTGCCTCTTTCTTTCTCATATTGCTCTGACTGTCAAATGCTTAACAAGACCATCTCTAATGTGACCCTAGTATCTTGTGTAGTCTCACGTAAAAGTGTACCATGAGTTCTCTCAGCTCAGTCTATATCATCATGTTGAAATTTTAATAAATATGACCGTGCCCTTGAATGGACTCCAGCGTCCAGCCGTGGACTCCTTCTACACTGCCTCAGACCCCCTCCTGTGACTATTATATTCCGGGATTATTTGTAAAACTGTCACTAATCTAGGGTCCCAAGGCAGTGGTGCTGCACTTCTGCTTCCACCCCCATTACACTTCCCCCATTTGCAAGCTTCAAATTTCTCCCCTGACCATGACTATTCCACCTGCACCACCCTACTGCCCTCCTCTGCTGAGAGAACAGCTTTGGCATTGGTGGTAATTTGAAGCAGCACTGTTGCAGGGAGGCTTTCAGTGTTGTCTGCACCTTAAAGAGGGTATTGAAAGTAGACAAGTGTATGTCAGTTATAAGTCAGACCAGTCTCATTTCCTACTGGCATGGCACATAATTAGGAGGGGAAATGGCATTTCTGGCAAGTTGTCTTTTTAATGAGAATTCATCATATGTTAATGCATGCCAATTAACATATTAACATGCCAATTGGGTTCCCAGCATGGATCAACTGGAATGTCAACCCACCATGAGGTCGTAAGGAAAGTGCTGAAGGGTAAATTCTGACCTGTTTTCCTGCAGGCGGGAATCTTAGCTTCTGGCCTCACTCTGAACTTTCCACTCCCTCACGCCATGGCTCCCTGTTGCTGATGGGCCTGGCACGTGCCAACCTATTTTACTGTTAATGGTTGTTTGCAGTAGTATATGTCTTTCTTTTTATTCTTTATTTGTTCTGGTTTCAAGCTTTTTTGCTTTCTTCTCTCTTTTGCCTGTTTTTCCTTTGTGCTATTCGCGCTAAATCTGTCAAAAGTTCTTCATTTTGTTAAGTTCCATTTCGCTTAAATGGCTAGATTGTGGTGGAGGCCTGCTTCTTTGTCTTATCCATGGTTCTGGAGTGGTGCCCCTCATGCTATGTGTTCCTTTATGAACTGTGGCGAATTACCAAAGAGCTCATTCAAAGAAACAATGAAAACGTACCAATCTTTGCACTTATTATCTCTTGTTTCAGTGGTTCCATGGTTGGAGAATAACCATTTTTCCCATTCTTCTTAACAGTTTACTTGGGGCTAACTAACTTTTTTTTATTAAACTTCCTGAAGCCGGCCAATACTTCAAATTAAATTAAATAACTTTATTTCCTCCTCCTGCTTGTTTTAATCTCCAGCTATGTTAACTGACAACTACAAAGTGAAGTAAAAACTCAAGATTTGAGATATTATGTGCTGTCAAGAAGACAACTAGAAGTTGATGTTTTCAGTGCTGCTGTGCCAAGTTCGTATTACTTGCTATGTTCACTGTTACAGGCAGCATACTGTTGAAGGCCCTCTGCTGACCCTCAGGCAGTGAATGATGCGTGATACGGGGATGCGCTCTTGGCATTTACTGGCAGGAAAGAAATTGAATTTTTAGCTTCCAAGTACCATTTAAATAATTGAATTGAAAGTTCTGTCAGTGACTTGTTTGGAATATTGAGAGGAGATGTAATCTTGGTCTTAAAAATGTTGGGAGGCAAATTGTTGGTATAAGTAAGCTATTTAACTTGGACCGTATGCAGACAACTGGAGAAACCAAATACAAAATAAACAAGCCTCAAGGAAGATTAGTGATCGCAGGAAACTTTAACCCTTCCAGAAAAGTAACTGTGTAAAAGACTTGAAACAACAACAGTTAATGCTGTGTTGATGAGCTCATTCAGAAAATAAGGTAATGGGTCAGGGTTGGAGAGTGCTAAACATAGCTGCAGATGTCAAATGTTTCCCAGAACACTATGGTTCCTATGCTGCTGGAATCAGAAAAATATTATCCACTCTGTGTTGATATATTTTTAAAAATATATTTTCCATGGCATTTAACATACTAATTAAGAGAATATGCTCTCATGTTGGCTTACGCTGCTCTTTCTTTCCCTGTTTGCTTTTCTAGTCCTGTTTCATTCTGTTCTCTTTGGCTTTTTTCTCACTGATTTGTTTTTGTTTCTCTGTATCTTCTTCTGTTTCTTTCCTTTCTTCTCCCATTTTGAATGGGAGTTGATTGTGGCATGGTGGAGAAGGGATTCACCAAATCAGGAGAAATGAAATCAAATGAAAAACACTTATTGTCACAAGTAGGCTTCAATGAAGTTACTGTGAAAAGCCCCTAGTCGCCACATTCCAGCGCCTGTTCGGGGAGGCTGGTATGGGAATTGAACCGTGCTGCTGGCCTGCGTTGGTCAGCTTTCAAAGCCAGCGATTTAGCTGTGTGCTAAACCAACCCCAACTGTAGACTGTATTTAGGACAGGGGTTGCAGGTAAAGTATAGCCTGTTGCAAATTTCCTTTCCTTATCCCCTAATACTTCTCGCAATCTGTCATTTACCCCATTATCTTTCTAATTGCATGTTTTCTTCTCTCCCACACACTCCCATCCTGATCCTTACTTCTGTACATCCATAAAAATTAGGAGCAGGAGCTCATTCACCCCTAGAGATTGCTCTGCCATTCGTTATGATCATGGCTTATAACCCAACTCAGTAGCCTAATCCTGCCTTCTCCCTATATTCTTTGATCCCCTTCGCCCTAAATGTTCTTGAAAACATACAAAGTTTTGGCCTCAACTACTTTCTGTGGTAAAGTATTTCACAGGCTCACCACTGTCTGGGTTGAGAAATTTCTCCTTATCTCTGTCTTAAATGGTCTACTCCACATCCTCAGACTGTCCCTGGTTCTGGACCTTTCCACCACCGGGAACATCCTTCTTGCTTCGACCCTCTCTAACCCTGTTAGAAGTTTATAGGTTTCTGAGGTTCCCGCTCATTCTTCTGAACTCCAGCGATTACAATCCTAACTGACTTAATCTCTCCTCATACATCCGTCCTGCCATCCCAGGAATCAGTCTAATAAACCTTAGCTGCACTCCCACTTGAGAAAGAACATCCTTCCTTGGATAAGGAGACTGAAACTGCACACAATATTCCAGGTGTGGCCTCACCAAGGACTGTATAATTGCAGAAACAACCTGATCAACCCTTGTACCTTCCTGTATTGCTCATACTTAACCTTCCATATGTCCTTTACCCACTCTCTTGAAGAGAACAGGGGGTGGGAGAGTTTGTGCTAGGAAATGAGGGTCCAAGGGTTCCCTCACCCTCAACTTGTTTTTTTGCTTCTCTTTTGTCTGCCCACCTCGTGCTATCAGTTACGCATTGCTATTAGAATCATAGAATTTACAGTGCAGAAAGAGGCAATTCAGCCCATAGAGTCTGCACCGGCTCTTAACATCTTACACAGATGTTAATAATTACAGTACATGCATTTTCCAACTGTCAATAAAACAGTTGTTATGTCAAAATTAAACCCACTTTACGAAATGTAATTAACATTAGTAGGAGGGTAGTTTCTCATCTCTGGTAACCATTCTCTTTTTCAGGCCTTTACACCTTTCTTTATGCAGTGTGGTGATATAGCCATGCACAGTTATGTATATAGTTAGCAATGCGACCTCCAACCAGCTGGTGGTATCAGACATCCATCACGTGACTGGAGGTAGTAAGACGTACAAGGGGATAGTCACACTTCGACTAGTTCCAGGAGGATTCACGGGATTAATTTAGTAACCATTCTCTGTATAGTAATCTGTCAGTTATCTTTCCACATGTTTGTTAATAAAGTATCTTTCTAGTGACACCTGTCATCGGTATTCACTGTTGAGAAAGGCATGGATTTTTGGGAACTTGGGGAAACAAATAATGATGTCTTGAGGGGTGTAAGTGTTAAAGAGAAGGTGGTGCTGGAAGTCTTAAAGTGTATCAATGTAGATAAATCCCCAGGACCTGATGAAATGTATCCCAGGACGCTGTGGGAGACTAGGGAGGAACTTGCGGGTCCCCTAGCAGAGGTATTTGAATCCTTCACAGCCACAGGTGAGGTGCCTGAAGATCGGAGCGTAGCAAATGTTGTGCCTTTGTTTAAGAAGGGACGCAGTGAAAAGCCTAGGAACTACAGACCGGTGAGCCTGTGGAAGGAAGGTTATTAGAGGTATTCTGATAGGGGGCGGGATTCTCCCCTACCCGGCGGGGTGGGGGGTCCCGGCGGCAAGGAGCGGCGTGAACCACTTTGGCGTCGGGCTGCCCCAAAGGTGCGGAATCCACTCCAATTGGCGCCGAAGGGCCTCCGTCGACTGCCGTGAGTTGGCGCATGCGTGGGAGCGCCAGCGTATGCTGGCGTCATACCAGCGCATGTGCACAGGCCATGGCGGACTGGTACAGCCGCCAGTGTGGAGGAATAGAGTGTCCCCACGGCACAGGCCTGCCCATGGATCGGTGGGCCCCGATCGCGGGCCAGGCCACTGCGGGGGCACCTCCCAGGGCTAGATCCCCCCGCACCCCTCTCGAGGACCCCGGAGGCCACCCGCGCAGCCTGGTCCCGCTAGCAAATACCTGGTGTAACATACGCTGGCGGGACTGGCCGTAAACGGGCGGCCACTTGGCCCATCGCGGGCTGGAGAATCGGAGGGGGGGAGGGGGCGGTCGCTGGCAACGGCTGCCGACCATTGCGGCGCGATTCCCGCCACGGCCAAATACCAGCACTGGAGAATTCTGTAGACGGAGGGGGCCGGATTCATGCCGCCCCCCCGGCGATTCTCCGACCCGGCGGGGGGGGGGTCGGAGAATCCCGCCCAGGATCTACAGGCATTGAGTGAGGCAAGGACTGATGATGGACAATCAGCATGGCTTTGTGAGTGGAAAATCATGTCTCGCGGATTTGATTGAGTTTTTTGTTTGAAGGGGCATCCAAGAAGGTAGATGAGGACGGTGCAGTCGACGTTGTCTACATGGACTTCACCAAGGACTTTGACAAGGTACCTCGTGGTAGGTTGTTGCATAAGGTTAAATCTCATGGGATTCCGTGGTTAGATAGCCAATTGGATACAAAAGTAGCTTGACAAAAGAAGCCAAAACGTGGTTGTAGAGGGTTGTTTTTCAAACTGGAGGCCTATGACCAGCTGTGTGCCTCAGGGAGCAGTGCTGGATCCACTGTTATTTGTTATTTTTATTAATGATTTGGATGAGAATTTAGAAGGCATGGTTAGTAAGTTTGCAGATGACACCAAGATTGGTGGCATAGTGGACACTGCAGAAGGTTATCTAGGTTTGCAACGGGATCTTGATCAATTGGGCCAGTGGGCCGAAGAATGGCAGATGGAGTTAAATTTAGATAAATGTGAGGTGATTCATTTTGGGAAATCGAATTGGGCAGGACCTACTCAGTTCATGGTCGGGTGTTGGGGAGAGGTACAGAACGAAGCGATCTAGGAGTACAGGTTCATAGCTTCTTGAAAGTTGAGTCACACGTGGACAGGGTGGTGAAGAAGGCATTCGGCATGCTTGGTTTTATTGGTCAGAACATTGAATACAGGAGTTGGGACGTCTTGCTGAAGTTGTACAAGACACACTAACAGAAGGATGTGGAGGCTTTGGAGAAGGTGCAGAGGAGGTTTACCAGGATGTGGCCTGGTCTGGAGGGTGTTAGCTATGTGGACAGCTGAATAGACTCTGACTGGTTTCATTAGAACGACGGCGGTTGAGGGGTGACCTGATAGTGGTCTCCAAGATTGTTAGAGGCCTGGGTAGAGTGGATGGGTAAGCACTCTTTCCCAGGGTGGAGGGGTCAGTCACGAGGGGCATAGATTTAAGGTTCATGGGGCAAAGTTTAGAAGAGATGTGTGAGGCAGGTTATTTACACAGAGGGCGGTGAGTGTCTGGAACACGCTGCCAGGGGAGGTTGTGGAAGCAGATATATTAACGGCGTTCAAAAGGCATCTCGACAAATACATGGATGGAATGGGTATCCAGGGATACAACACGAGGAAGTGCTGAGGGTTTTGGCTAAGAGCGGTATTGTGACCGGTACAGGCTTGGAGGGCCAAAGGGCCTGTTCCTGTGTTGTATTGTTCTTTGTTCTTTGTATTAGTAAGCCCACACTTGGAATACTGTGTACGATTCTGGTGTCCTTATTATAGAAAGGATATTATTAAACTAGAAAGAGCGCAGAAAGGATTTACTAGGATGTTACTGGGATTTGATGACTTGAGTTATGCGGAGAGGCTGGATAGATTTGGGACTATTTTTCCCTGGAGCCTAGGAGGCTTCGGGGTGAACTTATAGAGGTCTATAAAATAATGAGGGGTACAGATAAGATAAGTAGTCAACATCTTTTCCCAAAGGTAGGGAAGTCTAAAACTAGAGGGCATACATTTAAGGTGACGGGGGAGAGATACGAAAGGGTCCAGAGGGGCAATTTCATCACAGAGGGTGGTCAGTGTCTGGAACGAGCTGCCAGAGGCTCAAAATGTTAGCTGTTTTCTGTCCCTACAGATGCTGCCAAACCTGCTGAGATTTTCCAGCATTTTCTCTTTGGTTTCAGATTCCAGCACCTGCAGTAATATGCTTTTATGTAGTACTAAGAATTGTCACAGTACTCCAACTGAAAGGTTCTGTTGGCAAATCATCATGACCTGAAATGTTTACTTTCTTTCTCTCCACAATTGCTACTTGACCTGCTGATTATTTCCAGCACTTTGTTTATTCTCCAGCTGAAACCTAAGCAATGAGTTCTAAAGTTCTAGCTGTCTCTTACTATCCCTCTACTTATAAACCCAAGCAATGTTTCTGCTTTTTAAGCCACTATTGAAACTCTGCATGGACATACTTTCGCTTCTCCACATTGGACTGCAGCTGTCATGCTTCTGCCCATTTTGCCCTCCTGTCTTTATCATCCAGAAGCCTATAATTATCCTCACCATTGTGACTTTACCAAGTTGTGTGCCACCTATAAAGTTTATTGTGCTGCTCCCTACACCCAAGTCTAGATTTCTTAAACGCTTTAAAGAGTAATTTTAGAAAGGCTGAGTATTGTCGAAAGATTGAACGTTGAAGTGGTGAAGAGGTAAACAGTTTCACACATTTGAAAGAATGGGTTAAGTGGGAGACTATCTAATGTCTTGATTTCTGTGCAGTCAAGATGTAATGAAGTGCAGGATGGTATTTTGGGAGCTAAGGAGGCGAACCTGTTATGAAAATTGAGAAAAGCACTAATTGTAGTCATGTCAGTAATTAATGAGATGTGTCTTTCAAAACAATGGACTGAGTACCGGTCTTGTGCCAAAGAATTGTGCTGTAATTTTATTCAGCCAGAATTGCTTGATATATAGTAATATTTTTTAAGGAAGCAAAACAGTAAGAATTCTTTTCAGTCGTTATGCTTTCAGATGGACTATTTTTTTTGCCCCAACCATTTTTGTTGCTCATCGGGGTCACTGCACCCTTTCTATTAAGGTCTCCAATATGTCCGACTAAATTGGTGTTGCTTCATACTGTATACTCACAGAACAGCTTCACGGTTTCTATAATATGACTATTTTAATAGAGGATAACTTATTTGGTAAACTCTGAGCAACCGCATTTAAATCAGCATACAGATTCCAAATTTACTACTTCTCGAGATTCCTGGGCTTGAATTATTGGATGATATCGTATGTGTGGGAAATCTGTTTTTGCTTGTACACTTTTGGTAGCCATTGAATAGTCCTGTAACCCCTGAACTTACAGGGAGAAACAACCAGACTGCTTGATTCCAGCAGTTGGATCCTGACTCTAATATAAAGATTTAATACAACGGAAATAATGCATACAAGCTAAATTAGGTGACCACAATATGCAATGTGCAGATGACCATTTGACAAAGGAAAGAACTACAAAAAGCAAAATACATGGATGACCACCTACAAGGGTAGTTCTGAAGTACAGATTGCACTGTAGTCATTTGACCATGCCTGGTTATACGGCTGAGCCTTGTTCTTAATACCAATTGTGTTGAGTTAGTTCTGATAATTTGCCAGCTGCAGTGTTTGGGTAAGATTGCGTGTCAGATCAAGCCCAGGATCAGGTGCAATGTCCATTTCTTGTCAGCTTGGATCTAGTAAGGAAGGACGGTAGAAAGAGGGAAGATCGACCGTGGATATCTAAGGAAATAAGGGAGAGTATCAAATTGAAGGAAAAAGCATACAAAGTGGCAAAGATTAGTGGGAAACTGGAGGATTGGGAAATCTTTAGGGCAACAGAAAGCTACTAAAAGAGCTATAAAGAAGAGTAATATAGATTATGAGAGTAAACTTGCTCAGAATATAAAAACAGATAGTAAAAGTTTCCACAAATATATAAAACGAAAAAGAGTGGCTAAGGTAAATATTGGTCCTTTAGAGGATGAGAAGGGAGATTTAATAATGGGAGATGAGGAAATGGCTGAGGAACTGAACAGGTTTTTTAGGTCGTTCTACACAGTGGAAGACACAAATAACATGTCAGTGACTGATGGAAATGAGGTTACGACAGGTGTGGACCTTGAGATGAGTGTTATCACTAAGGAGGTAGTGATGGGCAAGCTAATGGGGCTAAAGGTCTCCTGGACCTGATGGAATGCATCCCAGAGTACTAAAAGAGATGGCGAGGGAAATTGCAAATGCACTCGTGATAATTTACCAAAATTCACTAGACTCTGGGGTGGTGCCGGCGAATTGGAAGTTAGCAAAGGTGACACCACTGTTTAAAAAAGGAGGTAGTCAGAAAGCGGGTAATTATAGGCCAGTTAGCTTAACTTCAGTAGGAGGGAAGATGCTGGAATCTACCATCAAGGAAGAAATAACAAGGCATTTTGATGGAAATTGTCCCATTGGACAGACGCTGTATGGGTTTATAAAGGGCAGGTCATGCCTAACTAATTTAGTGGATGTTTTTGAGGACTTTACCAGTGCGGCAGACAACGGGGAGCCAATCATAGGAATTACAGTGCAGAAGGAGGCCATTCGGCCCATTGAGTCTGCACCGGTCCTTGGAAATGGCACCCTATCCAAGCCCACATATCCACCCTATCCTCATAACCCAATTACCCCACCCAACCTTTTTTTTGGACACTAAGGGTAATTTGGAAAGTCCAATCCACCTAACCTACACATCTTTGGACTGTGGGAGGAAACCGGAGCACCTGGAGGAAACCCACACGCACACGGGGAGAATGTGCAGACTCCGCACAGACAGTGACCCAAACCTGTAATCGAACATGGGACCCTGTAGCTCTGAAGCACTGTGCTAACCACTGTGCTGCTGTGCTGCCCTAATTTTGTGCACTGTAGACTTCAGAATAGCCTTAATGTAATCTGTAACAAGCTGTTTGTTTTTCTACCATATGCAATTTGGTCAAGTTCCTGAGTTTGAACTCCAAACATTGTTTTACATTTAAGATAGAGGAAAAGACATTACACTGAGTCATGTTATACTGAGGTCATGTTTTGATTGTAAAATTATTATTCCATTCAGGGAACAACTCCAAATGAGAGAAACCTTTACTGACAAGTTGGCATTGGTGGGCTTGAGTGAAGACGAGAACATTGACTGACCTGGCCTACAAATAATCTTTCCTCGCTGTGTGACATTTTGCTGAAGAAATCATGCCAGCATTATCAACGGGATCTGGAAATGATACAGGTAAGGTAACTCAGCTTGAGATTGGGAACCTCCTGGTTTTAACTTGTGTGATTTTACTTCACTAGGGAAGAGGGAGAATAGATCAGCAGGATACTATAAATTCTGAAGGATTGCAGACTTGCAGTAATATGGTGGGATTTATTTCTTGAGGAAGGAACCTGACATCTGTTTCACAGACTTCTTGTTGGTGGCCTGCACCTAGATGCTTAAGTCATGGACAATAAATGCAGAGGAAGTGTAAGCTGTTGAGATGCAGAGGAAGTGATGCGGTGCTTTCAATAGCTTCCTTAGGATTTTTATTTCACCTTTTACAGTTCAATGTTGGTTGTTCTTTTGCCGTGTTGAAGTGCTTTTGTAATCAAGATTCATTTCAAACAGCTGTGAAAATGACTTGCCGACCAATACAAGAATACCCAGGATGCTTTGGTACTTGCAACTCAGTTGTATTTTCTCTTTTTATCCACATCCCCTCTGGTTGCAGCGAAGTGTCTGAAAATATGTGTGGCAGTGTCTGTTGAACTGAGGTCACATTGTGTAAATAGTTTTAAAAGCAAGATTGTCTGTAATTGAGAGAGGCTGCACAGATTGACCGTGTGCATTTTTGATGAGAAGTGTGGTTAATTTTTATATATTCTAGATCTTTGATCATGGTTTGCAAAGGTTGATATTCGAAGAGGGAGCCTCCACATAGGTTATGTCATGCATAATAAAATTATCAACAGCCCTTCTCATCAAAAGCACGCAAGGTCAGTTTGTGCAACATCTCCACATCAAACAATTTTGGTTTTAAAAATATTAATACCTGATGAAGAAAGAGTTAGCTAAAAGTAATAATGTGTCCTCACTTTAAGAGACAGAATAATGTAGGAGCAATGGAATTTCAAGGAAATTGCATTTAGATCAACATGAAGGTACTAACCATGGTCATGAAGAGTAACTTGGCCTTTACTGCTTCGTTTTGCAAACTGAGTTGTATTATTATCTTCCAGGTTGATTCTATTCATGCCACTTTTGTACAATAAATTGTGAATAAATAAGCTTCATGCTGTTCACAGCCAGGTTCTGTGAAATCATGGGTTGTCAGAAAAGATTTCAGACCACCAAAGTAATAATTAATCTGAATTGATCATATAGAGCCAAACTTTAAGAATGTATTGATAATACAGGTTTGTTGGGCAGATTACAGGAATGCAAGTTGCTTCGGAGTTTTATAATGAAAAATAGATTAGTTTGATTTTTATCACAGGTATAATTCATTTATTTGGGCAGCACATAGCGTTATTTGACTCGCATTTTGCTCAGAAAGTATTATTTTCACTCCATCAGATATCTCCAATGTTTGGGCTTTCTATCAAGTTTACAAGTGTGAGGTAATGCAGGTAGGGGATATACAGTGAATGGTGGAACCCTCAAGAGTATTGACAGTTAGAGAGATCTAGGTGTGCAGGTCCACAGGTCACTGAAAGGGGCAACACACGTGGAGAAGGTAGTCAAGAAGGCATATGGCATGCTTGCCGTCATTGGCAAGTCATGTTGCAACTGTATAGACCCTTAGTTAGGCCACACTTGGAGTATAGTGTTCAATTCTGGTCGCCACACTACCAGAAGAATGTGGAGGCTTTAGAGAGGGTGCAGAAGAGATTTACCAGGATGTTGCCTGGTATGGAGGGCATTAGCTCTGAGGAGAGGTTGAATAAACTTGGGCTGCGATTCTCCGCAACCACGATGGGTGGGAGAATAGCGGGAGGTCCGCTCCCGCACCTCCCGCTATTCTCCCACCCCCCCAAAAATGGCGTGTCCGGTTTTCCGACACGCCGCTCGGCGGCCCGCGATTCTCCGACCCGGATGGGCTGAGCGGCCTGCCGTTCCTGACCTGTTCACGACGGCGGCAACTACACCTGGTCGCTGCCGTCGTGAACATGGCAAGTGTGGGGCCTAGGGGGGGCGGATTGGGGATCGAGCACCACGACCGTGCTCAGGAGGGACTGGCCCGCGATCGGTGCCCACCGATCGTCGGGCCGGCGTCTCAAGGGGACGCACTCTTTCCCCTCCGCCGCCCCGCAAGATCAAACACCACGTCTTGCGGGGCTGCTGAGGGGAAAGACGGCAACCGCGCATGCGCGGGTTTGAGCTGTCCAACCCGCGCATGTGCGGCTGACGTCATTAGGCGCCGCCACTGTGTCATTCTTGGCGCGCCGGGCCTTGAAGCCAGGGCCAAGGCCCGGCGGCCGAGTTTCCCGGTACGGCCCACCTATCCCCCAGTGTAGGGGAGAATAGGGGGCCGGGAGAGGCTTCCGGCACCGTCGTGAGCCTCTCCAGGTATCACAACGGTGTCGGGCCTTGCGGAGAATTCAGCCCTTGGTTTGTTCTCACTGGAACGACGGAGGTTGAGGGATGACCTGATAGAGGTTGACAAAATATGAGGAGCACAGATAGAGTGGATAGTCAGAGGCTTTTTCCCAGGGTAGAGGGGTCAATTACTCGGGAGCATAGGTTTTAGGTGCGAGGGGCAAGGTTTAGAGGAGATATACGAGGCACGTTTTTTTACACAGAGGGTAGTGGGTGCCTGGAACTTGCTGCCGGACGAGATGGTGGAAGCAGGGAAGATAGTGACATTTACGGGGCGTCTTGACAAATACATTTATAGGATGGGAATAGAGGGATATGGACCCGGGAAGTGCAGTAGATTTTAGTTTAGATGGGCAACATGGTCGGCACAGGCTTGGAGGGTCGAAGGGCCTGTTCCTGTGCTGTACTTTTCTTTGTTCTTTGTAGGGATGATTAAACTGTAACAACATAAATCAATATATGTGAATGCACTGTCCAATACTCCCCTGGAATGTCCTTAAGCTGTGTTTTGACAAAAAAAATCATGTTGACTTTTTGCCAATGATTGAGGCTGGTACTTTTACAGCATTTAAACTACATACAGTACTCAAAATATTTAGTGGTAATAAAGCTTTGCGTTCTTCAGTGAGCTGGTATCAAAGGGTAATGAGTCATTTTATGTTGAGCTGAAATCTGTACTGAAATGTGCTGCTGTTTGTTGCAGTGGATGTTAGTGAGTCAGATTTAGTGCAAAATAACTACGAAGCTAAAATAAAAGCAAAATACTGTGCATGCTGGAGATCTGAAATTAAAACCAAGTGCTGAAGAACTCAGTGGGGGTGGGGGGGGGGGGCACTCTCCCAGGGAATTGGCAGCCTCTGGGCAGGGTGGCACCCTGACACTGAAAGCCTGTTACCCTGGCAGTGATACCTGGGTGCCAGCCTCCAGGGTTCCTAGGTGGCATTTTGCCCATGCTTGGGTTGGGGGGGGGGTGGATATGGGGTCGGGGATTGGGGAAGGGTTGATATGGGACTGGGGGATATGGGGGCAGGGAATGTGGGGATAGGGGGAGGATAATGGGGGGGGGATATGGGGGTGGGGATTGGGGGATGGATATGGGGGCAGGCATTGGGGTGGGGATATTGGGGCGGGCATTTTGGGGGGCCTCCGAGGACCTTTAGAACATAGAACAGTACAGCACAGAACAGGCCCTCCGGCCCTCAATGTTGTGCCGAGCAATGATCACCCTACTCAAACCCACGTATCCACCCGATATCCGTAACCAAACAACCCCCCCCCCCTTAACCTTACTTTTTAGGACACTACGGGCAATTTAGCATGGCCAATCCACCTAACCCACGCATCTTTGGACTGTGGGAGGAAACCGGAGCACCCGGAGGAAACCCACGGACACACGGGGAGGACGTGCAGACTCCACACAGACAGTGACCCAGCCGGGAATCGAACCTGGGACCCTGGAGCTGTGAAGCATTTATGCTAGCTACCGTGCTGCCCTATCGGTGAACTGGGCATTGGTGGGGTACTTGTCGGGAGATCGGGGCACTCTGATCTCTTCCTGCATGAGCGGAGCTCTTCAGTACGGAGATCCTCAGTGCAGGAAATGCAACTGAGTGTGGCCTCGGCAGGGTGCTTCCTACCAGGGCTCGAAAAAAAATTAAGTGCCGTTAATGCCGGGAACATCGCTACCCAGAGCGGTCCTTTTTTATGCTAAATCGGACCCTCTGTGTCTCAAGTATTAGAGGTATGAATCTGGCTAAAAGGGAACTGTAAACATCTCCTTGTAAAACTATTTTAAAATATCCTAAAAGCCCTGAAATACTGGCTTTGAGCTTTCTGTCATTGCGATTTAAAATGCTAAACCTGCACACAAATAAGAAATTATTAGCCAATGAATGAGGGTAAACCTGAAGTAAAAAGTGTAAATGCAGGAAAGACTTAAGATGTTCGGTTGCATCTGTGGAAAGAAAAATAGTAAACATTTCAGGTTGATTACTTTTTTCAAGAATTGACTGTCCAGGTCAAAGCGGACCACTTAATTGGCACCCTTTTACAAACATTCACTCCCTCCACCAGCGACACACAGTAGCAGCATTGTTTACCATCTACACAAGGTACTTGCAGGAACTCACCTAGTCTCCTTCAATAGCGCTTTCCAAACTCACAATGACTACCATTTAGAAGTCAAGGACAGCAGACACATGGGAGAATAACCACCTGGAGGTTCCCATCCAAGTCACTTACCATCCTGACTAGAAAATACATTACCATTCCTTCCCTCCCTGAGTCAAAATCCTGGAACTCCCTCCCTCACATCTTTATGGCTTCACCAACTGCAGCGATTCAAAAAGGCAGTTCACCACCATCTCTTCAAGGGAAATTGGAGATGGGCAATAAATGCTGGCCTAGCCAGCAATGCCCAGATCCCATAAATGAATAAAATAAACCCTCCTTCTATTAACTTCAGCAAATATGATATTTGTTGTAAAATAATTTCAGGAAATTACAAAAACTGAGCTGTCACTTTGAAGAAATTTCCTGAATTTATATGGTACTTTTCACATCCTCAGACCACCCGAAATCACGGGCGCACAGTGGGGGTGGCAAGTAGCGTAGTGGTTAGCAAAGCACCAGGGTCCAGGTTCGATTCCTGCTTAGGTTGCTGTCTTTGCAGAGTTTGCACATTCTCCCCGTGTCTGCATGGGTTTCCTCCCGAAAGATGTACTTGTTAGGTGAATTGGATATTCTGAATTCTCCCTCTGTGTACCCGAACTGGCGCCGGAGTGTGGTGACGAGGGGATTTTCACAGTAACTTCATTGCAGTGTTAATGTAGGATTGCTTGTGACAATAAAGTTATTACTATAATATTACCACTTCATAGCTGATGGTGTACTCTTGTTGTATTTTGATGATGACAAATGTAGCAGGCACATAGAGCAACGGGATGAACGACCAGTTAACCTGTTTTGTTTGAGGGAGAATTGTTGACCAGGACATTAGAAGATTTCTTCCATTTTCCTTTGAAACATCCTGAGGTATATTTCATGTCCTGAGAAAACAGATGGGGCTTCAGTGTATGTCTTGTCTGAAAGACAGTACTTTAACTTTGCAAAGCCACTGAGTACGATACTGAAAGACCAGCTTAGGCCACGTGCTTAATTCTGTGGAGTTGGACATGAAACCATGATTTTGGGAACCAGTGGCAAGAGTACTGTCATTGGTCAATTATGGCAGTATACATGTAATGTTTGCCAAGCAACAGTTCCCTGACCAACAAATAGCCTGGTTATATCACCAAAATGCTTGGAAAGTACTGGTTAACTATCCATGTAGAATAGGCCACATACTTATTTGAAGTCTTGATGCTTTCAAATTTGTTGGCAAAATGTGATGCTGACAGGACTATGTAACTGCTACATTTTGAATTTTCTTTTGAAATCATAACAAGTAATCACATATATCCTTGATCCGAATACCATCCAAAAGATGGACACAATGGTGATAAATTCAACTTGTACCTGAAAGTGCACAAGCTTGAGACCAAAGTTGGGATTGGCTCCATGTCTCTTTTAAATACTACGACACTAAAGCTAGCTTCCCTGCAGCTCCTCAGCTGAGACAGTTTGGACATTGACCAAGAGGGATGGTCCAGGAGATGAGATGTTCCCGGGGTATTAATTATGCTGCCATTGTCTTAGTGCAGACGCTTGCATTAGGCCATTCAAGACCTGGTAGAATAAGGCTAAGAATGTGTACACCTTAAACTATGACCACATGTTTCTGATTTTCACTGTTAGCATCCTATAACTGGCATAGTACCTCATTTATATATTTAAGGAACATGGTTCAGACAGGCATTCTGGGTGGCTACATCACCTGAGTCCGTCACCTGAGTCAGTGCAGCATCGAATGCACCTCTGGTCCAAATGGGTTGAAATAATTTGCAATGGTAGATTTGGAGGTCATGGGGATGTAAAATGAGCAGCTGTAAATGGATTTTCTCTCCATGGTATCAACATGGAGGAAACTGAGATTAATTTGTTCCTAAATGCAACTTAAAGTAATTGCTTTCTAGAATATTGTCAAATGAACTAGAATTCTTGTCTCATTTGTGAGCAGTATTTGATCATGGAAAACGGAGTCCAAAGTGCAGGTAGAAGATCTTTTTTGGCATTTTCCAACAGCTATTACTTTCAATTAAATATGTTCCAAATGACTGTTAGCGCTTTAGCTTCTGTAAACTTAGGCCAAGCTCCTAAACAGCTGCCTCTGAGAAAACAGATGTTAAAGATCTTTAAATAACTGAAGAATTGGAAAAGAAATTAGCTGTATGTAGTATATGGTGGACACTGCACTTTGTCTAATGAGGATTAACTATTCGTTTAAAAAAAAATTACAACACTTGCAACTTTTAACATCTAAATGAACGTAAAGTTTAATCCAGTGTGTTGAGAATTGGTGTTCAAATGTCACTTGATGCCAGTCCCTGTTTTCCTTCAAAACTGGAATTTTAAAACAAAATCAACATCACAGCTACTATTAGAATAACATAATAAACTAAAGACTACTACTGTGCATTGTTAACACAACTGGATGGTGTTTTAGAGCATGCTGAGTGCCTGTTTTTTATAACACTATAAAATGTTATATTATTAGTCTGGTAGAGAGATATGCATTGCTCTTTGTTTTTCTGCTAATGTTGCAGATATTTACTTGGTGGACTGGGTCCAGTATAGCATAGTGAGTATCTTATCGAACTAGTAATCCAGAGGTGTAAAATAACGATCCAGAGACATGAGTTCAAATTCAATCATTTTTATTGGGTAATTTAAATTCAGTTAATTCAATAAATCTGGGATAGAGAAAGCGAATCCCAATAAGTATGAGCAAATTGATGTAAAGACCCATCTGGTTCACCAGTGTCCCCTTTGGAAGAAAATTAGCTTTCCCAGTCTGGACTATGTGTGACTCCAGACTTCCACTATTGTGATTGTCTCTTAACTACCCTGTGAAATAGTCTGTCAAGCATTCGTTTTAATCACACACAGTCCAAGAATAAAAAAAACATAGATCGACCACTTGACAATGTTCTAATCAATGGATGTAAAAACTCAGATAACCAGGCAATAAAAAATTGAACACTGAGCCCCTGGGCTAGTGCGTGGTCAATTCCAGCCCCACTTGACCTGGTGTTGCAATGCATTTGAAATTTCCAAATCATTCTGAGAAAAACACCCAAAGTCTTTGTCCCTTGGTTGCCCAGTAACTACAGTCAACAGGTTTGTAAAGATTAATTTAATTAGTAACAATAGCTAGAATTTAATATGCAGAAAATACAACTGGCTAACTATTATCTAATTTCTAATCCCCCCTTTAACCCGCCCCACCCTCTATAATATGACAGACAAACAAACATAGAGGGGAAAAGAAGTGTGGAAAATATTGATGAAAATACATGGATAAGATGTTTCTGAAGGTTGTCTTCTTGCACATCTTCCATCAATCCAGGCTTTCAGTCTGAGGTTTTTACTTTGTGTGTAATGGTTGTTAACGTAGATTGATCCAGGTTCTCTAGATTCAGGAATTCGGCAGCCTTTCTGGAGAAAAAAAAGAGACTCTCAACTTTTTCTCTGAGCATCCAGGACCTGACTGTCTTTTCCTTTGTTCTCTGAAAACCATCCCACTTGGATAGGACCCAATCACTGCCTGTTGCCGGGCAGAATATGGCCTTTTGGCCAACTGATTGGCCACCAGCCAACCAATTGAACTGAGTCTCTCTGATCTCGTTAGTGCCAAAAAGTCTCAGTTCTGCTGTCCAAAAGCTTACACAGTGTATTATGTTGTAACTTCTGAGTTCCTCACTTCCTCTGCTTGTAATAATAATAATCTTTATTAGTGTCACAAGTAGGCTTACATTAACACTGCAATGATCAAAAATGATGATGGCAAAATAATAGAAACGGGAAACAAGGGAATCAAAAGGGAGGGCTCTTACACATGCAACCGTTTATTTATAGTGATATACAGTACATATTATATACTTCAGCCAACAACCACCATCCCTCTATGAATGAGTGCAGCTGAGTCTCCAGTTAATGCCCGCCACCTGAACACAATTAACACCAGAGATGTAAAATCCACACCTGAAGACTTCGGCAATAGAGTGAGGACACACAAGGACGGGGCTCTCACTAGAGAGGGCATTTTTCAGAACCACTAACAGCCTGAAACTTTTAAGAAAAAAACCCAGACAATTCAATAGAATATAACACTTACCTTAGAGGATTCCCTGGAAAGATGAAAAACAAAAAAGATTTGAGCTGTAATCTATCGGCACACTCCGAGGCCTCGCAGGATTTCTTGTGCAGGAAGGTGACGGGGGCGGGATCCCAAACCTCTCATGGCTGACAATCTCTGCCGCATCATGGCAAATGAGTTGGAGAAACATTGCCAAATTTGGCGATGGATCCGAAACATTAAATTGAGGAGATTCTGGGCCACAGTCACTTAAAATTTGAAAAAAACTAATAAGATTGTCAAAGAAAATGAAATGAAAATGAAAATCGCTTATTGTCACAGATAGGCTTCAAATGATGTTACTGTGAAAAGCCCCTAGTCGCCACATTCCGGCACCTGTTCGGGGAGGCTGGTACGGGAATTGAACCCGTGCTGTTGCCGCCTTCTGCTTTGCAAACCAGCTGTTTCGTCCACTGTGCTAAACCAGCCCCCACAATGTCACACTTAAAGCGTTGAGAATGCCCTATCAGACCGCACTGATCGGATCACTTCTCTGGAAGCTGATCCTACCTCAGTGGTCGGGAATAACAAAATATTAAAGGCCAAAATAAGTGATCTAGAGGAAAAAATGTCTGCATCGTAGAATTGCCAGAGAGGAAGGAGGGCTGCACCCCTTCAGATTATTTCTCATGATGTGGAGATGCCGGCATTGTACTGGGGTGAGCACAGTAAGAAGTCTTACAATACCGGGTTAAAGTTCAACATGTTCATTTCAAACGCTAGCTTTCGGAGCACTGCTCCTTCCTCGGGCGAATGCAGTCACCTGAGGAAGGAACAGTGCTCCGAAAGCTAGTGTTTGAAACAAACATGTTGGATTTTAACCTGGTGTTGTAAGACTTCTTACTGTGCTCACCCCAGTACAACGCCGGCATCTCCACATCATGGCTACCATTGACACTGCAAACTGCCGGCTCAAAGTGGAGAGGATCTCCAGGAAGATCGCGCATTCACCTGAGGAAGGAGCAGTGCTCCGAAAGCTAGTGTTTGAAACAAACATGTTGGACTTTAACCTGGTGTTGTAAGACTTTTTACTGTGATTATTTCTCAGGCATGCTTTGTAAGATGGTAAGTGAGGCTATGTTCACATCTCCCCCAGAGTTACATCAGGCCCATTGCTCTCTATGACCGAAGCCTCGATCTGGGGATCTACCTCTTGCGGTGATCATACGTTTTCATAGCTTTAAGGAAAAGGAGGTTCTTCATTGGGCTAGAGAGCATTGTGATGTAAATCATGGAATCTCCTCAATTTAATGTTTCGGATCCATCGCCAAATTTGGCAATGTTTCTCCAACTCATTTGCCATGATGCATTGTGAGTGCAGATCTGGCAAAAAGAAGAGCTGCCTTCAATGGAGTAAAAGCCATCTTATGTAAAAAAAAAAAAATAAGTCCAATTTGGAATGGTTTACCTGGCTTGCCTCCAAGTGACTATTGAGGAGAAAGACAGCCTTTATGATTCACCAAAAAAATTAACTTGGTCACTGTTTAATTCATGTTCATATTTATTCTATTTTATGACCCTGCGATCGGGTGTTTCATGCTTCATGTTTTTTCATGTTTGGAGTTTATTGGTTAGTACTTTATAGTTCTGATACGCTTTTTGATCATAGCTGTTGAGTTTGATAATTGAATACTGTTGTGGTGTTGTAAATCAGATAATGTTTTATTATGTTTTCTAGTGGGGAGTCTCCCTACTAATGAAGGGGTTAGCTAATGGAAGCAGTGATCGAGCGTTTGCTGCAGCTCTTCACAAACAATTTGTGAAAATGGGCTTAGAATGTGTAAGGACTGAAAAGTGGCTCATGTAACACTGCTGTTTAAGAAGGGAGAGAGGCAGAAGATGGGAAATTATAGGCCGGTTAGCCTGACTTCGGTCATTGGTAAGAGTTTAGAGTCCATTATCAAAGATGAGATTGCGGAGTACTTGGAAGTGCATGATAAAACGGGACTGAGCACGTCTTTGTCAAAGGGAGGTCATGTCTGACAAATCTGTTAGAGTTCTTTGAGGAAGTAACAAGGAAATTAGACATAGGAGAACCAGTGGACATGATTTATTTTGATTTTCAGAGGGCCTGTGATAAGGTGCCGCATAGGAGACTGCCAAATAGGTTAAGAGCCCATGGTGTTCAGGATAAGATCCTGGCATGGATAGAGGATTGGCTGACTGGCAGAAGGCAGAGAGTGGGGATAAAGGGATCTTTTTCACGTTGGTAGCCAATGACTAGTGGTGTACCTCAGGGGTTGGTGCTAGGACCACAATTTTCACAATATACATTAATCATCTGGAGGAAGGAACTGAAGGCACTGTTGCTAGGTTTGCCGATGATACAAAGATCTGTAACAGGACAGGAAGTATTGAGGAAGCAGGCGGGCTGCAGAAAGACTTGGAGAGTGGGCAAAGAAGTGGCAGGTGGAATACAATGTGGAAATGTGTGTGCACTTTGAAAGGAGAAATGGAGGCACAGCCTATTTTCGAAATGGGAAGGTGCTTAGGAAATCAGAAGCACAAAGGGAGACCTTGTTCACGGTTCTCTTAAGGTTAACCTGCAGATTCAATCGGCAGTTAAGAAGACAATTGCAATGTTAACATTGATGTCGAGAGGGCTTGAATACAAGCCCAGGGATGTACTTTAGAGGCTATATAAGGCTCTGGTCAGACTCCATTTCATAGATCATAGTATTTACAGTGCAGAAGGAGGCCATTCAGCCCATCGCGTCTGCACCGGCCTTGGAAAGAGCACCCTACCAAAGCCCCACACCTCCACCCCACCCCCTTTATCCTCATAACCCAGTAACCCCACCTAACCTTTTTGGACACTAAAGGCAATTTAGAATAGCCAATCCACCTATCCTGCACATTTTTGGACTATGGGAGGAAACCGGAGCACCCAGAGGAAACCCACGTACACATGGGGAGAACATGCAGTCTCCGCACAGACAGTGACCCAACCCGGGAATCGAATCTGGGACCGTGAAGCTGTGAGGCAACTGTGCTAACCACTTTGCTACCGTGCTGCCCTTTGGAGTATTGTGGAGTATTTTGGAGTATTGTGGAGTATTGAGGAATATTTGGAGTATTGTGAGCAGCTTTGGGCCCCGTATCTAAGGAAGGACGTGCTGACCTTGGAAAGGGTCTAGAGGAGGTTCACAACAATAATCCCTGGAATGAAGAACTTGTCGTATGAGGAACGCTTGAGGACTCTGGGTTTGTACTCGTTGTAGTTTTGAAGGATGAAGGCGATCTTATTGAAAATTACAGGATACTGCATGGCCTGGATAGAGTGGATGTGGAGAGATTGTTTCCACTTGTAGGAAAAACTCGAAGCAGAGGACACAATCTTAGACTAAAGGGACGATCCTTTAAAACAGAGATGAGGAGGAATATCCGCAGCCTGAGGGTGGTGAATCTGTGGAGCTCTTTGCCGCAGAAGGCTGTGGAGGCCAAATCACTGAGTGTCTTTAAAACCGAGGTAGATAGGTTTTGATCCATAAAGGGATCAGGGGTTATGGGGAGAAGGCAGGAGAATGGGGATGAGAAAAATATCGGCCATGATGGAATGGCAGAGCAGACATGATGGGCCGAGTGGCTTAATTCTGCTCCTATTTCTTATGGTCTTACTGGGTTACGGGGATAGGGTGGAGGTGTGGGCTTAAGTGGGGTGCTCTTTCCAAGGGCATGTGCAGACCCGACGGGCCGAATGGCATCCTTCTGTACTGTAAATTCTATTAAATCTATGAAATAACATACATGTTGTAGCCACCTGGGGTGGCCACTGTCCAACACAAAATGGAAGATTACAAAGAATGCAGGGAAAATGGACATGTTGCAAAAGCAAGCAGCTTGCAGAAGCGCTTGTGTATTCTGACTGCTGCAGAAACCAGACAGCACTGTGGAAAAAACAAGTTAGCATACTAATGAGGCGATACCCAGTGATTCCCAGGTACAATGGAAACAAGTTAACTCAAATCGCTACATTGAATAGAAGGCCAGACTTCTCGGCGCCAAGAGAAGTCCAAAACAATAAGCCCCAAGAACCGCCCAGTGATCGAAGAACAGCCCGTTATTGGGGAAATTCAAATCAATCGATTGGGAAGAGACCCAATCGATTGCGAGTGTATAGAGGGTCCGCCCAGGTGGGCGCGAGACCCTGGGAGAGATATAAGACAGAGACCCCGACCCCAGCTCGCTCTCTTGACCAGCTCTCTTGACCAGCTCTCTTGACCAGCTCTCTTGACCAGCTCTCTTGACCAGCTCTCTTGACCAGCTCTCTTGACCAGCGCTCTTGACCAGCGCTCTTGACCAGCGCTCTTGACCAGCGCTCTTGACCAGCGCTCTTGACCAGCGCTCTTGACCAGCGCTCTTGACCAGCGCTCTTGACCAGCGCTCTTGACCAGCGCTCTTGACCAGCGCTCTTGACCAGCGCTCTTGACCAGCGCTCTTGACCAGCGCTCTTGACCAGCGCTCTTGACCAGCGCTCTTGACCAGCGCTCTTGACCAGCGCTCTTGACCAGCGCTCTTGACCAGCGCTCTTGACCAGCGCTCTTGACCAGCGCTCTTGACCAGCGCTCTTAGCCGGCCCTATCAGCAGAACATCTTAGCAGCTCTTGAAGAACCTTGAGAAGGAGAGGCCTGGTCAGCAGCCGCAATCAACTAAGTGTCATACAACGCACGCTACGAGAGTAGACACTCCTGACCCCTTTAGTCCACGACTGGAAGCCTGCGGATCCAGGACAGAGCAAGAGGCCGTTGTTCCCTGATCCGGCAGTTGCCTTATTCCAGATAAGTATTGGTCTGTTAGTGGTGGGATTAGCCTAGACTTGTAGTTTTATATGCACAATTAGTAGATAACTATTATAATAAACGTGTCTTCTTTGAACTTACTAACTGGTGTATTGAGTTATTGGTCTGAACTTGAACTTGAAACTTGTGGCGGTATCTTAACGATACCTGGCGACTCTAGAGCTAAGGAACGAAACAGAGCCAAATTGAGTGTAAAGCACACTCGCCCAGAACGAGCAACAATGCAAGCCAGGATAAAAAGACAACCAAAGAAAAAAGCCAAAAGCCATGTTGTGCAAGGTACTAAGTGGATCCCCAGATGAGAAGCCAAATGCAGGCAGATGCTGAGCATCTAACCTACTGAAACAATAAAAATAATTTTCTTTATGAATGTTTTGAAAAATAGTCCAAAAATATTAAATTGTCAGTGACGAGGTGCATGCAAACGGTCAACGTAGCCTTCCTAATGGTGCTACAATCTTCAAAATTTTATGTAGCTCTATGATACTGTCAGAAATTAAATGCAGCTAAAGCTGCATGCTGTGCAACAATCAAATTGCAGTAATGCTTACAATGATTTAGAGACTCTCAATTAGTACAAGATTCAATATATACATTGCAATTCTCAATGCTTAATCTTGTGAATTAATCTAGTGTTAATTCTATATATGTTGGGTTCAACTCCACCTGAGACAGCTGGTTATGTCGATGTACTGTTCTGCACTCAAAATTACATTTCTGTTGGTTTGTGACTGATAACGTTTCTCAGCAGTTGGTTCAAGTCTTCCCAATCTTGCTTCTGTCATGTGAGAGTACCTTCAAGAAATGGGTGTTTATAAATGGGTGTTTATATAAATATCTGTCGTGAGAGTACCTTTAAGAAATGGGTGTTTATTACTGCAGCAATGTCAGAGTGGGTGGAGCTGGGCTGTCTGTCAGCTTTTTACTTTTGTTTTTGAGCAGAATGCAGGGTGTGTTTTAGTTTTGTTTTCAGTGTTGGAGCTGAAGCCAGACCAAACAGGTGTACTGTTGTTCTCTCTGCCATCAAAAGACTATCTCTTGATCATTTGGTGAATTCAGAATTATAAATGTTCTCAGTAATGAATGGAAACCTAATGTGCTTCTGTTGAAAGGTGTTTCTTCTGTCTTCTGGATGTTGTTCGGGAAGTTATTAAGGATTACTTGGTGTTGTATTCTTTGGGGGTTGTATTTGAATTGATGGTTGCTATGATGTTCACTGTATGTTTTAAAAAGGTTAACTTGAATTCATAAAATAAACATTGTTTTGCTTTAAAAAATACTTTTCCATTTCTGCTGTACCACACGTGTAGAGTGGGCCGTGTGCTCCCCATACCACAATCTATTAAAAGTTGTGGGTCAGGTGAACCCAATGATACACTTTGGGGTTCTCTAAACCCTGGCCCATAATACATTGGGGGCTCGGCCGGGATAAAAGTCTATCTATTGGATTGGCTTAGTGAACGTAAAGACAGTGAGGGGTGAGCATAATGTGGTTGCTTTTCAGGTGTGGTATTTGAGTTTAAGTGGGGAGCGTGTTGTGGACAGTGGCTCTTTCAGAGGCTCTGAAGTTTTTGGGGGTGGAGACGTTCACATGCAGTACCTTACGGACGGATACTAAAAGCAGACCGTTTGATTTGGCAAAAATATTCCAGTTAACATTACCTGACAAAATGTGAAAAGACAAGGTAATTATGGTGGTGGCTAAGCATTTAAAGTTGTCTGAGATACAGTTTGACTCATTGGAAATGGCAAAAAATTCAGTTGAAAATTAAACAAATGCGACATGAGAAAGAATTAAAGCAGCTTGAATACGAAAGAGCGAGAGAGGAAAGAGAGAGAGTGAGAGAGAGGAAAGAGAGAGAGGCAAAAGAAAAGGAGAGAGAAGAAAGGAGAAAAGAAAGAATAGCCCGAGCAGAACAAAGAGAAAGAGAATTACAGATCAGGGAAAACGATGAAGAGAGAGTTTGAACTTCAGAAAATGGCCCTGAAACATGACAGTCAGTTAAAATTGGCAGCCATAAAGGGAAACGTACAGTTGGATGATAACGATGAGGATAGTGAGAAAGAGCGTCAAAGTCGAAGGCTTGGTGGGAATCTATTTGAATCTGTCCAAGCATTGCCACGGTCTGATGAGAATGAGGTAGAAGCCTTTTTCATTTCATTTGAGAAGGTAGCTAAACAAATGAAATAGCCACAGGACATGTGGGTATTACTGATTCAAACAAAGCTGGTAGGTAGAGCTAGTGAAGTCTTTGCATCACTGCTGGAGGAGGTATCTGGGATGTATGAGGAGGTGAAAAAAATCCATCTTAGGTGCATATGAACTAGTGCCTGAAGCTTACAGACAAAGATTTAGAAATTTAAGGAAAGAATTTGGTCAAACATACATGGAGTTTGAAAGGATCAAACCGATTAATTTTGACAGGTGGATAAGGGCTTTGAAAATAGACCAAATGTATGAAGCTCTCGGAGAAATTATACTTTTGGATGAATTTAAAATTTCAATTCCTGATGTAGTGAGAACTCATGTGGAAGAGCAGAGGGTTAAAACAGTGAGATTAGCAGCATAAATGACAGATGATTATGAATTAGTTCATAAATCAAAGCTTGGTTTCCGACATCAGTTTCAGCCTGTGAGGGATAGAAACTGGGGACATGAGAAGTACTGATGGTAAAAGTAAAGGTGATCTGATGGAAGATAATAAGAAAAGTGCTCAGATTAAAATTGAAATCCAGGACGGTGGAAGAGAAATTAAAAGTTTCAAATGTTTTCACTGTAATAAACTTGGCCATGTAAAGTCACAGTGTTGGTGGTTGAAGAAAAGCACTGGGGAGGCTGATGTGGTAAAACAGGATAAGACGGTGGGGTTTGTCAAAGTGGTAAAGGAAAGCCCAAATGAAGCGAAGGATGTGCAAAAGATTGTATAGCTTGATCAAGAGGTGATTGATAAGAAGGTGCCAGATCTCTAAAGAATTTACTTGTGTGGGTCAAGTTTACTCATGTGTATCAGGAGGAGCAGGTAAAGAAGTCACAATTTTAAGAGATACGGGAGCTAGTCAATCTTTAATGTAAGATATGAGGAGTTATGTAGTTTGGGAAGAATATTGCCAAAAAAGGTGGTAATATGTGGAATTCAGGGTGAGGAGTCGTGTTCAATTATATAAGGTAAGATTGGAAAGTCCAGTGAAGAGTGATGACGTGGTAGTAGGAGTAATAGAGGAACTATCTTGTCCAGGAATACAGTTTATCTTGGGTAATGATACAGCTGGATCGCAAGTGGGAGTGATGCCTACTGTGGTGGATAAGCCAGTGGAAATTCAGACAACTGAAGTGTTGAAGGAAGAATATCCAGGGATTTTTGCGGATTGTGTAGTAACGAGGTCGCAAAATCACCGGTTAAGACAAGAGGAGAAATCAGAGAATGAAGATAAAGTTGAAGTGCAATTATCAGAAATGATTTTTGATCAGATGGTTGAAAAAGAACAAGAACAGGTGGAGGATGAGGTGGATATTTTTAGTTCAGGAAAATTGGCAGAGTTACAAGAAAAAGATATAGAACATAAACATAGAACAGTACAGCACAGAACAGGCCCTTCGCCCCTCGATGTTGTGCCGAGCATTGTTCGAAACCAAGATCAAGCTATCCCACTCCCTGTCATTGTGTGATCCATGTGCCTATCCAATAACCGCAGGAAAGTTCCTAAAGTGTCCGACTCCACTATCACAGCAGGCAGACCATTCCACACCTTAACCACTCTCTGAGTAAAGAACCTAACACGCATATCCCTCCTATATCTCCCACCCTGAACCTTATAGTTATGCCCCCATGTAACAGCTACATCCACCTGAGGAAATAGCCTCTGAACGTCCACTCTATCTATCCCCCTCATCATCTTATAAACCTCTATTAAGTCACCTCTCATCCTCCTCCGCTCCAAAGCGAAAAGCCCTCGCCCCCTCAACCTTTCCTCATAAGACCTATCCTGAAAATCAGGCAACATCCTGGTAAATCACCTTTGCACCCTTTCCAATGCTTCCACATCCTTCCTGGAATGAGGTGACCAGAACTGCACACAATACTCCAAATGTGGTGGCACCAGGGTCATGTATAGTTGCAGCATAACCCCGCGGCTCTTAAACTCAAGGCCTCTGGTAATAAACGCTAACACACTATGAGCCTTCTTCATGGCTCTATCTACTTGAGTGGCAACCTTCAGAGATCTGTGGACATGAACCCCAAGATCTCTCTGTTCCCCCACATTCCTCAGAACCCTGCCGTTGACCCTGTAATCCGCATTCAAATGTTTTCTACCAAAATGAATCACCTCGCACTTTTCGGGGTTAAACTCCATCTGCCATTTTTCGGCCCAGCTCTGCATCCTATCAATGTCTCTTTGCAGCCTACAACAGCCCTCCACCTCATCCATTACTCCACCAATCTTGGTGTCATCAGCAAATTTACTGACCCACCCTTCAGCCCCCTCCTCCAAGTCATTGATAAAAATCACAAATAGCAGAGGACCCAGCACTGATCTCTGTGGTACACCGCTGGTAACTGGTCTCCAGTCTGAAAATTTTCCATCCACCACCACCCTCTGTCTTCTATGTGATAGCCAGTTACTTATCCAATTGGCCAAATTTCCCTCTATCCCACACCTGTTTACTTTCTTAATTAGCCGACCATGGGGAACCTTATCAAACAATTACTAAAATCCATGTAGACAACATTAACTTCTCTACCTTCATCCACACACTTAGTTAACCTCCTCAAAGAATTCAATCAAATTTGTGAGGAAAGACTTACCCTTCACAAATCCGTGTTGACTATCCAGGATTAAGCTGCAACTTTCCAAATGTCATAAATCCTAAATCCTATCTTTCAGGACCTTTTCCATTAATTTACCGACTACCGAGGTAAGACTAACTGGCCTATATTTACCAGGGTCATTCCTATTCCCTTTCTTGAACAGAGGAACAACATTTGCCACTCTCCAGTCCTCTGGCACTATCCCCGTGGACAGTGAGGACCCAAAGATCAAAGCCAAAGGCTCTGCAATCTCATCCCTTGCCTCCCAAAGAATCCTTGGATATATCCCATCTGGCCCAGGGGATTTGCCGACCCTAAGGTTTTTCAAAATTGCTAATACATCCTTCCTCAGAACATCTACCTCCTCCAGCCTACCCGCCTGTATCACACACTCATCCTCAAAAACATGGTCCCTCTCCTTGGTGAACACTGAAGAAAAGTATTAATTCAACGCCTCTCCTATTTCTTCTGACTCCATGCACAAGTTCCCACTACTGTCCTTGACCGCCCTACCCTCACCCTGGCCATTCTTTTATTTCTCACATAAGAGTAAAAAGCCTTGGGGTTTTCCTTGATCCGACCCGCCAAGGACTTCTCATGCCCCCTCCTAGCTCTCCTAAGCCCTTTTTTTTTTTTTTAGCTCATTCCTTGCTACCTTGTAACCCTCAAGCAACCTTACTTTCCTCTTGACAAGACATTCAACCTCTTTTGTGAACCATGGTACCCTCACAAGGCCATTTCCTCCCTGCCTGACAGGGACATACCTATCAAGGACACGCAGTATTTGTTCCTTGAACAAGCTCCACTTTTCACTTGTGCCTTTCCCTGACAGTTTCTGTTCCCACCTTATGCTCCATAATTCTTGCCGAATCGCATAATAATTACCCCTCCCCCAATTAGAAATCTTGCCCTGCCGTATGGCCCTATCCCTCTCCATTGCAATAGTGAAAGGCACCGAATTGTGGTCACTATCTCCAAAGTGCTCTCCCATAAACAAATCTAACACTTGGCCCGGTTCATTACCCAGTACCAAATCCAATGTGGCCCCCCCTCTTGTCGTCCTATCCACATACTGTGTCAGGAAACCTTCCTGCACACACTGTACAAAAACTGCTCCATCCGAACTGTTCGACCTATAGAGGTTCCAATCAATATTTGGAAAGTTAAAGTCACCCATGACAACTACCTTGAGACCTCCATACCTACCCATAATCTGTTTTGCAATTTCTTCCTCCACATCTCTTACTCTTTGATGGCCTATAGAAAACTCCTAATAACGTGACCGCTCCTTTCCTATTTCTAACTTTAGCCCATATTACCTCAGTAGGCAGAACCCCCTCGAACTGCCTTTCTTCAGCCGTTAAACTATCCTTGATTAACAATGCTACTCCTCCACCTCTTTTACCACCTTCCTTACTCTGACTGAAACATCTATACCCCGGAACTTCCAACAACCATTTCTGTCCCTGTTCTAACCATGTCTCCGTAATGGCCACAACATCGTGGTCCCAAATACCAATCCATGCTCCAAGTTCATCGACCTTATTCCGGATGCCCCTTGCATTGAAGGAGACACACTTCAACCCACCTTTCTGTCTGCCGGTACACTCCTGCGACCTTGATACCCTCTTCAGTAACTCACTACTCTCAACACTGGCTTCTGGTCTACAGTTTGTTTTCCCAGCCCCCCCCCCGAAGTGCCAATAGGGTATTGGTGCCCCTCTGGTTCAGGTGCAAACCATCCTGTCTGTACAGGTCCCACCTTCCCCAGAATGTGTTCCAATTATCCACGTACCTGAAATCCTCCCTCCCACACCATCCCTGCAGCCACGTGTTTATCTGCACTCTCTCCCTGTTCCTCACCTCACTGGCACGTGACACCGGCAACAAACCAGAGATGACAACATGGTTTGTCCTGGCTCTCAGCTTCCACCCTAGCTCCCTAAATTCCTGTTTTAAATCTCCGTCACTTCTCTTACCTATGTCGTTGGTACCGATGTTTACCATGACTTGTGACTGTTCCCCCTTAATTATTCTGAAAACACCATCCAAGACGTCATGGACCCTGGCACCCGGGAGGCAACAGACCATCTATGAGTCTCTTTCGCTGCCACCGAACCGTCTATCTGTCCCTCTAACTATCGAGTCCCCAATAATTATTGCTCTCCTGCTCTCCCTCCTTCCCTTCTGAGCCACAGGGACGGACTCAGTGCTGGAGATCCGTTCACCGTGGCTTACCCCTGGTAGGTCGTCCCCCTTAATAGTATCGAAAAATGGTATACTTGTTACTGAGGGGAACGACCACAGAGGATCCCTGCACTGACTGCTTCCTCCCAGCTCCTCTCACCGTCACCCATCTATCTTGATTCTTCGGAGTATCTACATCCCTGAAGCTACTATCTATGACCACCTCTGCCTCCCGAATGATCCGAAGTTCATCTAGCTCCAACTCCAGTTCCCTAACGCGGTTTCTGAGGAGCTGGAGATGGGTGCACTTCCCACAGGTGAAATCAGCAGGGACACTGACGGCGTCCCTCACTTCAAACATTCTGCAGGAGGAACATTGCACTGCCTTCCCTGCCATCCCCTCTAGATAAAAAAAAAGAGCTTACCTGTTATTCACTCTACCCTTAGGTTAAAGGAGGTGGAAGGGTGGGGGATACTACAAGTGTAGTGTCTAGCGTTTAGGAACTGACCAACTTAAATACAGGTAAAAATAAAACACTTAACCAGAAACCACTGTGTCCCACATGAGAACAGCAATCAGCTGTTATGGGCCTGCGCAAACAATTTAAATCTTTACTACTTACACAGCAGTCACTCTGTCCACACTTCGACCGGATTCAGCTGGAAACTCTGAACAGTAAGTTTTTTAAAAACTTACTCGCCTTCTCAGCAAGCACTCACTCAGCAAACACTGCGCCCCGCACGAGAACACCTCAGAGGAAAGAAAACCTACTTACCAGTCACCAGCCAATGACTTACCTGCAGGCTGTGATGTCACAGTTCAACTTCTTTCAACTTCTACCTGCCCTCGAGACTCCCTCTTTATTTTTACTCAGCTGGGGTCCTTACAGTGATTGTTTTTTTTGTTAGAGGAGGAGGTAGGGGGGAAACACTGAAGAAGTGTTTGGGGTTTAACTGTCACTTGACAACAGCTCCTCCACAAACCACCTTCAAGATACAATGACTGCAATGCACTGATGCAAATTGTACCCGCAACAGCCAATCAGCAGCTCTGCTCTACTGCCCTCTGCTGGATCAATAATAAAACAGATGTATCAGAAAGCATACACGGAAGAGGAATCCGAGTACGTACCAGCGTGTTATTACGATAAAAGTAATGTCTTGATGAGAAAATGGATACCTTTACATATGCAGACGGATGAAAAGTGGGCAGAAGTTCATCAGAAGTATTGCCGGTAGGGTTCAGAAAGGAGGCATTGCGAGTTGCACGTGAGGTACCAGTGAGAGGTCATTTAGGAATAAGAAAAACTCCAGCTTAAATCCAGAAACAGTTTTATTAGCCTGGACTACATAAAGATGCAGTTAAATTGTCAATCATGTCATACATGTCAAGTGATAGGGAAACCTCAAGCAGTGATAAAACCAGCACCCTGAATACCCATTCCAGAATTTGAGGAACCTTTTACAAGGGTCCTAATTGTTTGCATAGGACTGCTTCTGAAAACCAAAAGTGGGAGTCAATATCTTTTGACGATAATGGATGTGCCTACTAGGTTTCAAGAGGCCATTCCAGTACGTAATATTACAGCTAAAACGATTGCGGGGGAGTTACTTAAATTCTTTACTACATAGACTACCCATAGAAATACAATCGGATCAAGGGTCAAATTTTACCTCAAGGTTATTCAAGAAAGTTATGGATAGCTTAGGAATAAAACAATTTAAATCAACTGAGTACCATCCAGAATTGCAGGGAGCGTTAGAAAGGTCGCATCAGACTTTAAAGACAATGTTGAGGGCTTATTGTCACGATTATCCAGAGGATTGGATTAAAGGAATTCCATTCGTACTCTTTGTAATTAGGGATGCACCTAATGAGTCAACCAAATTTAGTCCTTTTGAACTAATTTTTGGTCATGAGGTAAGAGGACCACTTAAATTGATTAAGGAAAAATTGATGAGTGAGAAAACAGAAATTACATTGTTGGATTACGTGTCACATTTTCGGGAACGATTAAATAGAGCAGGGAAATTGGCTTGACAACATTTAAAAGTTGCACAACATGTGATGAAATGGGTAGCGGACAAGAAATACAAAGTTCGTAGTTTTGCCAGTGGAGATCAAGTTTTAGTTTTGTTACAGTGGTAGGTGAACCTTTAAAAGCTAGGTTTTGTGGACCGTATCAGATTGAAAGGCAATTAAGTGAGGTGAATTATGTGGTAAAAACACCAGATAGAAGGAAAACTCACCAAGTGTGTCATGTGAATATGCTTAACAGGTACTTTGAAAGGGAAGGAGAATAAAGGAGCAGGTTTTAATGATTCTAACTCAAAGTGACGAACCAAATCCAGATGACTGTGAATTTGACATACCTCAAATTAAATTGGAAAACGAGGATTTTCATAAAAATTGGGATTATTGTTGAGTTACCTTCCAGAGGAAAAACAAACAGACCTGAAAGGGTTATTGATAAAGTTTGTACAGATAAATTGGGAAGTACTAAAATGGCTATACATGATGTAGATGTGGGAAATGCTGTTCCAATCAAACAACATCCATATAGACTTAATCGTTCAAAATTGGCACAGGTTAACAAAGAGATTGAGATTAAGCTATGCTCAAAAATGGCATAATTCGACTCACGGTGGCGGCTATGAGGGAGTAAGTTGCACGTTTGGTGGATCCCGCTCTGGCTGGATTTTTGGACCTTTTTCCCCGACTTTTTTGTTGTTTTGAGTTTTGGCTTTCAAGGCTCAAGACAATCAGGCTCTGGCCCCACATAGTGGTCCATGCAATGGAGAACCCCAAGGGACTGAAAAGGAAGAAATAAAAAGATAAGCAAGGGCTGGGTGGAGGTGCCGCTGAAGACAACATGGCTGATGTTCGGACCCTGCTGCGACGGCCCAGCCATCGACGGAGGAGCTGATGCAGGTCATCCAAGAGGGTTTTGCCACACAGAAACGGGACTGTCTTGACCCGATAAAGGAGTCGATCGATCGGCTGGAGCGAAGTCTGGATGCCCAGGATCGGACGATTCAGAAGTTGGAGAAAGTGCTGGCGGACCAGGAGGAGCACCAAATGGTGGTCAGACTAGAGGTGGGATGTGGAAGTATCAGCAAAAGAGGCTGCTGGAGAAGGTGGAAGATCTGGAGAACAGAGCTCGCCTCCCAATTTTCATCCCGCGGTCCTTTTTAAGAGGATTAACAAAATCATTTTGGGCTTTGTCTGGGCGGGTAAGACCCGCGGGTGAAAAAGGTGATGCTCGAGAGGAATTGGGGGGTGGGGGGGCTTGCCCTGCCAAACTTCAGTAATTACTACTGGGCGGCCAATATTGCTATGATAAGGAAGTGGGTAGTGGGGGCGGGGTTTGGGAGCGGATGGAGGCAGTTTCATGTAGGGGCACCAGCTTGTGGGGCGTTGCTAACGGCACCCCTGCCGTTCCCGCCAGCGGGATATCTCACAAGCCCTGTGGTGGCGGTGGCCTGGGGTCAGTGGAGGAGGTACGTTGGAACAGTGGGTGCATCAGTTTGGTCCCCAATATGTAACAGCCACCAGTTTGCTCCAGGGAGCTTGGATGGGGGGTTTCGAGTCTGGCAAAGGGCAGGAATTGAGAGGATGGGGGACCCGTTCCTGGAAGGGAGCTTCCCTAGCTTGAGGGCGCTGGAGGAGAAGTTTGCGTTGGCAAGAAGAAACAACTTCAGATATTTACAGGTGCAGGACTTACTGCGCAGGCAGGTATCATCCTTCCCACTCCTGCCCTAAGGGGGATCCAGGATAGGGTAGTGTTGAGGGGATGGGTGGGGGAGGGGAGTGTCTCGGACATTGACAAAGAGCTAATGGGGGCAGAGAAGACGCAGACCGAGGAGCTGAAGCGTAACTGGGAGGAGGAGTTGGGGGTAGAGATGGAGGACGGCTTATGGGCAGACGCGTTGAGCAGAGTCAACGCGACCGCGACATGCGCAAGGCTCAGCTTGATCCAATTCAAGGTGATTCACTGGGCCCACACGACAGTGGCCTGGATGAGCAGATTTTTTGGGGTGGAAGACCGGTGTGTAAAATGTACAGTGGACCAGCGACCCATGTCCACATGTTCTGGGCATGTCCAAAACTTAGGGGATATTGATGTGGAGATGCTGGTGTTGGACTGGAATGAGCACAGTAAGAAGTCTTGCAACACCAGTCTAAAGACAAACAGGTTTGTTTCAAACACTAGCTTTCGGAGCACTGCTCCTTCCTCAGGTGAATGAAGAGGTATGTTCCAGACAAATTCAAAGATGCAAGACAATGCTTAGAATGCGAGCATTTGCAGGTAATTAAGTCTTTACAGATCCAGAGATAGGGGTAACCCCAGGTTAAAGAGGTGTGAATTGACTCTAGTGCATTCGTCGTCCAGTACTTTCCCAGAGCGGAGAAACTATGACATCTTCTTCTCAGCCTTCAACACGTCATCGATGAAGATGAACATCTTACCAAAGTCTTCCCCACACCCCTACTACTTCAAACAACCGCGCAACCTCAAACAAACCATTGTTTGCAGCAAGCTACCCAGCCTTCAGAACAGCGACCACGACACCACACAACCCTGCCATGGCAATTTCCGCAAGATGTGCCAGATCATCGACATGGATACCACCATTACATGTGAGAACACCACCCACCAGGTACGTGGTACATACTCGTGCGACTTGGCCAACGTTTGTCTACCTCATACGCTTCAGAAAAGGATGTCCCGAAGCGTGGTACATTGGCAAGACCGTGCAGACGCTGCGACAACGAATGAACGGACATCGCACGACAATCACCAGGCAGGAATGTTCCCTTCCAGTCTGGGAACACTTCAGCAGTTAAGGGCATTGAGTCTCTGATTTCCGGGTATGCGTTCTCCAAGGCGGCCTTCAGGATGCGGTATTGCTAGTTGTGTCTTTACTTAATTTGCTCCGTTTAATCACCTTGCTCTAGAGTCGCCAGGTATCTTTATGATACCACCACGAGATTCAAGTTCAAGTGCTGATCAATAACTCAATACACCAGTTAGTAAAGTTCAAATCAAAACACATTTATTATATACACAGTCAATCGCTACTCATGCATAACATACTACTCGCTAGACTATCTCTAACACTAAAAGGCCAATACTTAGCTTTGGAAAGACCCACCAGGTCAGGGAACAATGGCCTTTCGTTCGATTCTGAGTCTGCAGGCTTCAAGCTTGTATGGACTGGTAGCTAGGAGTGCCTATCTCGTAGCGTGCGTTGACTGGACACTTACTTGGTTGGTGCAGCTGCTAGGCAGGTCATGGTCAAGGGTTGTTTTGAGCTGCTGAGAGACCCTGCAAAGAAGGATGAACTGAACTTGGGGACTCTACTTTATAGTCCCTAGGGGCTTCGCGCCCTTTTGGGCGGACCCCGGACTTGGTTCCAAGTGATTGGACTAAGTTCTGATCACTTGGATCGATTTCTCCAATACTGGTGCTGTTCCCTGATCGCTGGGCGGTTCCTATGTGTCTGTTGGCCTTCCTTTGTCTTGGCTCCTGCTGGCGCCGAGGAGTCTGGTTTGGTCTTGATTACTCTTAATGTTACCAATTGTTCCCGGGGATCGCTCATTAATATGCAGATGGTTTGTGGTTTCGATTCTGTCTGGGTTTCTGCAAGTTGTAATATACAGGAAACTTTGCACCTGCTTGTTTTCCTGCGCTTGGTCATTTCTCCCTGCATTCTTAGCGGATCTCCATTTTGGAATCGGGAAGTGGCCAACCCAGGTGGCTACGGGGGGGGGGGGGGGGGGGGGGGGGGGACTAGGGTAGAGTGGATTAGGGGGTGATATAGGCAGTTCTTGGAGGGACAGGTGTCGGTGTTTGCACTATGTTTATTGTTCTTTGTACACTGTTTTTATGCTGTTCTGGTCATAATGCCGAAAATACCTAATTAAAATTGCTTGTTTTTAAAAAAATGGCATAATTGAAGTTGGTTGCAGCCAATGGAGCTCACCCATGGTGATGGTATCTAAACCAGACGGTACCCAAAGGTTGTGTGTGGACTAGAAAGGTTAATGCAGTTACAAGAATGGACTCTTATCCTATCCCACATTTGGAGGAATGCACTGAGAAAGTGGGACAATCAGCTGTTATTTCCAAGCTGGATTTACTTCAAGGCTACTGGCAGGTATCTTTATCCGAAAGGGTGAAGGTGATTTCAGCTTTTGTGACCCCAGATGGTATATACCAATTCAAAGTTATGCCATTTGGCATGAAAAATGCTCTAGCCACACTTCAACGGTTAACTAACAAAGTTGTTTCAGGATTACCCAATTGTGCAGTATACATCGATGATCTGGTAATTTTCAGCCAGACATGGACAGAACATTTAAGACATCTGATGGAGTTGGTCGTCGACTTCAGGAGGCGGGTTTGGTGGTAAACCTAGCCAAAAGTGAATTTGAAAAAGCCCAAGTCACTCTCCTTGGCCACACAATTGGACAGGGTCGAATGGTCACATGGGACATGAAACCAACAGTTATTGAGGAGTTTCCGATACCCTCAAGACAAAGGGAAATAATGTGATTTCTTGGCATGAGTGGATTTGATCGGACATTTGTGAAAACATTTTGCGGCATGATTGCTGCACTGATGGACTTGCTGAAGAAATATCGAAAATTGCAATGCACAGCGGACTTTCAACAGGCATTTGACTGCCTGAAAGCTGTGATAACCAATGTTCCTTTGTTGGAGAATTACAAGGGATTCTGTGATCAGATTGAACTAAAGTATCTGACTTTAAAGAGACATGCCGAGGCATAGAGAAATGGACGGATCGTGCAGAGATCTTCTTGTTGAAAGAGACCGTTAATCGAGAAGGATTTCAGTCGGAGGAAGAAAAATGGAAAGAATATGGACTATATTATTATACGTTATCGTGTGTTTTTTTTAAAACGGAAAAGTATATTTACTGTGTGCATTTCTTAAAGGATAATGAAAAGGTGAAAAATGAAACCATCTTGAAGTTGATGCTTTATTTTTTTTTCTTGGGGGGAGGTGTCATGTGAGAGTACCTTTAGGAAATGCGTGTTTATAAATGGGTGTGTATATAAATATCTGTAGTGAGAGTATCTTTAAGAAATGGGTGTTTATTACTGCAGTGACATCAGAGAGTGGGTGGAGCTGGGCTGTCTGTCAGCTTTTTACTTTCGTTTTTGAGCAGAATGCAGGGTGTGTTTTAGTTTAGTTTTCAGTGTTGGAGCTGAAGCCAGACCAAGCAGGTGTACTGTTGTTCTCCCTGCCATCAAAAGACTATCTCTTGATCATTTGGTGAATTCAGAATTATAAATGTTCTCAGTAATGAATGGAAACCTAATGTGCTTCTGTTGAAAGGTGTTTCTTCTGTCTTCTGGATGTTGTTCGGGAAGTTATTAAGGATTACTTGGTGTTGTATTCTTTGGGGGTTGTATTTGAATTGATGGTTGCTAAGATGTTCACTATTTTTTAAAAAGGTTAACTTGAGTTCATAGAATAAACATTGTTTTGCTTGAAAAATACTTTTCCATTTCTGCTGTACCACACCTGCAGAGTGGGCCATGTGCTCCCCATACCACAATCTATTAAAAGTTGTGGGTCAGGTGAACTCCCTGATACACTTTGGGGTTCGCTAAATCCTCTCCCATAACACTTCTTAAAATACAGGATTTAAAACAATGGTAAAGCACTAAACTTAATTTGAATTGAAAGCTGGACTAGGCATATAATAAACCCCTGAAAAGTAACGAAAATTCCATGCAGTTGTAATCTACATAATGGCACAATAAGCAGGGTGCCACTGTGATCAATGTATCACAGTGTATCAACTACCCTACGATCTATATTAATAACTTGGATATTTAGAAGGCTTCAGAAATAAAGGGCTGAGGAAGAGGATTCGCTAGATACCTCTTTTGGGAGTCGGTGCAGACACGATGGGCCGAATGGCCTAATTCTGTGCTGTAAAACTCTATGATTCTATGAAGAGGCAAACTGTATTGTAGCCATATTTGTTGATGCAATGATTGGAGGAAAGCACTCTCCCAGCACCCCGTTCAAAAAAAACATCAGCACTGGGTAAACAGAGCAATGAACACCGGGGGCGGAATTCTCCGCAAGGCCCGACGCCGTCGTGAAACCCGGAGAGGTACACGACGGTGTCTGAGGCCGCTCCTGGCCCTCTATTCTCTCCCTCCCCCCCCGGAGGGCCGTGCCATGAATCTCGGCTGCGGGCGTCAAGGGCCGAGAATGGTGCAGCCGATGCGCCTATTGATGTCAGCCATGCATGCGCAGGTTGGCCAGCTCCAACCCGCGCATGCGTGGCTGACGTCATGACGGCTGATGGCTCAAACCTGCGCATGCGCGGTTGCCGTCTTCCCCTCGGCTGCCCCGCAAGACGTGGCGGCTTGATCTTGCGGGGCGGCGGAGGGGAAAGAGTGCGTCCCGTTGAGACGCCGGCCCGACGATCAGTGGGCACCGATCGCGGGCCAGTCCCCTCCCAAGCACGGTCGTGGTGCTCACTCCCCTCTTCGCCCCTTACAAGCCACAAAACAGCTGCTGGCGCCATGTTCACGCCGGCAGCGACCAGGTGTGGTTGCCGCCGGCGTGAACCGGTTGGGAACGGCCAGCCGCTCGGCTCATCCGGGTCGGAGAATCGCGGGCCCCCATTTTTGGGGGGGGGGGGGGGGGGGGGGTGGTGGGAGAATCGCGGGAGGTACCAGAGCGGCCCTCCCGCGATTCTTCCACCCGGCGTGGGAGCGGAGAATCGCGCCCCCTGAATGGAATTCTGAACCAAGTTGTAAATAAAGTTCCAGCTATTCCCTTCAAGTCTACTGCACTATCTAATACAGTGAAATCTGTTTGCAAGATTAGTCCATCAAGCAAATGTTAGTAAATGTCACTGAGACATATGTATCAGGATGCAAATGAGACGATAGGAGCGTGGAAGCATTTAGTGTATGGGCAGTTACATTCTTTATTTATCCAAATTGGAAATTAATGTCAAAATAAACAGTTACGGGTTTTATAGACGAGGGACGCAATTTAACGGAAATGAAACAGAGTCCCATGTCGAGTGTATTTAGCTGGGCCTTTAGCACTGGTAGCACAGAGAATGACCCCTCTATTAAACGGGACTCTGCTTAACTTCGTGGCCTCAGCAAGGAGTGCCCCGCTGTGGCCACACTTAGACCCATCTGCTGTACTAACGAGCTCTCCTCGCCAGCGCAGAAAGAGATCGAGACGCCACATTGCAGACTCCAGACACTCACAGCCCCCCCCCAAACTCACCTTTAAGGGAATCATCGAGCCTCCCACCTTATAAGGTCAGGGCCTGATCCTGAGCATGGGCATGATATCACTCGAGAACCTTGGCAATGCCAGCCTCGCAACCTGGCAATGTCACCTGACCACCCTGGTTGTGCAAAGGTGGCACTGCTAGGGTGCCCAGGTGACTGTGATAGCATAGGAGTGCCAGGGCACCACCCTGTCCAGAGCATAATCATCTGCATAAAAATCAGCAGGATATTGAGAAATACTTGCTTTGTAAAACAGATTTCGAACCCCTCAGACTCTGGCTAAATATCTTTAAATAGCTTCTTCAACTAGGTTGTTACAGCCTCTTCCTTGTCTGCAGACAAGACTGCTCTACTTTAAAATAGTGTACTCTTTTTAAACTATCTTACTAAGAAAGAAAACTGCCTTTACTTGAGGACTCTGTGGTAGCCAGATCAGATCTCATTTCTCTCTCTCTCGCTAAGCTTCTACAATCTCAATGTCTTTCTGCTTTTTCTATGCTCCACCCAGCAATGACCTCATCTCCCCAGGCTGCAAAAGCATATGAACACCCCAGGGACTTGCCCCGTCAAACCATATTCATCTCATCAATTTAAACCGCTTTCTCCTCGAAGCAAAACAAAATCTTTTTAAAACCATGACCACAGCAGCCAAACACACTATACCCCCAAGTTTTTAACACTTAACTTGTCCCAATATAACCTCAGATTCCTCCACGACAAGATGTCAACGACAGTCCTCACCAACAGAAATAAGACAGAAACCTTTGCAGTCAAAACTGGAGTTTTGACCGCAATTGCCTACTCCTGCTCAAAGTTTGTGTGTTCTTATATTCTGTCTAATTCCACCTTCCGGCTCTTGGTCTGTAGTCCTATAGGTAACAGCACCTCAAGCACAAATCCTGATTAATAAAGGGATTTCTTGATTAATAAGGGGATCGGGGATTATGGGGAGAAGGCAGGATAATGGGGATGAGAAAAATATCAGCCATGATCGAATGGTGGACCAGACCCGATTGGCCGAACAGCATAATTTTTGCTTCTACATCTTATGGTTTTATGGTCTAAGATCAACGGAAAAACCCTACCAGACGTGGAGCATTTCCTAAATCTGGGGTACCACCTCTGCTCTGAGGCTGACATTGATGCAGACATCCAATGTTGTATCCAATCCTTGAGCGCCTCCTTCTGATGCCTAAAGATGAGAGTCTTTGACGACTGTGCCATACGTGTTAACACCAAGATCCTCGTGTCCAAGGCGTTCGTCCTCCGAACTCTTTCTATACGATTCAGAAACATGGATTGCATACAGATGTCACCTCAAGGTCCTGGAGAGATTCCATCAACGCTGCCTGAGACAGATTATCTGCACCAACTGGGAGTACAGGCTAACTAACGTCAGTGCCCTCGAAGGAGCCAAGATTTGAAATTGGATTTTTTTTATTGTCACGTGTACCGAGGTACAGTGAAAAGTATTTTTCTGCGAGCAGCTCAACAAATCATTAAGGACATGAAAACAAAATAAAAGAAAATACATAACAGGGCAACACAAGATACACAGTAGAATTATGCAACATCAGCATCGGGTGAAGCATATAGTGGTGCAGGTCAATCCATAAGAGTCATTGAGGAGTCTGGTAACAGCGGGGAAGAAGCTGTTGTTGAGTCTGTTTGTGTGTGTTCTCAGACTTTCGTATCTCCTGCCCCTTGGAAGCAGTTGGAATAGTGAGTAAGCTGGGTGGGAGGGGTCTTTGATAATGCTGCCCACTTTCCCCAGACAGCGGGAGGTGTAGATGGAGTCAATGGATTGCAGCAGGTTCGTGTGAGTGTCTTTGATGACTGTGCCATACGTATTAACAAGCCGTTTGTCCTCCCAACTCTTCTGTACAAATCAGAAACTTGGATTACATACAGATGTCATCTCAAGGTCCTGGAGAGGTTCCATCAATGCTGCCTGAGGCAGATTCCAGCATCAAGGCCATGATCAGTCAAAACCAATTCTGTTGGGGCCGGCCTTGAGCTTAAGATGTCAGATTCCTGACTGCCAAAGCAAATCCTCTTTGTCCAACTCAAGGAAGACTCCGAAATAAGAGGAGGACAAAGGAAGAGCTTCACCCTGAAGGTTTCCCTCAAGAAATGCAATATAGATGTCAATGTCTAGGAAACCCTTGTTCAGAGGCCTAATTCGAGGAACCTCCTGTTTGAACGGACACAAATCTTACAGGACACCCAACGGCAAGAGGAGGCTAGGAAAAGGAGTCTGAGAAAGGAATACCAGCAATCTAGAGTCCGAGATCCAATCCCACCTCCTGGTGACATCTGCCAAGTGTGCAGTTGAAGATACGGCTCGTGAATCAGGCTAATCAGCCATGCAAGAACCTACAGAACCCATAACCAGTAATAGAGTTTCTTAGGTAGCCAATCATACTTGTTAGCAAGTATCCGCCAAAGGTAATGTAGATTGGAAGATAGTTGAGACCCCAACACTGATCCCTGTGGCACTCCACGCATTACAGTTCACCAACATGAAAAAAATCCATTTATCCTGACTTTTTCCAGTTTGTTAGCCAATCCTCTCCTTACCCGTGCTAATATATCACTCTTATGAGCTCTTCGGAACCGATGACACCAGCCAAATTTCTTCTGGAAATCCAAATTCGCTATATCTACTGATTCGCCTTTATCTACCTTGCTTGTTACATTCTCAAAGATCCCACCCAATAGATTTGTCAAACAAAACTTCCCTTGCACAAAATCATGGTGACTCTGCCTGATTGATTTTCTGAATGTCCTGCTATTATCTGCACAATGTCTCAATGATGGACAGTAGGCCAAATGCTTAGTTTCCTGCTTCTGTCTCCCTCCTCTCTTGAATAATAGTGTTACTTTTGCAGTTTTCCAATCTACAAGGATTTAGCCAGAACCAAGCAACTTTTGGAAGATTATAACCAATGTATCCAATAGTTATTCTGCTATTTCTTTGAAGTGCCTAGCATGCAGCCCATCAGATCCAGGGAACTTGTTAGCCTTTACTCCTATTAGTCTTCCTTGAACATTTTCTCCAGTGATCATGATTGTATTATGTTCTTCCCTCTCTTTCGCCCCTTGCTTATTTTTGCGATTCTTGGGATGCTCTGTCTTCGACTGTGAAGACAGATATGAAATACTTACATGAAGACATTGCTATCGCCTTGTTCCCACTATTACTTACCCATTATCCTTTTTTTTAACGCATTGACAGGATGTGGATGTCGCTGGTTAAGCCAGCATTTATTGTCCATCCCAAGTTGTCCTTCAGAAGTGGTGCTGAGTTGCGATCTTGAACCGCTGCAGTCGGGACAGTGATATATTTCAAGGTCAGAACGGTGAGCGACTTGGAGGGAAACTTCCAGGTGGTGATGTTCCCAGGTATCTGTTGCTCTTGTCCTTCCAGGTAGTTGCAGTCATGGGTTTGGAAGGGACTATCTAAGGAGCCTTGGTGAGTTCCTGCAGTGCAACCTATGGCTGGTACACACTGCTGCTGTTGGCCAGTGGTGGACGGAGTGAACATTTGTGGAAAGGGTGCTTATCAAGTGGACTGCTTTTCCTGGATGGTATCGGGCTGCTAGTGTTGTTGGAGCTGCACACAGCCAGGCAAGTGGGGAGTATTCCATCACACTTCTGACGAGTGCCTTGTAGGCGGTGACAGACTTTAGGGAGTCAGGAGGCAAGTTTCTCGCCGCAGGATTCCTAGCCTCTGACCTGCTCTTGTAGCCACAGTATTTATATGGCTAGTTCAGTTCAGTTTTGGGTCAATCCCCAAGGATGGTGATAGTGAGGGATTCAGTGAGGGTAATGCCATTGAACATCAAGGAGAGATGATTATATTCTCTCTTGTTGGAGCTGGTCATTGTCTTGAACTTGTGTGCCACGAATGTTACTTGCCACATGTCAGCCCAAGTCTAGATATTGTCCAGGTCTTGTTGCATTTGGACATGGACAGCTTCATTATCTGAGGAGTCGCTGAATACTTAAGTCATCCGTGAACACCTCCCCCCTCCTTCTGACCTTATCATGGAAGGAAGGTCATTAATGAAGCTGCTGCAGATGGTTGAGCCGACGACACTACCCTGAGCAATACTTGCAGTAAGTCCTGGAATTGAGATGATTGATCTCCAACCACCATAACCATCATTCTTTGTTCCAGATATTATTCCAACTATTGGAGTGTTTCCCCAATTTCCATTGATTCCTGTTTTGCAAGGGCTCCTTGATGCCATACTCAGTCAAATGCTGCCTTGACGTCAAGGGCAGTCGCTTTGCCTATCACACCAATCTAAGGCACCAACGCTTTGATGTCTGCCCCTGCTTCTCCACCATCTTGCCTTTTAACCTATTTTCCAATTATACTTTTGTCAGCACTGTTTTCATTTTCCCATTGTACTTTTGCCAGCTCTGTTTTCATGTTTTTGTACTGCTGCAATTTCATTTATTCAAGCTAACAACACTAGTTTCAGAAACAAATTTCTCACCTTTACACTGGGAATGAGAAATTCACCTGAGGAAGGAGCTGTGCTCCGAAAGCTCGTGTTTGAAACAAACCTGTTGAACTTTAACCTGGTGTTGTAAGACTTCTTACTGTGCTCACCAGGGGAAGGCAGCAGTAGCCAGGTTCATAGCACCGTGGCTGGATCTGCTGTACAGAAGGGCAGGAAAAAGACTGGAAGGGCTATAGTCATAGGAGATTCAATTGTAAGGGGAGTAGATAGGCGGTTCTGTGGTTGAAAACGAGACTCCCGAATGGTATGTTGCCTCCCAGGTGCACGGGTCAGGGCTGTCTCTGATCGGCTGCAAAACATTCAGAAGGGGGAGGGTGAACAGCCAGTTGTTGTGGTGCATATAGGCACCAATCATATAGGTAAAAGACGGGATGAGGTCCTACAAGCAGAATTTAGGGAGTTAGGAGCCAAGTTTAAAAAGTCGGACCTCAGAAGTAGTAATCTCAGGATTGCTACCAGTGCCGCATGGTAGTCAGAGTAGAAATGAAAGAATTGGCAGGATGAATGTGTGGCTTGGGAGATAGTGCAGGAGGGAGGGGTTCAGATTTTTGGGACATTGGGACTGGTTCTGGGGGAGGTGAGACTACTACAAATTTGATGGTCTACACCTGGGCCGGACTGTAACCAATGTCCTTGGGGGTGATTTTGCTCACGCTGTTGGGGAGGGTTTAAACTCATGTGGGGGGGGGGGGGGGGGGGTGGAATGGGAATCAAATGAGGTTAGTGGAAAGTAAGGAGGTAGTAACTAAAGCCTGTAAGGAACTAGATCATGGAGTCAGCATGACTAAGCGGAAGAGTAGGCAGGGAGCAGATGATGAACGCAAAGAGACTGGTGGTCTGAGGTGCATTTGTTTTAATGCCAGAAGTGTAGTAGGTAAGGCAGATGAACTTAGGGCTTGGATTAGTACCTGGGAGTATGATGTTATTACTATTACTGAGCCTTGGTTGAGGGAAGGATATTGATCCTTCAGGCAGGATAGAAAGGGAGGTAAAAGGGGTGGAGGAGTTGCATTACTGGTCAGAGAGGATATCATAGCTGTGCTGAAGGAGGGCACTATGGAGGACTCGAGCAGTGAGGCGATATGGGCAGAGCTCAGAAATAGGAAGGGTTCGGTAACAATATTGGGGCTGTACTACAGACCTCCCAACAGCGAGCATGAGATAGTGGTACAAATGTGTAAACAGATTATGGAAAGATGTAGGAGCAACAGGGTGGTGATGATAGGAGATTTTAATTTTCCCAACATTGACTGGGATACACTTAGTGTTAGAGGTCTAGATGGAGCAGAATTTGGAAGGAGTATCCAGGAGGGTTTTCTAGAGCAGTATGTAAACAGTCCAACTCGGGAAGGGGCCATACTGGAACTGGTGTTGGGGAATGAGCCCGGCCAGGTGGTTGAAGTTTCAGTCGGGCATTACTTTGGGAATAGCGATGACAATTCTGTAAGTTTTAGAATATTCATGAACAAAGATGAGAGTAGTCCTAAAAGAATAGTGCTAAATTGGGGGAAGGCCAACTATACCAAAGTTCGGCAGGAGCTGGGGAATGTGGATTGGGACCAGCTGTTTGACGGTAAATCCACATTTGATATGTAGGAGGCTTTTAAAGAGACGTTGATTGGAGTGCAGGACAGACATGTCCCTGTGAAAATGAGGGATAGAAATGGCAAGATTAGGGAACCATGGATGACAGGTGAAATTGTAAGACTTGCTAAGAGGAAAAATGAAGCATACATAAGACAGACGAAGCTTTGGAAGAATATCTAGAATGTAGGACCAATCTGAAACGAGGAATCAAGAGGGAGAAAAGGGGTCATGAAATATCTTTAGCAAACAGGGTTAAGGAAAATCTCAAAGCCTTTTATTCATATATAAGGAGCAAGAGGGTAACTAGAGAAAGGGTTGGCCCACTCAAGGACAAAGGAGGAAAGTTCTGTGTGGAGTCAGAGAAAATGGGTGAGATTCTTAACGAGTACTTTGCATCGGTATTCAGCGAGGAGAGGGACATGACGGATGTTGAGGTTAGGGATAGATGTTTGATTACTCTAGGTCAAGTCGGCATAAGGAGAGAGGATGTGTTGGGTATTCTCAGGCATTAAGATGGACAAGTCCCCAGGTCTGGATGAGATCTATCCCAGGTTACTGAGGGAAGTGAGAGAAGAAATAGCTGGGGCTTTAACAGATATCTTTGCAGCATCCTTGAACACGGGTGAGGTACCGGAGGACTGGAGAATTGCTAATGTTGTCTCCTTGTTTAAGAAGGGTAGCAGGGATGATCCAGGTAATTATAGACCGGTGAGCCTGACATCAATGGTAGGGAAGCTGCTGGAGAAGATTCTTATGGATAGGATCTATTCCCATTTGGAAGAAAATGGGCTTATCAGTGATAGGCAACATGGTTTTGTTCAGGGAAGGTCATGTCTTGCCAACTTAATAGAATTCTTTGAAGGAAGTGACAAAGTTGATGGATGTGGGAAGGTCTGTAGATGTCATATACATGGACTTTAGTAAGGCATTTGATAAGGTTCCTCATGGTAGGCTGATGGAGAAAGTGGAGTCTCATGGGGTCCAGGGTGTACTAGCTGGATGGATAAAGATCTGGCTTGGCAACAAGAAACAGAGAGTAGTAGTGGAAGGGAGTTTCTCAAAATGGAGAACTGTGACCAGTGGTGTTCCACAGAGAACCGTACTGGGACCACTGTTGTTTGTGATATACATAAATGATCTGGAGGAAGGTATAGGAGGTCTGATTAGCAAGTTTGCAGATGACACTAAGATTGGTGGAGTAGCAGATAGTCAAGGGGACTGTCAGAAAATACAGTAGAATATAGATAGATTGGAGAGTTGGGCGGAGAAATAGCAGATGGAGTTCAATCCGGGCAAATGCGAGGTGATGCATTTTGGAAGATCCAATTCAAGAGCGAACTATACGGTAAATGAAAAAGCCCTGGGGAAAATTGATGTACAGAGAGATCTGGGTGTTCAGGTCCATTGTACCCTGAAGATAACTGCGCAGGTCGATAGAGTGGTCAAGAAGGCATACGGCATGCTTTCCTTCATCGGAAGGGGTATTGAGTATAAGAGTCGGCAGGTCATGTTACAGTTGTATAAGATTTTGGTTCGGCCACATTTGGAATACTGTGTACAGTTCTGGTCGCCACACCACCAAAAGGATGTGGATGCTTTGGAGAAGGTGCAGAGAAGGTTCACCAGGATGTTGCCTGGTATGAAGGGTGCTAGCTATGAAGAGAGATTGAGTAGATTAGGATTATTTTCATTAGAAAGATGGAGGTTGAGGGGGGACCTCATTGAGGTCTACAAAATCATGAGAGGTATAGACAGGGCGGATAGCAAGAAGCTTTTCCCCAAAGTGGGGGACTCAATTACTAGGGGTCACGAGTTCAAGTTGAGAAGGGAAAGGTTTAAGGGAGATATGCGTGGAAAGTTCTTTATGCAGAGGGTGGTGGGTGCCTGGAACGTTTTGCCGGCGGAGGTGGTAGAGGCGGGCACGATAGCGTCATTTAAGATGTATCTAGACAGATACATGAATGGGCAGGGAGCAGAGGGACACAGATCCTTGGAAAATAGGCGACAGTGATCGAGGATCTGGATCGGCGCAGGCTTAGAGGGCCGAAGGGCCTGTTCCTGTGCTGTAATTTTTCTTTGTTCTTTGTTCTTTCTTTGAGAATCGGGGGAAGCGTTTCCGCTGGTTTGAGTCATACACAAAGGAAGATGGTTGTGGTGGTTGGAGGTCAATCATCTCAGCACCAGGACATCACTTAAGGAGTTCCCCAGACAAATGTCCTAGGCCCAACCATCTTCAGCTGCTTCATCAATGACGTCCTTTCCATCATAAGGTCAGAAGTGGGGATGTTTGTGGATGACTGCACAATGTTCAGCATGATTCGCGACTCCTCAGATAATGAAGCAGTCCATGACAAGGTATATTCATGCCATACAAGTGGAAGGCAATGACCATCTCCTACCCTTTTACAAAGACGAGAGCTAATTAAGGTGAGCCAGGATAGATTTGTAAAAGTCTGTTGATGAGATCTTCCAGGAAATATGGTGCAGAGCAGAATTAATTTTTGATATGCAGTTCATACAGTGCTGCTTTGAATGCTTGTTTATATAATTAAGATGCACAATATTGACAGCTCACACAACGTGATAAGAAGCTGGATAATGAACAAAAAATGTAATCACGCACTTATGGGAAATTGCAAGCAGTTACACAGTTAATCAAGCAGTTTCTTTTTATTTTAAACCATGATCCATTTCTTGAGTATATTAAGATTTAACCTTTCAGTATAATCATAATTTGACCGTCACTGGAATACCTATAAATGTGTTGCACATCTCTTCATTCATTGTACATACTGGTAATTCTTGACTATAATTTGCGTGTCACAAATTAAATCTCGGCCAACTTCTCTTTTGTTTCTATATTTTAGTTTCCAGAATACTAGTGCTGTAACCAGCTCATTTGCTGTCAAATATATGCCAGCAAGCTTCAGCATTCTATGTTTTATTGCAGTTAGATTCTGAATAAGCCTCATTCCGATACTGCAATGAAGCTTTGAACTTTGCAGTTGACATGCAAGACTTTTCTCAATAGTCTTGTATACCTTTCCATCCGGTTTTATTTCCATTTTTTGAGCTAATGTGTATGTGTCAGCTTTGTACATTAAAAATGATTCCACATACTTCTGAATATCTTGATCTTGACTATACTGCCCACTTCTAGGCACTTGCAGACTCTCCCTATTAATTTCAAGATGACCAAGTTCTTGAATTGGTATCTTTTTTCTGTTGTCCTAATGACCTCCACTCATAATTCAATTTGCACCATTCTCAATTCTCTTTCTTCTTTGCTAGTGTTCAGCATTATACATTTGTTTTGCTCTATTTATTTGACCACCATGTGTGTGCCTCGTTTTCCTTCCTTGTTTGGTATATTCTGTCCATCTTTAATTTTGTTACTGCAGAGAGCTTGGTCATCTGCAAGATCAAGCCATGATGTTATTTAATGGGTACCTTTAAATACCTCTATCTATGATGAAATCATATTTGCTTTTCCTTGCATTGTTTTCTCTCCCCTTACATGGTCCAATGCAATGATAAATAAGAATGCCAATGTTGCTCCTCAGAGACCTCCTTGTTCAATGTGAAATGCCTCTGCATTATTCTCCAGGGCCACAATAGTGCAGTGGCACTGCCATATATCATAGAGATGGCTACAATTATTTCAGCTGGATTTCTATGCATTCAGAATTTTGAACAATTGACTGCTGAATGCAGTCCACAGTTGTACTGACACCTATTGACAATCCAAAACAGTACCCCAGGATTTCAGTGTCTCATTAAAATTTGTAACTCAGGGCGACATGGTGTTGCAGTGATTAGCACTGCTGCCTCACAGAGCTGAGGACCCTGGTTCAATCCTGGTCCCCCGGTCACCTGACTCTCCAAAATCTTTGAACCATCTACAAGCCACAAGTTAGCAGTGTGATATAATACACCCCATTTGCCTGGTTGACTGGAGTTCCAACAGAATTGAAGAAACGGTGCACCATTCAGGAAAAGGAAAAATTGGCACCCCATCCACCAATGTATTCACTTTCTCCTTCACTGGTGTGCCGTGGTTACATTCTTCCCAGCTACTGGGATGACTGCAGCAACTTGTGAAGGGTCCTTTGACAACACTTGCCAAACCTGCAATTTCTATGGTCTAAAAGGGCAAAGGTATTAAATGTGCAGGAACACCATCTCCTGTAAATTCCTTTCCAAGTTGCATTCCATTCTAACTTGGAAAAGTATCACTGTTCTTTCTTCGTTGCTGAGCCAAAATCCTGGAATTGACTACCCAGGGGCTCTGAGTCTCCTTCTGCTGCAAAGGTTCATGAAATCAGCTCATTAACGTCTTGAGGGTGACTGGGGATGGACAATAATTGCCAGTGATGGCAATACCTCATGAATGAATGATAGAAAAACACTTTATCAAACTTTAAAGGTGTTTATTGTGGTCTTAATTGCATTTTACATTTCAAAAAATTAATCCGAGATTAGGTACAAACTTTTTTTTGCTTTGCTGTTTGAATTAGTTTGTTCAGAACCATATGGAAACACAATGAAAAAAACATAAATACAATGCCTTTTTTCTGAAAATTATGAACCCTGCTTTATAACTTAACAGACATTTCCTAATAGCTATGAGGGAAATGACAAGAATGGTGATATTAAATTTCTCTAGACTAACAGTAAATTTTTCCATACTGATGTCAAAAATGTTGAACATCTGGGACCTGCCGCATGAGTGCATGGCTCACTGCAGGAACATTTTTTTATCAATTTTTAGTTATTCTCCTGTTAGCTACTAAAGATTTTCCATACGGTGCTTCAGATCAAATAAAAACTTGAGCAGTTTTATCACCTTGGTTTTTCTTTTGAAAAGGGATGCTGGACACTGGGAAGGCACCAGTAAAACTTATTTCTTAATGTTAGTAGCACATGGGGATTTGTTGCATGGGCTTTCTGTCTTTAAGTGCACCATGGAATGCGTAGTAAAAATTGTTTGCAGTACCTGAAATAAAAACCACTTGACAGTTTTATTTTCAAACCATATTTATGCCTTTATTGCACACAATAACTTAGATGCTGATTGAAGTCAGTGATGCCGCAGAGTTATTGTTTCCAAATTATGAGAGCAAATTTTATAATTTCTATTCTAACTGAAGAATTCTTCCAGTGTTTAATTTTTTAAATCTGAAAATCAAAGTTGTGTATTTAATTCCATTTAATAATTCAAGCCTATAATTGGATTGAACAATTATCAATACTGCTGTTCAACCATTCATTTGGAGGCTTGTGAGAACTGGTCACCTGATTCCTCTCCCCACAGCAATTCCCCTCAATGGCTGCACCTGAAATATGGAACTTGGTGTCTGAAGCCTTTTGGGAGAAGTCTCAAGCCTACCACACGGGCAGCATACCTGATGTTGTAATCTTCCCATTAATTTAAATTTTCATAATCAAAGTAAAATGCGAAAAAGTCAGCTGAAATATGTGTTTAGTTTCTCCAGAGATTTTGTTGGGTAAATACTGGTTGTAGTTAGAGTATATGAATGAAATGAAAATCGCTTATTGTCACGAGTAGGCTTTAATGAAGTTACTGTGAAAAGCCCCTAGTCGCCACATTCCGGCGCCTGTTCGGGAAGCCTGGTACGGGAATTGAACCGTGCTGCTGGCCTGCCTTGGTCTGCTTTAAAAGCCAGTGATTTAGCCCAGTGTGCCGGTTTTCAATTAACCCAATTCTGCCTATGGGTTTTGTGCTCTGAAGCCCATTTATGAGAGTCCATACCTCAGTTTAGAAACCTCAGCTTTCAAACCAGCTTGTCCACATTTGCCCCGGCAATCTATACACTGCATTTCCCATATGACCATTCATTTCCCTTATTAATGCAATTACTTTTCTGCCTTCTTTCCCATTATTGATTTATCTGGCAATCCATATATAGTATGTTGGTGTTCACTCAGGGTTTCTGACCCATATATCCAGGATGTCCATCTCTATCCACAGTTTGCTCACTTTGTTGCTGCTGCAGGCTGTCAATCACAATCACTTCTGGTCACAATTAAGCTTCAATGAAGTTACTGTGAAAAGCCCCTAGTCGCCACATTCCGGTGCCTGTTCGGGGAGGCTGTTACGGGAATCGAAACGTGCTGCTGGCCTGCCTTGGTCTGCTTTCAAAGCCAGCGATTTAGCCCAGTGTGCTAATGGGGCAGCACGGTGGCGCAGTGTGTTAGCCCTGCTGCCTCACTGCGCCGAGGTCCCAGGTTCGATCCCGGCTCTGGGTCACTGTCCGTGTGGAGTTTGCACATTCTCCCCGTGTTTGTGTGGGTTTTGCCCCCACAACCCAAAGATGTGCAGGGTCGGTGGATTGAACACGCTAAATTGCCCCTTAATTGGAAGAAAATGAATTGGGTACACTAAATTTAAAAATAAATAAATAAAAATTAAATAAATGGGCTACATTTCACACACTGCCGAGTTTTCTGATGTTTATTTGGATTCCAGTTGCGTTCATGACAATTTTGGTCCGTGCAATAATGAGGGCAAAAGAAAAACCTGCCTGGTTTCCTACTTTCTTTTATTAACTCATACTGGCAAAGGTGAGGAAGAGTGGGCTTAGCTGCAAGTTTCTTCACTTCTCCCTGCTTAATGTACCATCCCTTGCTGGGCACAGGCATGGTGAATGGCCACTTGTGATGTACTGGAGGGCAGCTGTTTCAGTGGAATCATGTTCAGTAGGAATGAATGCCTCCAGTTAGAGAGATCAGGAGGAAATTGGCAAAAAAAAGGTCTGATAGTTTACTGTCTCACAACTGAATCTGATCGGGATAAAAACTAAGATTTGTGAATGTTGTTGTAAACACATTCAGTTGACAGAAATGTGATTACGCTGTATCAAGACGGCGAGTTCAGCATTATTCCAAACCCCACAATAGGCACAAAGTGAAATACAATTTACTTACAAATTGTGCAGTTCTCATTCATTGCCTATATTTAGCAGTTTTAAATGCCTCTCCATAAATTTAAAAATTAACAATTAAATTTCATTTCTTTGCAGTGTTGGTGAATTTTTTGAAAATGTAATTTGAAAAGTCATTTCCCAATGAAGACTATAATTTCCAGGTTGGGGCAACATCTGCTACTTCACGGTTCTGAGAGTTGTTGCGAGGTCCTGAAAAAAAAAAGCTACATATTGCAGCTTGAAGCAAATGAGTACTTTTGAATTAATGAGGAGCTGTAATGGAAATGTAACTAAACTGTTCATTGTGGAATATGCCATGCCAATAACATGAAGATATTTGGCCATCAGTTAGTCAAGTTGCACATACTCAATTTAAAAGAAATAACAGACAGACTATTTTGATAATCTGCACGAAAAATGTATTTTCCCAAATGTGTCATATCTAAGAGTTATGAAATAAGTTCTGATGCGGCCCCTGCCTTTCAAATTAGGTAGCAGACTAATTGGGAGTACCATTCACTGCAGTGTGTAAGAAGTAACCTGTCTCCGAAAGCAAGGGCTGGATTCTCCGTCCTGGAGATTAAGTGCTGATGCCGGGACTGAATCGGTGGTGTTCTATAATCCTGAGAACGGTGCCGGTTCCAGAGCGATCTAGGAAATCGTAATGCGCCGCCAGAAGGCATGAGTGCAATTCTAATGAACGCTGGTGTGTGATTTGCTCGGGTCAGGATGCGTACTCGAGAGTCTGACAAGCTGTAGCTGCATATAAGCACTCCACTCCCCACACACTCTCGTTCCAGCCAAGGAGATATTACCCCAAAGAGTAGCACCAAGGTTCACTGACGCCAAGTTAGAAACCCTGTTGTGTAGGGAGGTGGAACACCTGTCCCGCTGGGTGAGAAGGAGGCTGCCACCCGCAGATGTCAATCTGAGTGAGCTCCGTGGGCCCCACTGCCAGGATTGGCCAGCAATGCAGGTACAAATTGCACGACCTCAGGGTGACCAGGGTGAGGCACCACCACCATGCCCCTGTCACCAACCCTTGTCCCACACTCCCCATGCGGCCCCCACCACAGGTGGATTGGTAGGCAGCGCTGGGCGGAGATAGGCATTGGCCTGGCACTGGCTGACCTGAACCGACATAGAGGGACGTTGCATGGTCCCTGAGGGACGTGGCAAGGTTCCTGTGCTCCATGTCTAGGAGCATGGAGACCAGAGTCTTCAACGGCAAGCCCAGTTCGCAGGTCGAACGCTGCCGGTACACAAAGGCCCTGATGCGGCACCGCTACATTCTCGGACTGTTCAGCGGCTGGCTCGCCATTCTCCCTGGCTGACTCCCATTCTTCTGGGGCAGGCTCTGCTGCTGCAGAGCTCTCCCCGAGCAGCTCCTGCTCCAACAGCCTCATGGCGTCTGACAGGGCTGCGGTGGCCAGACAGATGCAGACAACTCGTGGTTGGATACCGAATCACATTGTCTGCAGGCAGTGAAAGGCGGATGAACTAGCATGGCCGTTATACCCATGCCCAATCAGGCCACTGGGCTGCACGGTGGCCTGGGCCTGCATTACAGCCCTTGCCCCGACATGTTCTGTCCTCCTCACCCCCCCCACCCGTACACCCTGACATGTTGCCCTCCCCACCCCTGTCATCGTCGATACCTGGCAGGTATACTGCTGGTTGGGACTACCCATGCCACCAGTACGCTCTACGGCCTCTGTCCTGAGCCCTCCTTAGGGGTCTTCTGTGCTCTTTGGGGTGGGGGGACTGCGTGATTTTATGCTGGGGGGGGGGGGTCCATGGGGCTGCGGTAGATGATCGGTGGGGTGTGCTGCTGAATGGCTGCCTTGCAGGTCTTGGCAATCGTGGTCCGTGCTTGGGCACCCTGCCCCATTCCCATCCCCTGGTTGCCCACCACTACTCTACGCACCCCCCCCCCCCCCCCCCCCCAAGCCAATGGCAGGACTGCAGCCCATGACTCAGAATATGTCTTAACTCCCTCTCACCCTCTTAAGCCATGGGGTGCTTGTTTCCTCACATAAAATACCACAAGTGAAGCATGCCATCGGGAATTCCGCCTAGTGGAGCCGGAGGACCGCGGGAGGCCCGGTGAATGCCGAGTCGGTCCCATTAATGATATGCCATTGGCCTACACTAGAATTTGCATGCTCATGCGGTGTAGAGCGTATTCACGCTGCTGCATGGCATTCCGCCGGGTGCCCGGCGCCAGCCTCTATTTCTGCTCACTCGATCCGTCGTCCAATCGCAGTTTGCAATTCCGGCATTGAACGCTAAAGTATCCAGTCCCAAGTTTTTCACCCAATCGAATGCTGTTTCTGCATCAGTGGCTATATTCAGTTTTTGAATGTGGGTTCGGGAAGTCTTAATACTTGGTCTGTTTTATAAATTTTTTATAACATTGGCACGGCAGAGTACCCTTTTTCTTACGGAATCTTGTCTCTGCAACTTGTCTGAGTTCTGTATTGCAAGATGGATTCTTGATTCTGTGCATTGAAAAAGGACAGCGCTGCTAATATGTTTTATCTTGGGATTAAGCATCAACGCAAGTAAAGCCCTTCATTCCTGTAATATTTGACAATTCAGAAACATTTGCAGGAACAGTGATTTTCTGCTCAATTTAGTTAGAGCCAATTTTCCACAATGCTGCAGTGATGTGAATCACTGAACTGGCTGGGAGGAGGCTGCCATTCAAGGGAACGGGACCAGCATTTGTAAAGACAAAATATTAAATTGCATATTTCTACTGACAATTAAAGTACTGCAGTTGAAACAGCAAGTTGTCTGTTTGCCACATTACACATGAGGAAAAATCCTTTTAGCTACAGATCTGTAAAATTGGGCAAGTTGGGTTCCACCCTACTGCTGCAGCCGAAGCACAACATTGGCTGCAGTCATTGTGTTGAATTGATGTTCCGCAAGAATTCAGAAAAGGAGTAGGCCATATTACGCCTCGGCCTGCTCTGATCTTGGTTAAGATTATGGCTGATTTGATTATGCCCATCATAAATTTAACTCTGCCTCGGTTGTATTAAATAAACCAACCTCTACTGCTCTCTGGGGAAGAGATTCCACAGACTCACCCCTAATGTTTAAACTGTCCCCCAATTCTAGACTCCCCCGCAAAGACAAACATCCTCTCAGCATCTGCCTCATCTAGTCCCCTCAGAATCTGGTATGTTTCAATAAGGTCATCTCTCAATTGAGGGAACTGCTCAACCTTTCCTGCACCCTGGAAATTAGTTGAGTGAACCTTTTCCAAACTGCTGGTAATTCCAAATGTTGCTATCTGACGTCTGAACAAGCCTCTTCAATGAATCCCATTTTCTGAAACTTCATTGTAACTTGTTGGGATTTTCAGGGTCTCAATATTCTACTTGTTACAGTGTGGACCTGCTACCTAGCAGCTGTTATAGACACTGTGCATAGTGCCGCATCAGATTTGATTTTTTTCCCCATGGATTCTGAAACTGGAGTGTTAATACTTCAAAATAGGCATCCTTCTGAATTCTTCTAAAGAATATCAATGATTTGCTGATGCATTAAGTTGCAGTACTTTCAGGTATCTTGCAATTCTGCATTTGATGTCGTTGATTACAAGGTCGTTCAAGTGTTGCAGTTGTTTCTTGACATAGACAATGTGAACTGGTCAGAAGACTATTACAGAACTATGTTTCAAAAAAGTCCTCAAACTCAGGAGTGGTTCATCGGTATAAATCATTTAGTAGGTTAATTCTTTGACTTGTGCATCATCTCTTCTAGAACTGATCCTGCAAGTGCATGTTACAGCCCTCAAAATGCTTTTGGCCATGGAGTGTCATCTGCACTGTATTTCTTGGCGTGGTTTGGCATTCCTGTATTTTGTATTGCTACTGATGCCTGTAAGTGCCAAGAGTCGTCCTCTGTCTAATTCTAGACTGTCAGTGTTCCCACTTAAGGAAGTGATGTCTTGCACCTGCTACCGATTAGGTTCTTTGCACAGATTGTACCGACACCATTACCCAGTGTATTGCCCCAAAGTAACAGAGCTAGAAACGCTGATTGGACTCTCTGAAGTTTGTGAAATAGTCATTTAATGGCCCTGACAGCATTCTCAGCCTTGGCATTGGGACTGTGAGTCATGTGATAATGAAGTCTTATCTCTTGATCTCCATCACTCAGCAGATGCAAATTGTTGACCACTGTGTACTACTGGGACGTATGTTATCTGTCACAAGAAGGCTTCAATGAAGTTACTGTGAAAAGCCCCTAGTCGCCACATTCCGGCGCCTGTCCGGGGAGGCTGGTGCGGGTAACAGTCATCAGATTTTTAAATTTAAACACAATTATGTTTTATTTAGAAGAAGAACTATAATTAAATATGCAGCAAGTACAATTGGTTAACTATCAAATATTCCTAACCCCCCACTTTGACTTGCCTCCACCCTCTTACACATATACACAAGGCAGATAAACACAGATGAGAGAAGAAGAATAAAAATAATAAGCATTGAAGTCAAAAGAAATTAGTTTTTGTTTCAGATGGTTGTTACTAGCACCTCATTCCTCTTCAAACTTTGCTTTCAGTTTGAGGTTTTCACTGTAGATTCATTCAGGCCTCTGTAGGTTCAGGAATAGATCAACTCAGCCTGTCTGGAGAGAAGAGAGCAGACCCTTGCCACTTTGTGTCCAGGTTTCAACTCTGTTTTCCTGAGGCCTCTGAAAATCATCCCATTCAGGCAGGATCCAATCATCACCTGTTACCAGGCAGAATATGGCGTTTGCCCAATTCATTGGCCACCAGCAAACCAATTGAACATAGTCTCACCCCACCTCTTGGGTGCCGAAAGTCTGACTTTTACTGTCAGAGATTCACCCTGCAACGGCAACAATACTAGTATCTCATCCCCAGCCTGAAAGGTTGTGGACCTAGCTTATTTATCGGACCACAGTTCCTTTCGAGCTCCAGAAACCTTTAAATGCTCTTGGGCTACCTGGCAGGATCCTGTGAGTCTTTCCCAATTATATCCATGATTGTAAGAATGTGCTGATGCCCTGTCTTTGTTTTAGGCAATGGTCTAACCCGACTAAAAGGTTCTTCAAACACTGGTATGGGCACTAAAGGTGTGGGTTTAATCACATGCTGTGGTTTACTTATTACCTGACAGGTATGGCAGGTTCTACAGAACTGTACTGCATCCTTGTGCAGTCCTGGCCAGAAAAAAGGCCTATTGACAGATGCCTGAGTTTTGTGAATTCCCACGTACTGCCGTTTGTCTTGTGCGCTATCCGCAGTACTTCCCTGCGATATTTGGACGGTACGACAATCTGATGAACAACCGTCCATTCCTTGTCCACAGGTCTATGAGGATGACTCCACTTCCACATCAGAATTCCTTTCTTAATGAAATAGCACTCTCGAACCCCCTCAGTCTCAACTTTTGTGAGAGCTGACTGTGCTGGTCTATGTATCTCTGCATCTGCTTCCTTGCCCTCAAGTCGGACCAACCACTTCATTGGAATTGTCTTCATTCATACTTTTGAAAACACTACCAAAGATGTGCGGGTTAGGTGGATTGGCCATGCTAAATTGCCCGTAGTGTCCTAAAAAGGGTAAGGTTAAGGGGGGGTGGGGTTGTTGGGTTACGGGTATAGGATGGATACTTGGGGTTTGAGTAGGGTGATCATTGCTCGGCACAACATCGAGGGCCGAAGGGCCTGTTCTGTGCTGTACTGTTCTATGTTCTATGTTCTACCATCTGCTTGTGGCGTGATTTTAATCTCTGGTGGTGAACTTTGTTTTGCTATTTCCCTGGGCGTCACACCACAAATGATAGAAAAATATCAGGAAATTGTTCCTGTAACTGTTTTGTCCCTGTATCTTCCCTCGGACTGTCTGTAACCATGGGTGAAACTACAATCTTCACTCAAAGAACAAAGAAAAGCACAGTAGAGGAACGTCCGCCAAGCCTGTGCTGATCATGATGCCCTAACTAAAAAAAAAAACCTTCTGCCCTTACTCGGTCCATATCCCACTATTTCTATCCAGATGCCTCTTAAATGTTGCTAATGTGCCTGCTTCCCCACATCCTCTGGCAGCGTGTTCCAGGCAGCCACCACTCTGCGTGAAAAACATACCCCGTACATCTGCCTTAAACTTTCCTCCTCTCACCTTGAACCTGTGTCCCCTTGTAATTGACACTTCCACCCTGGGAAAAAGCCTCTGACTGTCCACCCTGTCTATGCCTCTCATAATTTCGTAGGCCTCTATCAAGTCTCCCCTCAGCCTCCATCTTTCCAGTGAAAACAATCCTAGTTCATTCAACCTCTTCTCATAGCCAACATCCTCGAGACCAGACAACATCCTGGTGTACCTTCTTTGCACTCTCTCCAAAGCTTCCACGTCCTTCTGATAATGTGGTGACCAGATCTGCACGCGATCCTCTAAATGAGACCTAATCAAGGTTTTATATAGCTGCAAATGATTTCCCAACTCCCGTACTCAATGCCCTGGCAATTGAAGGCAAGCATGCCACATGCCTTGTTAATCACCGTTGCCACCTTTGTTGCCACTTTTAGGGAACTGTGAATCTGCATGCCCAGATCCTTCAAATAATTTCCCAAAAGTAAGTCTACTCTGTCCACTCGTAACCTCTTAGCCACTCCAACAACGACTGGACCTGACACTAAATTACTCTCCAATTGTACTTCATACAATGGAACCGGTTTACAATCTCCATTTATCACATTCACTAATACCTTAGCTTTCATTGAACTCTCTGGAGGGAAGACAAATCTTTCTCCAGTAGAAGACTTTACGCAGCATTGGTGTCCCTTAAAATAGTTATGGGTCTGTCTACATCAGTTGATGTAAATGGGGTGATCTTTCCCTGAGACAAAAACCCTGTACATCTCTCCTCTACCTCATTCATCACACCTGCTCCCACAACACTGTTTGCTGAGGTCTCCCAGTTCTATCCAGATCTACAGTCTGCCCTGTAGTATTCCCCACTTAGGTTCCCTTTTCAAAATCCTCCTTATGTATTCCAAGTCCCTTAGGCTTTCCCCCCAACTTCCAACATGCTGAACATGCCCCACCTTATTACAATAGTAATATCTAGGCTTTCCAGTCTTACCACCACCATCAGTATCTTCTTGGTCGAAGGAGATCTCTGGGCATTCCAAGCTATCAATTCCTTATCTTGGCTACTTGCCTTCCTTTTACTCTCTCACTTCACATCCTTTTCAAAATTATGGGGGTGTTGGAACAACGGTTTAAATTTATGGATTAGTTCATAAATGTTGGCCATAATTGCTGCTTCCCTAGCAGCCATCACCCGTTGATCTTTAACGTGGGTTCTTATCATAGAAGGTAGGTTATTCTTAAATTCCTCTAAGAACCATAGAATTACTACAGTTCAGGTGGAAGCCATTTGGCTCATCGAGTCTGCACCAACCCTCTGAAAGGGCACCCTACCTAGGCCCACTCTCCACCCTATCCCCGTAACCCCACCAACCTACACTTCTTTGGACTGTGGGAGGAAAGCGGGACATCCGGAGGAAACCCACGCAGACACTGGGAGAAAGTGCAAACTCCATACAGCCAATCACACAAGGCCAGAATTGAACCCGGGTCCTGGCACTGTGAGGCAGCAGTGCTAACCACTGATAAATTTTAGGAAATTGTTCCTGTAAACTGTTCTGTCACTTTATCCATCCCTTGGACTCTGTAATCATAGGTGAGGCCAAAACCTTCACTCCTGCAAAATATTTCCCCAAAAGTAAGTCTACTCTGTCCACTGGTAGATTCTTAACCACTCTGTTAACTACTGGACCTGACACTAAATCACAGATATTACCAATTGAACTTAATAATAATCTTTAATGTCACAAGTATGCTTACATTAACACTGCAATGAAGTTATGGTGAAAATCCCCCAGTCACCACACTCCGGTTCCTGTTCGGGAACACAGAATTCAGAATGTCCAATTCACCTGACAGCATGTCTTTCGGGACATGTAGGAGGAAACCGGAGCACCTGGAGAAAAGCCACGCAGATATGGGAGAACAAGAAGACTACACACAGACAGTTAACCAAGCCGGGAATCGATCCCGGGACCCTGGCACTGTGAAGCAACAGTGCGAACCTGTGCTACCGTGCCGACCACATACAATGAAATCAGGATATAATCTCCACTCTCTCAGAGCCTCCTAGGATGCTGCAACTTTCAATGCTTGTCCCCATTGATCAAAATTGTTTTGCTTAACCCTTTCAAACTCTGCATACGTCTGTCCTGGCTCACTCAAATTCTGAAACTTTTGCCTATTAAGCTTCATGGTGAAATACATAGCAGATACAGTTGGTTAAATATTAATAAGTACCTAACTCCTACTGTAACATGCCTCCCCAGCCTCTTTTCTCACACACAAGGGCGCGATCTTCAGGCCTCGTTACGCTCTTGATCAAGCAAAACGAGGCAAAACAGTGGGAGAGGCTAAAAATGAGAAGCGTGCCAGGTGCCAAACAGTTTGCAATGCAATCGGCCTGCTCCCATAGGCGCAATCAGGATCTCGCTCTGGTGAGGTGAGAAACCAATTATTACCATTTAAGCCCTATTTCCATACAATTAGCAGGAGCCACCCCATATCCAACGGCTTCCTGTCATTCTGCAGCCACCCAAGGAAGTGCTCACGCTGGCTCCGGTTAGTACTCCTTTTGAAAAACAAGAACTTGGCGGAAGGGCTTCTATGGGGTGCTGAGGAGGTGAATAGCCATCTTTTCTCACAGGCGAAGAGCCTGGGGGCATTGAGCCTGCCGCTCCAGTGCTCTGCGGAGGGTGGGGGACTCTCGGCTGGGGATGGGGACCTTCTGCAGGGGTGGGCCACCATAAGGGGGGGGAATGCAATGTGGGGCAACCAGGGGGCAACCGCTGATGGCACCGCCATGCCAAACCCTGGATTGTTTACCCATTCCACAGGCAAATCTTGTCACTGCCCATCTGCTCCATCAACTACCCATAACCCCCACCGACTGCCGTGGCCTCTGGCTGTGCGGCTGAAGGCTACTGCTGAGAGGGAAGGCTACTGCCATGGGGAGGGAGAGATAGCTGGAGAGATGGGTGGGCCAAGGGTTCAGAGTACAGCCTGCATTGCGGAAGAAAGTGACAGAGGCATCATAATGGTTGTACACAAAGGTGTTTATTTATTTTACGATCGCCCACTCTCCTGATGGTGCCGCTCCCCCTCCCCTGGCGCCCTCAGTGATCCTCAATGTGCTTGGCCCTTGTAGATCTACCGCTATATCTAGGTGTCTTCCAGGATGCACCTCGGAGGTAGAGGTAGTCAGCTGCTTACTTCTCCCCGTGGCCTTCGATGCCCTTGGGTTGGCTTTGAAGCCAGAGCGCCCGGTGCACTTGTCGTTGGCACATGCACAGCTGTGCTGCCCTGTCCCATGTGCTGACTTTGAGATGGAGACTCATAGGCATGGAACCGGGGGAGCTGGTGGCCACTGTCTCCACTCCATGGGTCAGTGCCCATACAGCCCTGGGGTTCACCTTGGGATGGAGGGGCAGCTGGATCGAGCACCGGCTGCCCCTACATCATCTGGTTCTGCCAGCCCTGGCGGTTCTCCAATGTCTGCATGATCGTGTTGACGCATTCGGCGATGCTCCTCAGTGATTGGGACATGCTCTGCAGTCCCTCGGCAATACCTACCTGCAACTGGGATAAACTCCACAGCGCCTCGGCCATGCCCATCTAAGAGTGAAACATGTCCCGCAGAACCTCACCAAGGTCAGTCTAGTACTAGATCACAGCCCCCAACGAGTCGCACATTCTGCCGAGAACCTCAGCGATGGCCGTCACCGAATGCGCAACCTTCACTAATAGTGCCGATGTTATGCACCAGGCTTCCACTGCAGTCGCCAACTTAGCAGTGTTGGCCTCGATGCCACGCATTTTTGGCGCCATCTCATGCGCCCGTAGCCTCTGGGATTCCTCCAAGCGGCTATGTACCTGCTGGAGTGATACTGACTTCTCCGTCAGCATCAGGCTGGGTCCTGGGATCCACCAGCTCCCCCGCGTTCCATACCTATGAGGCTGCATCTTGAAGTTAGTACATGGGACAGGGCGGCACAGCTGTGCATGTGGTGCTCACCAGCTTGTGCCCCAGAAGATTGTCCACGAACATGTCCCACTTAGGTGTGTGCAACTGCGCTGGTGGAGGGTGAGTATGACAGCTGTCCCGTGACTGTAACACTTGCATCCTCGGAGCTCTCCCCCGAGGAGTTCTCCTGGGAGTCAGGAGAGGGTGCCGTCCCGAATGGGCCAGTGCCTTCGGCTGGAGGACCGGCGGGAGAATGGACATGTTGTCAGTGGGAGGGAGGGTTAGTCTGCCAAGTAGGCTGACATTAACATTGCAATGAAGTAACTGTGAAAAGTCCCTAGTTGCCATATTCCGGCGCCTGTTCGGGTCCACAAAGGAAGAATTCTGAATGTCCAAATTAGCTGAGAGCACGTTTTTCGGAACTTGTGGGAGGAAACTGGAGAACCCAGAGGAAACCCACACAGACACAGGGAGAACATGCAGACTCCACACAGAGTGACACTCCACTAAGTGACCCAAGCTGGGAATCGAGCCTGGGACCCTGGCTCTGTGAAGCAACAGTGGTACCCATGGTGCTACTGTGCTGCCCTCAACTCTCGTTTGGCAGGTCCTCCGGGTGGAACCCGGTAGTTCCTCATCTCTGCAGCATCCGCCAGCCTCTGCATTGGTGGTCGCCCTGTCCTCAGCCACCCCATTCACCTCCAGGGCACGCTCCTCGAAAGAGGTGAGGATTCTTAAGTCTGGCACCCCTCAGCCAGTCTGGGTCCTCTCCCAACAATTATGGGAGAACTTCTCCTGAGAAAACACAGGGGACATCGTTATCCACACGCATGGTTCACAGCGGTGGGAGGGAAGGTTGAAGGATGAGGGTTGGGGGTCATATGGATGCTCCTTTGGGGGGGGGGGGGGGGGGGCGGTGCGGTGGGGTGAGGGGTTGTTAGCATCCATTCATGCTGCCCGGTATAGATCGTTGACCTTCTTACGGCACTGGAGGCCAGTCGTCTTGGTCACACTCCCCGTGCTCTCAGCTGCTGCCACCTCATCCCAGGCAGCACTGGCTGCGCTGCGGCTGACTATCTGGGCACTTCAAGGGAACAGGACGTTCCTCGTGGCCTCCACAGCATCTGCCAGCTTTTCCAGATCAGCATCTCTGAATCTTGGTTTCCTCGGTGCCATTGTTCTGAGCTAGCTGGGGTTGGCTGAGCGAGTGCTCCTCGACTTTATTAGCGAGGGCCTGGCACGCTGGGTCCTGGCGAATCGGCTGGCGAGCCTTCATTTGCGGTGAAGAGCCAGTGAGGCCTTGTTAAGTGGACCAGTTAACATTGAATTGTGTTGTTGGCAGTGTGCCGGGAAGCTCTCGGCAGTTCCCACTCGCTAACACACTTGGAAGTTTTCTGGAGAAACACGCCCAGAGGAGGAGTAAAGGTAAAAAAATGTAAACGAAAGAGAAAACAGTCTTTGCATCAGACGATGGGTCCTTGCAGGCTTTCTCCACAGTAAGCTTGAGAATCACAGTCTTTGTTTTGCAGCCCGTACTCTCAATATTCCTGGTGAGATGGAGCCCCTGTTTTATTAGACTTTGCTCTATCTTCGTGGCCTGTCTTCAGGCCCTGATTTTAGGAATCTAACACCCACAGGCTTATTAGAGCTTTATCTTATTTGGAGAGGCTTAGCAGCAGTTTTCTGGAAAGGAATCTGCTGAATCTTTTGTCTCCACTGCCAAAATCAAAAGTAAACTAAAATGGAACCTTGTGGCTCTGAGAAATATTCCAATGGGATAATATCCAATCATCACCTGTTACCGGGCAGAACACAGCCTTCTGGACTCATTCATTGGCCAACAGCCAAATCAATCATGCGAGCCCCGCCAATCTTTGTCATTAATGCCGGTCCACAATTTAAATCGGCAAAGCCTTCTCGATCCTTCCATTTGAATTAAAGGCACAGGCCGCCACTTTCTTCTGCTTGAATTAAAATGGCAAGCTGTCTAAAAAATGCATGTCCTTAAATCATCCATGGATGAAAAATGTAACTGCAAAATAAAAGAAAGGGGGAAACAAGGGAACAGACAAAAAATAAATAGGAAGGACCCTTACATGTCCTTGAAGCAGGCACAACTGGTTGTCCGTTCTGCATTGTGTTTCAAGGCCAGATTGAGATGTAGTGCGTTGTGGAGTGACAATTTATTTGCGATTATCTTCGCTAAGGATGATTGTTTTGAACTAATTATAGAGTTCATTGTTGCAATTCCACCCCATCCAGAACCACTGCATTATTTTGTAAGTGTGGGGGGAAACAAAGGTGTGCATTGGAACAGTGACAGTGGTGGGCTCTTGGGGAGGTCAGTTGGACATTCTCTGTTAATGGGATGAAGGGTGATGGGTATGGATTTCGAGGTGACCATGGGGATGTTCACAGTGACACCGGTTGGAAACAATGGTGATGGGGGTGGCGGCAGAGTATAGGTATCCGTGTGAGGGTAAAAGGTATTTGAGCAACCCTCAAAGGTAATGTGCACCGTGGCTTCTCCAGACGTACCCAGAGTTTCAAAGTCCAGATATGGAAATGCTGGATGGGAGTCGGGTCATTCGGTGGATGGAGCTGTGGTTCAGCTCAACTGGACAACTAAAGGGGAACCCCAACTTGTAGTTCTGACTAGGCAACGGTAATTGGATTGAAAGGCTTTGAAGGCAAAGGAGCAGCATGCGTGGGAGGCTTCTCACATTGTTTCTAAGGGCAGCATAAGTATCTATGCCTTGCTGCACACCCATGATTTGAGAGGAATATAGATCCAGGCAGGGTTGTGCCTATTCGCCAGAACCTTTGACTCCCTTGTCAATCAAAAATCAAACTCAACTGTGAATGTAATCAAAGTCCCAGCCTCCAACACTTGCCGGGGAAGAGAATTCCAAACACTAAATTGTCTGGAAGAAGAAATTCCTCCTCACCTCAGCCTTAGATGGGAGACCCTTTATTTTTAAACTCTGCCCCTAATTCTAGATTCCCCCAGAAGGGGAAACATCTTCTCAGCATCTATCCTGTCAGAATCCCAAATGGTGATTGGTTATGTAGCACCAAAGATTAAATGGTTTATGTTAGCTTTTGGCTGAGGCAACCATTTTATCGTGCAAATATAAATCATCAATTTATTTTTTTGCTTCCCATTTTAATTTATTTCCTTCCCTCACTGTGGGTGTACATGTCATCTTACTTGGGCCATCTTGCTAAGATTGGAAATTTGCTATTTTGAAAATTGAGGTCGATACTGAGCAAGTCATACCACTTCATGGTTGCAAGATCACCAAGCTACAATCTGGTGATAGTTGTATAAGTTTGAAATATAGCTTGGAAAGTGGTCTATCCTTTTTGTAGATGTAGCCTTTTGACATCCTTAGGAATCCATAGAACTAGCTGGCTGTGTTCTATGTCTGCAGCTGTGATGGAGTCCACAGATTACATTGTCAAAACAAACCCTTTTCAACAGTTATTATAAAGTTATGTTATTTACAGGCTGCTTTTGTCCTGGTACACTTGGGTATAGTCCCTAACAATGAACTTCCAAAATCGTTATCTGCAAGATAATTTGTGCTCTGGACAATAGCAATTTAATTTATTCTATTGTCTGTTCCACCACTACTAAATCAAAAGTAGAAACTTTTTACTCAAGACTTAATGTTAAAGACCTTTCACCTGATGAAGGAGCAGTGCTCCAAAAGCGAGTGATTCGAAACAAACCTGTTGGACTTTAACCTGGTGTTGCAAGACTTCTTACTGTTGTTGCTCTATTTGTTTATCTCTGTGAACCACAAGCCTTTCCCTTATAGCGATCAAATGACTGCACAACCAGTTAGTTAGTTCAAAAGATGGTTTATTTGCATACACAAGAGTTATCTCAACATGCAAACACAATATCTACTATGAGTTAAACTACACCTATGAGCTATAATAACCTATACTTAACTTCCGGGCGACCGGCACTGTGCAAGTGGATTAAGGCCTTTATCTGGATTTTCCTTGGCAGGTTCGAAGACAGTGGCTCTGTCTCCGCTGGGCTCATCTGTCAGGTAGCGATCGTTGGTCTTGAACTTAGCTGGCTGTTCCTGCTACAATTAGGCCGGATCCAAGAGAGACAGAACACATTGCTGTGCTCTCTTTTATCCCTCTGGGATTTCACGCAGTTTGGGGCAGTCCTTAACCTTGGACCCAATAGTTCGACAGGGCTCTGATCACTCTCTTCGATTTCGGCCAATAAAGGGCGGATGCCTTCGTGGCTGGGCGGATCCTTAGCGGTCATTGACCTTAGCAGTTGTGCATTTGTATAAGGGAGTGGCGACGATTAGTCTGTGGTAGTAACGGTTGCTTGATTGGAGTCCTATTGTCCTGGGAAATGGGCCATTAAAATGTAAATGAGCAGGGGTTTAGGTCAGGTCTGGTTACCTGTGTTTTAGATAGGCATAGGCTGTGTATCTGTCTGAGTCCTGGGTTGGCCATAATTCCCATGGTCCTTTGCAGGTGGCCATCATAGAAAAGTTATAGCAGTGCTGTGGCTTATTTTATTGAACTGCTTAGTGTGAACAAAATCTGTTTTGCTCCACATAACATTTTGTGAAGCCATGTTTGAATTTAAGGTTCAGGTATCATGTGAATGTTACCGACAATTAACCCTCATTAAATCTGAGGAAAATTCATGTTAGAAATTACATTTTGCTTTCATTTGGGTGGAATTTAATAAATAACCAAATATTTAGGAAATGGAACAGATCTGAGGTTGCAAAATGTAACTGGAGGTACGAGTAACATTGACAAAAATTGGTTATGATCCAAAGTAATGAAGGCATGGATGAAGATTTTTTAATAATAATAATAAACACCCCCCGGCACCCGTAACAACGCATTTAACAAACCCCCCACCCCCCCCAACCCCAATAAACAACAGAGTAAATTAACAATAAGCAAATTAACTTGAACACTATCCCCCTAAATCCCCCCCCCCCCCCCCCCCCCCCCCCTGGGTTGCAGCTGCTGCTGACCTAGCACCTTATCGTTGAGCCAGAAAGTCGAGGAAAGGCTGCCACCTCCTAAAGAACCCTTGTATCGACCCCCTCAGGGCGAACTTGACCCTTTCCAACTTAATGAATCCCGCCATGTCATTAATCCAGGTCTCCACACTCTGAGGTCTCGCATCTTTCCACTGCAGCAAGATCCTCCGCTGGGCTACTAGGGACGCAAAGGCCAAAACATCGGCCTCTTTCGCCTCCTGCACTCCCGGCTCCCTCCCAACCCCAAATATCGCGAGTCCCCAACTTGGCTTGACCCTGGATCCCACCACCCTCGACACCATCCCCGCCACCCCCTTCCAGAACTCTTTCAGTGCCGGGCATGCTCAGAACATATGGGCATGGTTCGCTGGACTCCCCGAACACCTGACGCACCTGTCTTCGCCCCCAAAGAACCTGCTCATCCTCGTCCCGGACATATGAGCCCTGTGCAGTACCTTGAACTGGATGAGGCTAAGCCTCGCACGTGAAGAGGAGGAGTTCACCCTCTCCAGGGCGTCAGCCCATGTCCCCTCCTCAATCTGCTCCCCCAGCTCCACCCCCCACTTAGCCTTCAGTTCCTCTACCGACGCCTCCCCCACCTCCTGCATTACCTGATAGATGTCAGACACCTTCCCATCCCCGACCCACACCCCCGAAAGCACCCTATCCCTTACCCCCCGCGGGGGCAGAAAAGGGAACCCCTCCACCTGTCGCCTAGCAAACGCCTTGACCTGAAGGTACCTGAACATATTCCCCGGGGGGAGCTCAAACTTCACCTCCAGTTCACCAAGGCTCGCGAACCTCCCGTCAATAAACAGGTCGCCCAACTTCCTAATGCCCGCCCTGTGCCGCCCCAGGAACCCGCCATCCATGTTCCCTGGGACAAACCGGTGGTTCCCCCGCAGCGGGGCCTCCGCCGAGCCCCCCGCCTCCCCCCTGTGTCGCCTCCACTGCCCCCAAATTTTGAGGGTGGCCGCCACCACCGGGCTAGTGGTGTACCTCGTTGGAGGGAGCGGCAACGGAGCCGTTATCAGTGCCTTCAGGCTCGTGCCTCCGCAGGACGCCATCTCCATCCTTTTCCATGCTGCCCCCTCCCCCTCCATTACCCACTTGCGTACCATCGAGACATTAGCCGCCCAATAGTACCCAGAGAGGTTGGGCAGCGCCAGCCCCCCTCTATCCCTGCCCCGCTCCAAAAAGACCCTCCTTACCCTCGGAGTCCCATGCGCCCAAACAAATCCCAGAATGCTGCTGTTCACCCTCCTAAAAAAGGCCCTCGGAACGAAAATGGGGAGGCACTGAAACAAAAACCTCGGGAGCACCGTCATTTTAACGTACTGTACTCTTCCCGCCAACGACAACGGCAGCATGTCCCACCTTTTAAATTCCTCCTCCATCTGTTCCACCAACCTAGTAAAATTGAGCTTGTGCAGAGTCCCCCAGCTCCTAGCCACCTGAACCCCCAGGTACCTAAAACTCCTCACTGCCCTCTTTAGCGGGAGCCTACCAATCCCCTCCTCCTGATCTCCCGGGTGCACGACAAAGAACTCACTCTTGCCCAGGTTCAATTTATATCCCGAGAAACTCCCGAACTCAACAAGAATCTCCATCACCTCCGGCATTCCCCCCACCGGGTCTGCTACATACAACAGCAAGTCGTCCGCATACAGAGACACTTGGTGCTCATCCCCCCCCCTCGCACCAAACCCCTCCACCTCCTCGACTCCCTGAGAGACATGGCAAGAGGCTCTATTGCCAGCGTAAAAAGCAAGGGGGACAGGGGGCACCCCTGCCTCGTCCCACGGTGGAGCCTGAAGTACTCGGACCTCCTCCCATTTGTCGCTACACTCGCCATCGGGGCCTCGTACAGTAACCTCACCCATTTAATAAACCCCACCCAACCGAACCTTTCCAACACCTCCCACAAGTACCCCCACTCAACCCTGTCAAAGGCCTTCTCCGCATCCAATGCCACCACAATCTCCGCCTCTCCTTCTGCTGCCGGCATCATTATCACATTTAGCAGCCTTCGCACGTTAGTGTTCAGCTGCCTCCCCTTCACAAAACCCATCTGATCTTCATGTATCACCCTCGGCACACAGTCCTCTATTCTAGTGGCCAAGATCTTCGCCAGCAACTTGGCGTCTACATTCAGCAGTGAAATCGGCCTGCATGAACCGCACTGAAAGGGGTCCTTATCACGCTTCAGGATCAGGGAGATTAGTGCCCGAGACATCATCGTGGGCAGAACACCCCCCTCCCATGCCTCGTTAAAGGTCCTGACCAACAGGGGGTCCAGCAGGTCCGCGTATTTCTTATAAAATTCAACCGGGAACCCATCCGGTCCCGGCGCCTTCCCCGACTGCATGTGGCCAATCCCATTGACCAGCTCCTCCAACTCGATCGGCGCCCCCAGTCCCTCCACCTGCTCCTCCTGCACCCTTGGAAATCGGAGCCTGTCCAAAAAGTTCGCCATTTCCCCCTCCCACTGCCGGCGGCTCCGACCGGTACAGTTCCCTATAGAAGTCCCTAAAGACCTCATTGACCTCTGCCCCCTGCCGCACCACACCCCCACCTCCACCCCCCACTCCACCAATCCCTCCAGCCGCGTCCCGCCCACGCAGCCGGCGCGCCAGCACCCCGCCCTCCCCCCACACCCACAGACCGCTCCCTGCGCCCTCCCCCACCGCGTCTCCGCCCCTCCGGCGGCCAACAAATCAAACCTGGCCAGCAAGCCACGCCCACCCCCCATCCACACCCACACTCCCCCTTCCTCTTCTGCCCCCCCCCCCCCCCCCCCCCCCCCCGGGGCACGGATGGAGACCAGCCCCCCCATAATCACTGCCTTCAGAGCCTCCCACACCATCCCCACCCGGACCCCCCCAGCACCACCGACCCCGAGGCACCCCCCGACACATCCCCTAACCCCCCACACACCTCCCCGTCAGCCAACAATCCCACGCCAAAACGGGCACTGGCCCCGCGCCTCCCCCACTTCCAGACCCACCCAACGCGGAGCACGGTCCGAAATTGCGACAGCCGAACACTCGGCCTCCTCCACCCTCGGGACCAGTCCCCCGCTCAGAACAAAGAAATCAATGCGGGAACAACCCCTTCACATGGGAGAAAAAGGAGTACTCCCGAGCCCTCGGCCTCCCGAACCTCCAGGGATCCACTCCTCCCATCTGGTCCACAAACCCCCCCAACACCCCGGCCGCCGCCGGCCCCCCGCCAGTCCCCGAACTAGAACGATCCAGTAGGGGATCCAGCACTGCACTGAAGCCCCCCCCCCCCCACGATCAAGCCCCCCCACCCCCAGGCCAGGAACGCGGCCCAACACACGCCCCATGAAACCAGCACCATCCCAATCTGGGGCGTACACATTAACCAACACCACCCCCTCCTCCCGCAGCCCACCGCCCACCACCACACATCCGCCGCCACCACCAGCCACAACCCCAGACGCCACGCTCCTCCCCACCAGGATCGCCGCTCCCCGAGTTGAGCCCCGAGCGGAAAACCCGCCCCACCCAACCCCCCTCAGACGGACCTTGTCCGCCACCTTCAGGCGGGTCCCCCGGAGCACGGCCACGCCCGCCCTCCAGCCCCCCAGCCCCCCAGCCCCCCAGATGCGAAAACACCCGGGCCCGCTCAACCGGCCCATCCAACCGCTCCACGCAATCAGCCGGACCAGGGGGCACCCCGCCCCCCTCCCCCGCCGATCAACCATAACCCATTGACTGCCCCTGGCCATTACCCACTCGGCCCGCCTCCCACGGCGATAGAGCCCCCCCCCCAAACCCCCCCCCCCCCGCCCCCCCCCCCCCCCCCCCCCCCCGGCCAATCCAGCAGCAACCCGGTATCTCCCCCCCCCCCCCCCCCCCCCCCCCCCAAAAGGCCAGGACCCCCCCCCCCGCACTCACGCGAGGCAGCTGACCCCGGCAGCTCCCGCTCTAACTCCGACCCCTCCCGATATGAGGTCCCTGCACCAGCCCCCGGGCACCGCTTCAGCGTGGGAAACCCGGTCCAATAGCCACGCCCCTCACCACCAGCCCCACCCCCCCGTCCCGCAGCGCGGGAAACCAGAGGAAAACCCGCGCCTCCACACCGCCCCACCCCACCAACGCAGCCCCCAAACCGCAGTCCCAACCCAACCACCAACCCCACACAAAGACACAGATCAACCACAAACCCCAGCACCCCCCCTAGAACACGAAACCACAACCTACATCGTCCGAAAGCGAGAGAAAAACAAAAACAAACAGAATATCCCGCTACAGCATAAACAATGACACATGAATAGAATAGAAAAACTCCCACAGCCCCCCATCCCCATCCCAATTCCAGCCCCTCAGCCTGCACAAAGGCCCACGCTTCCTCCGGGGACCCAAAGCAGCGATGCCGGTCCTTGTAGGCGACCCACAGGCGCGCAGGCGGCAACACGCCAAACCTCACCCGCCCTCCATGGAGCACCGCCCCCGCCTGGTCAAACCCGGCTCTCCGCTTGGCCACCTCCGCATTCCAGTCCCGGTAGATACGCACTACCGAATTCTCCCACTTACTGCTCCTCACCCTCTTGGCCAACCGGAGAACACACACCCGGTCGCCGAACCGACGGAACCGCACCAGCACCGCCCGCGGGAGCCCACCCCGCCCCAGGCCGCCCGGCCAGCACTCCACGGGCCCCCTCCACCTCCAGGGGCAGACGGAAGGATCCCGCCCCCACTAGCGAGCCCAACACCACGGCCACACAGGGCGGCAGGTCCGACCCCTCCAGCCCCTCCTCGAGGCCCAGGATCCGCAGGTTCTTCGTCCGTGACCGAAGCTCCATCTCCTCAAACCGATCTTGCCACTTTTTATGAAGTGCCTCGTGTATCTCCACCTTCCCCACGAGTGCCGAAACCACCTCCTCGCGCTCAGAGGCCCGCTGCTGCAACTCGAGCATCGCTGCACCACGGGCCGTCCGGGCCCCCAGCAGCCCACCCGCCGCCACCCCCAGGGACCCCAACAACTCCCCCTTCAGCTCCGCGAAACAGCGCAGAAGGGCCGCCCGCTGCTCCCCAGCCCACCCCCTCCACTTCCCAGGGGCTCCACTGGCCGCCACCCCGTCCACCCTCCCCCGCTCCCCCAGGGGAGCCGCCCCTCTCCTCGCCCCACTTCGTGTCCGAACCACAAATCCCGGGGGGCTCCGCTCCAGACCCCTCCATCCACCGGCAATCGTCGAATCAGCGCCGCCCGGGGCCCCCAAAAGAGCCCACAAGTCCTTCCAAAGCGGGAGCTGCTGAACGTGCGGCTTAGCTCCGCAACCGGAAGTATGGATGAAGATTTCAACAACAGAGGTGAAAATAGATGCCCTTAGAGATTGCACAAACATGCGTTCAGAAGCTCACTTCAGGATCAATTTAAAAAATAAATAAATTTAGAGTACCCAGTTATTTTTTTTCCAATTATGGGGCAACTTAGCATGGCCAATCCACCTAGCTTGCACATCTTTGGGTTGTGGGGGTGAAACCCACGCAAACACGGGGAGAATGAGCAAACTCCACATGTACAGTGACCCAGAGCCGGGATCGAACCTGGGACCTCGGCGCTATGACACTTCAGGATCAAATGTGACACCAAAGTTCCAAACAGACTTACTTAATATCTAACTGTTGCCAGATAGAGGGGGAAAAAACAATTAAACACGGAGTCATTACTTGCACACAATGTTTTATTTTGGTATCTATACTATAGCAGAACTATAGTCGAAACTATGGTTCGTGTCTAGGAATAGTCATGTGGACATTTCCCATAAGATTTGGACATTAAGGATCACAACTGCTGAATTTTTTAGTAAACTCTACATCCCCTTCTTCACCCACCTCAGGATTGTTTTCTGTTCATATGATACTTAAAGTAATTTCAAGGTTCTTGGGGTGAGACTGAATATTATCAGCGGTCAAAAAAGAAGAGTATAGGAAAAGGTGTGCAAGTGTCATGGGTGTGAGATGAGAGGCACCACAATAGAATGTTTGCAAGAAATTATTTGGAGAAGGCTTGTTGTGAATTACTCACTGCAAATTGCTTAAATTTTTGACTTGTCACCCTATTGTAAAATTTACTATTAAAATATGCAAAGCACTGAATGTAGAGCTATTTCTCTTGGAGTAAAGTTTCAAAAGTGCGCAAAGCAATATTAGAACAGTACAGCACAGAACAGGCCCTTCGGCCCTCGATGTTGTGCCGAGCAATGATCACCCTACTCAAGCCCACGTATCCACCCTATACCAGTAACCCAACAACCCCCATTAACCTTATTGTAATGGAACTTCAGGTCACTATTCTATTTTTATAATGTTCCTTTAAGCATTCCTTTAAGATGTCATCCTTTTGATGGCAGTAAGAAGTCTTACAACACCAGGTTAAAGTCCAACAGGTTTGTTTCAAACACGAGCTTTCGGAGCACGGCTCCTTCTTCAGGTGATCCTTTTGATGGAGTAATTAAAGCATCATAGTTCAAGCAATGGCCCTAGACTTGCATGGATGCTTTGATGTGCAGTTTATAAAAAATAATTTGATTTTTTTTGAGTTACAGGTAAAATGAGATTAATTTAATTTTTCATGATTCTGATATTTTTCACAGTCCTGGATAATTCCAACAGTTGTTTTTACTTGGCTTTAAGTTCCTCACCTTCTCAGGATTACCTTGTATTAAGAATTAATTTTATATATAATTATTTGTCATAGAATAGTAGAAACTTTATTGATGAGACAAACACTCTTCATCCGCTTACATGACCGTGTTGACTAAGATTATTGGAAGTTATTTAAATATATGAAATGGTTCTTGTTACTACTGATTAAAATCTGATTAAAAGGAGCCAGGGACATTCTTTAGATATTAACAATGCACGTTTTGAATTAGGATCTGGCATGGTACAATAGAAAGTGAACTTAGAGCATTCCATAAGACTGGTGTTCCACTTTGTTCTGCTTTAGTATATATACCAAAATAAAACATTGTGTGCAAGTAATGACTCCGTGTTTAATTGTTTTTTTCCCCTTCTCCCCGGCAACAGTCAGATATTACGTAAGTCTATTTGGAACTTTGGTGTCACGTTTGATCCTGAAGTGTCACGGCGCCGAGGTCCCAGGTTCGATCCCGGCTCTGGATCACTACGTGTGGAGTTTGCTCATTCTCCCCGTGTTTGAGTGGGTTTCGCCCACACAACCCAAAGATATGCAAGCTAGGTGGCTTGGCCATGCTAAATTGCCCCTAAATTGGAAAAACTTAATTGGGTACTCTAAATTTATTTTTTAAAAATTGATCCTGAAGTGAGCTTCTGAATGCATGTTTGTGCAATCTCTAAGGGCATCTATTTTCACCTCTGCTGTTGAAATCTTCATCCATGCCTTCATTACCTTTATGCTCAGCTATTACAACCCACCGCTGACTGACCAACCACATTCTCGGCTCTCTAAGTTTGAGATTATTCCAAACTCTACTGCCCAGGTCTGAACTCGCAGCAAATCCCCTTCCCCCATCACATTGGTCCACATAGGCTCCTGGCCAAGTAACATGCTGTTTTGAAATTCTCATCCTCATTTTAAAATGTCATCATGGCTTTGCTTCTCCGTATCTCCATAATCTCCTCCAACCCATAACACTCTGATTTCTGCAGTCCTCTAATTCTGGCCTGTTGTGCTCTCATAATTTTACTGGTTCCACTGTTTGTGGCTGTACCTTCAGTTGCCTAGGCCCAAGCTCTCAACTACCCTCCCAACACTTCTCCACCTCTCTGCCTCCCTTTTTTCCTTTAAGAAACTTTTAAAATCCTACCTCTTTGACTAAGCTTTAGGTCATCTAACCTAATATTCCTTATGTGGCTAGGGCTATTAGAGTGCTCCTTTGAAGTGCTTTGGAACATTCCCTTACATGTAAGGTGCTGTATAAATATAAACTATTATTGCCAAAGTCAAGCAGAGAACTGCAGCACATGGTAAAATGTAGTTTAATTTTGTGTGTTAGCATATTTACTAACTATATTTGGCCTTTGCTTACTCCTGGTGCACAGCGCAACTGTATGAACTGGCTTTGTTTCAAAATTTAAATTTGCGAAAGGCCCTCTGTAAAATCTACCTCTAGGATCAAGCTTTCAGCCACCTGTTCTGGGATGTTACCCCTCTACGTTATTGGTTTCGTAAGTGGCTTAAAATATACTTACAACGGTATCAATACTTCTCTGGACTTCTGGTCCTTTGGGGGATAGGTTTACTTTTGTTGCTTCAGTATTTGAAATATTAGAAGGGATGAAGATGGTGGCCTAGTGCTGCCACAGAGATGGTGTAATTTTTGCTATTGATCTTGTTCCATGCCGATTATGATTTTAAAATTAAACACAGCACTTGATCCCTTCAAGTTGATTTGTTTTTATTTCTGCCCTTTTCCGCAGCAATACTGCATTAAACACCGAATCGGTAGAAGAAATGTGTACATCTTGATGTTTTACTTATAAAGCTAAATTTTATAGAGTCAGGAGTTTTTATTTAACCACTTTTTAGGGTTCAGTTTCCATTCTGGCGTTTTTAACAACATTATTTTTTATTCTGATTTGGAATATCTGTGAATAAGAAGCGAACTCTGTAAACTATGTGAATGCCCAAATCAGTTCCTTCTAAAAATATTAAATGTGTGCATTCCTATGCATTATCACTTTTAGATTGATGCTATAGTCACTCTCTTTTCCTCCTGCTCACCAAAACAGTGCAGGTATTCAGAGTATTTTACAGCATTGTTTCAGATAAAACAATTCTGTAACCATGACCAAAACGTTCCAATGATAAATACAGATTAAACGTTTACCTATTATTTTTAAAAGGGCAGGTGTGGTTTCATTACATTTTTGCTTTCTGTGAAGCTAGGAGAAATAATCAGAACTTAGGTGCATTGTGCAACAACTGTTTCCTCAGTGTTCTCTCCTTTTCCCAGTAAGGAAATGAGCATTGTAGGTGAACATTGAAAGCACTATAGTAATGTAAAACTGTAGTTCATTATATGGTAATCAAATATTTAAGGAGTCCGGATGATGTTGGTTAAAACCTAGGGATAATGGTATATTAAATAATGGTTCTCTAGAGGCCATCAGAACCTGCCTGTTGGCTCGGTAAAAGCAGTGGATTTTACCCTGTGTAATCCTCGTAGAAAATCAAACACATGCTGAAACTTGACTTTAAAGTACGCCAGGTTCCTCCCTAAAAGGCAGCTTGAGTTTTTGCTGTTGCTGCATTATTTTGACTCGTGTTGATGCCGGTTGCCTGATGGGTAGATTGTGCTTTAAGCTTCTGGGGAACAGTGTGCTACTGTCTGCCTCTTGGAGACTTATGGAGAAGCATGCCACTCATATTTGGGACAGTGCCTTTTGTAACTCTGGACATCTCTAGAGATTTAGAGTCTGTTGATTCTGGTAAATTTCTGTTCCACAACCTGTGGGATTCCTCACTTTAAAAAATGAAGCACTTCAGCCAGGCAGTTGCAAAACAAGAGTCCGTTAAATAGATGATGATTTCTGTTGCATTACTCTTACTGTGTTTCATATTTGTTCACAGGTCTATATGAATTGTTGGCTTCCTTGCCAACTCAGCTGCAGTCGCATGTGAGCAGCCAGGAAGATCTGACCTTCCTTCGGGATATGTTTGGTGAAAAAAGCCTTCATTCACTAGTGAAGGTAACCGCAGTGTAAAGTAACCAAGAAAGCATGTGGAAAAATGTTTTGAGTGTAAACTGGTCAACTAACCACCATGTTATTGCTAGACAAAAACAAGACGTTTTTTATTTCACGAGTTCTATTGTGAATGTTATTTAAGTGGAAATTGTGAAAAGAGACACTTCCCCAATTGCACAAATGGATAGTTTTAAAGAGGTGATAATCTAGTGCATGACATTAAATTATCCAAAGTGTTGTTTTGCATCAGTTGGAATTAGTGTATTAAAGCGAATACAAACTGGATATCTTGTCACAAAATATTGAAGAAATTGCACTATACTTGTGGATGCAGTAGATGATGTGTGATCGAGGCCTCCTCCAGTACCATTCTGAATTATCTACATGGGGACTCAACAAATGCTTTAGGATAATCTTCTACCTAATCCATTCCTTATCTCTAAAAATATACTTGACTTCCATCAAGCACCTCCCTGGAGCAATGTGACTAAAATAGGGAACTCTGCCAGCTAAACTGGAATTCGAACCTGGCATTCGTAGCTGCTTGAAATGTTTGTTGATGCTCTAATACAATGTGAGCTATACTGCCTTGTATCGGAAGAAAGGGCAAGCATTTCAAATGTTGATCCTTTGATAGTAATTCCAGGCTGTATGCATAATTTGCAAGAGCGTAGAAAATCTAATTGTGACAGTTCTCTGCCCGCCTCACCTGCAACTGTTACTTTTAATTGAATATTAAATGTTTCAACTAATTGTAGAATAATCTGAGTGGCGTTGAAAAATAGTTTAAGGATACTTCAGCATTTGTTAAAGGAACTCCCCAATATCATCATGCTCAGTTACTGTTACTACTTGATATTTCAAACAGAAATGTTCAACACATTGACAAAGTAAAAGATTGTTATTTAATCCTTGTAACAGTCTGATTCTTAATGGATCTGTGTGATGAGGCACTGAAGTTTGTAGTTCAATGCAAGTCTCAGTCTGCACTAAACAGCAATGGACATTTCAGGGCCACTCTTTCCCTGTGAACAAGTCTCTTATGGACTGACCTCATTAACACTACACCCTGTATGCTTCATCCGATGCCAGTGCTTATGTAGTTACATTGTATATCTTGTGTTGCCCTATTATGTATTTTCTTTTATTCCCTTTTCTTCCCATGTACTTAATGATCTGTTGAGCTGCTTGCAGAAAAATACTTTTCACTGTACCTCTGTACACGTGACAATAAACAAATCTAATCCAATCCAATTCAAGTCTAGCCACTTGAATTATGCATTTTCTGCTACTAAACCACACACCAATAGATGGGGTAGGAGTGCAATAGAAGACAGTTGCTTGGTGAGGGTTTTGAGAAAAGGAATTTCACTCATTACTTAAACTGCCTTAATTTACGAATTTGCTAGGACACAAGCAAGATCCCTTGCTTTTTGTTTGAAATTTGAAGAAAGGTGGCTCCAGACTTGACTTCGGTCAAGTGCTAATGTCATTACATGAACTTTTTAAATTTTTAGCCAGTACTCAAATTGCAGTTTAGAATGTTGGAATGCGAAGGTGCAAAATTGATATTTTGACCCAAAGGCTGAAAGTTGAAGGGTAAATGATGAGGGGTCAGCATAAATGGCATAAGTACAAATGTGTTCAGGGGGTAATGATATGTGATCCTAAAGGCTGCAATAAAAAAGAAGTAGCGAGGAACATACTTGTTAATTTTAATGAGGGTTTCTTGCTTCAAATTCTCTTGTTCTTGTACACTGATTCTCAAAACCATTGTGATTCCGAAATGTTACAGTGCAGTAGAATGGTCACATTATATTCTTTTATGGTAACTTGCTCCTTGACCAGTTTTCCATTAGTTGCATCCCACCTAACATCTTGTTCATAGACTATTCTTGGCTTCTTTTCAAAGGTGACTCACCAAATTGTTTTCAGTAGTCCGTCATAACTAAGCTGTTTTAACAAAAAAGCCATGTGGCTCCTGTCTGTGTTATCTACTCTACAGTTTGCACCCCGATATATCAAACATTAATCACTCGAGGGATAATCTGAATAGAGTATTGTAATGGGTAAATATGATGTTGTTCGACTGTCTTGGCTTCAAAGTACAGCATTCTGTTTCTTGCTCCACAGTTGAGTACCAAGTTGTAATAAATAACAGAAATTTGATTATGTGATACTTGTGCATTTTATGCAATACCTTACATGATCTATGGATGTTGCAAAATACTTTGAAGCCAGTTAAGTACTTGTGAATTGTCACTGTTGTGGCAAATAGGTTGCCAACATGTGCATCATAAGCTCTCATGTGATCAGTTTTTTTCTGACATCAGTTGAGGGATGAATGTTGGCCAGGACACTTTCCGCAATAGTGTCATAGGATCTGAAACTGAAAATCGCTTATTGTCACAAGTAGACTTAAAATGAAGTTACTGTGAAAAGCCTCAAGTCGCCACATTCCGGCGCCTGTTCGGGGAGGCTGGTACGGGAATTGAACCGTGCTGCTGGCCTGCCTTGGTCTGCTTTCAAAGCCAGCGATTTAACCCTGTGCTAAACCAGCCCCTAAATCTTTGTTCCCACCTGAGAAGGCCATCAGTGACTTGGTTTAACTTCTTATCTGAACGACAGTATGAAGACACAGAAGTTATGCAGCAACTATATAAAACCCTTAGACCCCACTTATAGTACTGTGAGCAGTTCTGGGCACCACACCTTAGGAAGGATTTTCTGGCCTTGGAGGGAATGCAATGTTGGTTTACAAAAATGAAACCTGGAGTATAGGGATTAAGTTATGAGAAGAGATTACACAGATTAGGCCTGTTTACACTAGAATTTAGACGATTAAGGGGTGATCTGATTGACGTATTCAAGATGTAAACAGAATAGATTAAGATAAACTATTTCCACTGGTTGGAAATTCTAAAACTAAGGGGCATAGTCTAAAAATTAGGGATTGACTGTTCAGGGGAGATGTTAGGAAGCACTTCTTCATGCAAAGGTGGTAGATGTTTGGAACACTCTCCCACTAAAGTAGTTGAAGATAGAACAATAGGACAGTTGTTAATTTTAAATCTGAGATGAATAGATTTTTGTTGAGTAAAAATATTAAGGGATATGGGCCAAATGGAGTTGGGATCCAGATCAGCCATGATCTCATTAAACAGTGGGACTGGCTTGAAGGTTGAATGGCCTACTCCTGTTCCTAACTGATTTTGTGCAGCCCTCTCCATGAGGGTAAGTCTAAATTATGTGTTCAAGTCTTTAGACTGGCATTTGAGCCCCCAACCTCCTCACTCAAAGGTGTGAATGCTATCCCTGTACCACAGTTATTTTGAAGTGCTTCTTCAGAATTGATGCCACAGTGTTTTTACTTTTAACTGGATTTCACAAACACAGGCAGTTTAAAATACTGATTTGTTGAAATTATGTTGTTTATATATTCCAAACGCAAATGTGCTTAACTCCCATAATGAACTGTGTTTTTGGCTTCCCTAATGTAACCCATTATTTTGTGTTCACTACCTATGTAGTCATCTATTTGTTGCATGGCCATCTTGTCAATAATGTATGTGATCTGTAATCTCACCTGTGATTGCTTGAAAGGATAATATGAATTTAAACTGTAAGATTCTTGCAGTCTGGGCAGAATTTTAAAGAGTGACGGCTAAAAGCTTCGTTGGCCTGCCCTATAGAAGTAGAAGGGAATTTACCATTTGTAACTGCATAAAAGTTGAGTTTTTGTGACCCAATTTTTAGACAATACATAAGCGGGTTGATTTTTACATGCGTTATGTTTTGGAGGGGCTTTATTTCTTATAAAAGAAAATGGGAGAGAAGCTATCGCGGGGGATATATGGAAACACCCAATCAGCATTCTCACCATTTGCGTTGTTACTATGAATTGTCCTCAATGGAACTTAACTTTGCTTCCAGACAAGATGCCAGGGCTTAATCAGTCCTTGGCGCACCAGATAGCTATCCCATCACTGTCAAAACTTTGTTTTCAGTCTCATGAGCTTTGAACTGGGCACTAAACTTGCAGTCTTTCAGGTAGTATGGCACTTGGTGCCAGATTCATATGGTTTTACTGCACTTGTCGGGTGTTTGGCGAACATTATGTCCTGTCATCATGGTTCTCTCACCAAAATCCCATAGCGTTATCCTGATCGAACCCAAGCCCATTCCCTGATACGACTTCATCAGGCTGTGCTGCAGCTTCAAAGAGTACCCCCTCCCCAAGCCCCACTGCTGGGAGAAGAAGCAGTGCCATTTGCTGGGTTTGTGGTTGCTGCTTGGGGTCAGGGGAAGGAAAGGAAAGGCAAAGCTGAGCCATTGGAAAATGTCAACACTGATGATTCCCAGCCCTTGATCTGAGTTTTGATGGAGCGTCATTGCACTGAGTCAGCATTCACAAGTACAGTTTTAAAGAATGATGAAGGAGGTATAGATCATAGAACAGTACAGCACAGAACAGGCCCTTCGGCCCTATTGTTGAAACAAAAATTAAGGATTTGCAGCGAGAAGTCAGGTGTCGACTTTTACAAAATATCGACTGTTACTTGAGTATATACAGTATATAGAAGCAGTGCGCCAACAAAACAATCGCAGATTTCCTTTGCTATGTTGTTTAGAGGCATTTTCTGCTCAAAATGAAGTAGTGCCTTTCTTTACATCCATAATAATTGCAGTTCATTTAAGCTCTCTGTAGTATTGTAAAATTATTTTGAAAAGACAGAAGCTGTCCTTTTTATAACCAAGTTATCGCAAGCAAATATTATCAGTGACCTCAGTAAATTTTTTGAAATTTGCAAATAATTTTGAAAAACAACTGAGGAAAACTGGAAGATGAAGGTACAGAATGCATTGGTGACTATTTCCAAGAACACTACGTTGTGAAACCAGTCAGGGAAGAGGTTATCTTCGATCTTATTGTGTGCAATTAAACAGGGCGAATTAGTAATTTCATCGTCAGGAATCCTGTAGGAAAGACTGATGATAAGGTGATGGAATTTCACTTTGAGTTTGAGAATGACATGCATAAGAAGCTGTTGAGTATTAAACTTAAAGCAAACTATATGGTGATGAAGAGTGAGTAGGCTGAAGTATATTGGGAAATCAGATTGAATGGTATGATGGTTGATGAACACTGGCAAACATAAGAAAAATGCATGATACTCAACCAATTTACATTCTGCTGAGAAATAAAAACATCTTGCAAAAAGAGTGACTTACAGCAAAGGTCAAGCATAATGTTAAAAGAAGAGGAAAAAAATATTGGCGACAGTGGTTGTAAGCCCAAGAATTGGGAGAGAGATAGATTGCATAAAGGGGAGTAAGTAGTTCGAGAATAAACTCGCCCAAATTATAAAAACAGGCAAGTATGTAAAACGAAGAGAGTAGCAAACGTAAATATGGATTTATCAGAACCAGAGATGGAAAAATTATAATGAGGGATAAGGAAATAGCAGAGGTGTTCAAAAAACAGATATTTTGTATTTGTCTTCACAGTGGAAGATGCACAAAAAAACAGACATTGTGGATAACAATGACCTAATGACGTGAGCATATGACGATGCATAGGAATATGCGAACAAGGAGAAGGAGGCCATTCAGCCCCTTAAGCCTGCTCCACCATTTAGTATCATGACTGATCTGATAGTAACCCCAATTCTGCATCCCATCTACCCCCGATAATCTATCACCCCCTTGCTTACCAATAATCTATTCACCTTTGCCTTAAAAATATTCAAAGACTCTGATTCCACAAACGTTTTAGGAAGGGAGCACCAAAGACATACCACACTTGAGTGAAATTATTTTGCCTCATCTCCGTCTTTTTTTAAAAAGCATTCTTATTCAAAATTTTTATCATTTAAAAGATACAACATTACACAGTAAAAGCAACACGCAACCCCCAAACCCGCTCCCTCAACACCCTAACCAACACCCCCCCTTCCAGAAGCTGACAGTAACCAGCTCCTTGAAATATAGTGGGTGCGATTCTCCGCTCCCCACGCTGGGTGGGAGAATCGCGGGAGGGCCAGGCGACTCACGACACGCCCCCCTGGCGCCCCCGGCAATTCTCCCACCCCCCGCTCGGAAGAATCGCCACTCGCCGTTTCTCACGGCGACCGGCGATTCTCCGACCCGGATGGGCCGACCGGCCTGCCATTCGCGACCGGTTCACGACGGCGGCAACCACACCTGGTCGCTGTCATCGTGAACATGGCGCCAAGAGCTGGTTTGAAGCTTGTGGGGGGGCGGAGAGGGGAGTGAGCACCACGGCCGTGCTCGGGAGGGGACTGGCCCGCGATCGGTGCCCACCGATTGTCAGGCTGGCGTCTCAAAGGGACGCACTCTTTCCCTTCCGCCGCCCCGCAAGATCAAGCCGCCACGTCTTGCGGGGCAGCGGCGTGGAAGACGGCAACCGCGCATGCGCGTGTTTGAGCCGTCAGCCGTCGTGACGTCAACCGCGCATGTGCGGGTTGGAGCCGGCCAACCTGCGCATGCGCTGCTGACGTCACTTAGAGGCGCGCCGGCCGCGTCATTCTCGGCACGCCGCCTTGACGCAGGCGTCAAGGCCCGGCGGCCGAGAGTTACGGAGGGCCGCTCCTAGCCCCCCAGGTGGGGATGAATAAGGTGAGAGGAGCGGTCTCCGAGGCCGTCGTGAAACTCGGCCGAGTTCACGATGGCCTTCCCGATTTTTCGCGGGAGTGGAGAATACTGCCCAGTATACACAAACCCAATCTCTTATGGAACCCCTCACTTGCCCCCCTCAGAACAAATTTCACCTTTTCCAAGTGGACAAGAGTTCCATTAAATACCCAAGCGACAGTGACGTAGAGGTGCAGAAACTTAACTCCACCCCAACAGGACCCACTTGCGAGCGATCGACGAGGCAAAGCTCAAACGTCTGCCCCTGCTTCTGCCTGCTACTCCGGCAAGTCAGACACGCTAAATATGGTTCCCAGGGAACTGGGCTCTGAATCCACATGCAATATCACCGACATGGTGCTGAAGAGTGACCTCCAAAATGTTTCCAACTTCAGACAGGACCAGAACAGATGCAAGTGATTGGCCGTGCGCCTCCCACACCGCTCACAAAATTTCCTCCAACACCTCATACAACTGGCTCATCCTTGACTTTGTCAGATGTGCCCTATGCACTATCTTTAGCTGTATCGACCCCAACCTCGTACACTATGTTGAGGCATTCACCCTCCATTGTGTCTCGCATCCATAGCCCCTCCTCCAGTGCTATTCCCAGCTCCTCCTCCAACTTGGCCTCAACCCCCTCCAGAGATGTCATATCCTCCCATAGATCCCTGAGACGAACCCCCAAACCCCCCCCCCCCAAACGAACCCGATCACCGACCGCACCCCGTCACCGGTAGCACAGGGCTAAATCACTGGCTTTGAAAGCAGACCAAACAGGCCAGCAGCACGGTTCGATTCCCGCAACAGCCTCCCCGAACAGGTGCCGGACTGTGGCGACTAGGGGCTTTTCACAGTAACTTCATTTTGAAGCCTACTCGTGACAATAAGCGATTTTCATTTTTTCAACAACGAGGAGGCTGGTGCAACCGGAAAAGTCAGAAAAGCCTTTCGCGCAAAATCCCGCACCTGCATGCACCTGAAAACCTCCATCTGGGGATCTCAAACTTCTCCCCAGCCCCTCCAAACTTGCAAACCGCTCTTCTAAAAGTAAGACCTTCATTTCCATCATGCTTCGGTCATAACTTCCACCCCAAATGTAGCCTCAGACAATTGATTCCTCCCAACCCCGAAATCAACATCCATCCTCACTGGCTGTAACCCATGGTTCCCTCGGATTGGCATCAACTTTTACTCGTCCTCTCTCTCTCTCTCTCTCTCTCTCCTCCTGTGCTGCTGAAATTGCCTCCATAATTTCAGGGTGACCATCACACTGGACTCCGAGTACTTCCCTGGGGCAAACTGGAGCGGCACCATTGCTAGCGCCTGCAACCCCTTACAAGAGCCTGCCTCCACCTTCACTCGCAAAACCTCCGTCTCCCTACTCCAGTCCCACACATTTGTGGCGATCACCGCCCAATAATAGTATAACCGATTCAGAAGGGCCAGGCCCCCTGACTGTCTGAAGTAGTGTCCACCTAATCCTTGCCACCTTACCTCGCAGAAACGACAAAACCAACCTGTTCACCCTAATAAAAAATGATTTTGGCAAAAAGACCAGTCGCCTCTTCGTTTTAAATGAGCAACTCCTTATTTTTAAAGTAACCCCTAGTTCTAGATTCTCCCACAAAAGAAAACATCCTCTCCACATTCACCCTGTCAAGACCCCTCAGGATCGTATGTTTCAATCAAGCATCTTAAAAGTAGTTAATATTTCAGGAAATGCACTCAAGAACTTAGTGGGATTAAAAGCCAACAAATCTCCTGTGCCAAATGGCTACCATCCCAGGATAGAGTTGGCTGCAGAGGTGGTGGATGGACTGGCTGTCCAGAACCTGGGGAATTTTGGAACAGTCTCAGTGGATTAGAAGATAACAACACTATAATTAATGAGAGAATGGAGAGAGAAAATGAGGAATTATAGGCCAGTCATCAGAAAATGCATAATTCAACGAGGGGGCAGAAGCCCCCCACCAGGATAATCACCTGGAACGTAAGGGGACTTAACGGCCCAGTGAAGAGACCTAGAGTCCTCACCCACCTCAGAAACATGAGGGCCGACATAGTCTTCCTCCAAGAGATGCACCTGAGGGGGCAGGACCAACTGTGGGTAAGAAAGGGCTGGGTGGGACAAACCTACCATTCCTGCTATGGGACAAGGGCCAGGAGGGTGGCGATCCTGATCGGCAAGAGGACAATGTTTAGGGCGACAAAGACGGTTACAGACCCAGGGGGGCGGTATGTCATGGTCAGCGGGGCCCTGGATGGGGCACCGGTAGTTCTAGTCAACGTGTACGCGCCCAACTGGGACGACACGAGTTTCATCAAAAAGACCATGGCAGAAATCCCGGACATAGTGACGCATCGACTAATCATGGGGGGGGACTTCAACTGTGTACAGGATCCAAAGACGGACAGATCAAACCCCAAAATGGGGAAAACCTCAAACATGGCAAGGGAACTCGGTCACTTTATGGGGCAGATGGGAGCAGTGGACCCCTGGAGGTTCGCCCACCCGGGGGAGAAAGAATTCTCCTTCTCCCCAGTACACAACGTGTACACCAGAATTGCCTTCTTTGTGGTGGGGAAAACGGTGCTTCCAGGGATAGACAAAGTGGAATACTCCGCAATTGTGATATCAGACCACGCTCCACACTACATGGACGTGCGGCTGGAGACGGGAAGGGCCCAGCGCCCCACATGGAGGTTGGATGGTGCCTTACTAGCTTCCTTGATGGACTGGACATACCAGTCGTGGGAGAGGGCAGAAAATGGGACCTGGAAGCACCACTAGCACTGGGAGAGATCATGGACAGCATTAGCTCCATGCAGACGGGGAAGGAACCGGACGGATTCCCGGCGGACTTCTACAAAAAATTTGCGACAGCGCTGGCCCCGCACCTGCGGGAGATGTTCACAGACTCGCTAGCTAGGGGCACACTGCCACCCACATTAGCACAGGCCTCAATCTCGCCGATACCTAAGAAAGACAAAGACCCAACGGAATGTGGGTCATACAGACCCATATCTCTGCTGAACGCAGACGCCAAAATACTGGCCAAAATCCTAGCCAAAAGACTAGAAGACTGTGTACCTGAGGTGGTCACAGAGGACCAGACGGGCTTCGTCAAAGGTAGACAGCTTACCTCGAACATCAGACGCCTACTGGACGTGATAATGACCTCCTCCGGGGAGAGAACACAAGAGGTGATCGTCTCCCTGGACGCAGAAAAGGCCTCGACAGAGTCAAATGGAAATACCTCATAGAGGTACTAGAGCGGTTTGGGCTTGGAACAGGGTTCACCGCTTGGGTAAAGCTCCTATACAACGCTCCCATGGTGAGCGTACGGACCAACAATACCAACTCCCAATACTTCCAGCTGCACAGGGGCACCAGACAAGGATGCCCACTGTCCCCGCTGCTGTTCGCACTAGCAATCGAACCGCTAGCAATCGCGCTCAGGGCAGCAAAAAAATTGGAGGGGGATCCGAAGGGGAGGCAGAGAGCACAGAGTCTCACTCTATGCAGATGATCTGCTCCTCTACATCTCGGACCCACAAAGCAGCATGAACGGAATCATCGCGCTCCTGAAAGAGTTTGGAGCCTTCTCGGGCTACAAACTCAACATGAGCAAAAGCGAGATCTTCCCAGTACACCTGCAAGTGGGGGGGGGGGGGGGTTAGCACTAAAGGGGCTGCCGTTCAAACAAGCCCGACACAAATTCCGCTACCTGGGGATCCAAATAGCCCATGACTGGAAAGGGATCCACAAATGGAACCTCACCAGCCTGACGGAGGAAGTAAAAATGGACCTGCAAAGATGGAACACACTCCCACTCTCCCTCGCGGGGAGAGTCCAGACGATCAAAATGAACATACTGCCCAGGTTCCTCTTCCTGTTTAGATCCATTCCGATCTACATCCCCAAGGCCCTTTTCAAAGCGCTGGACAAACTTATCATGGCGTTCGTATGGGGGGGGGGGGGGGGGGGGGTAAAAATGCTAGGATCTCAAAGAAGGTCCTACAAAAAACAAAATCCAGGCGCGCGGGGGGGGGGGGCTAGCCCTCCCGAACCTACAATTCTACCACTGGGCGGCAACAGCCGAGCGAGTAAGGGGATGGATCCAGGAGCCAGAAGCCGAGTGGATGCGTGCGGAGGAGGCCTCCTGCATGGGGACCTCCCTCCGGGCCCTCGCCACGGCAGCACTCCCATCCCCACCCAAAAAACACTCCAGCAGCCCAGTGGTGACAGCCACCCTCCAACCCTGGAACCAACTGCGGCAGCAATTTGGCCTCACCAAAATGTCGGACAAGGCTCCCATCTGCAACAACCATAGGTTCACACCAGCACTGACTGACGCCACCTTCAAAAGGTGGAGGCAGGACGGAGGGACACTGACCGTCAGGGACCTATACACGGATGGCAGGATCGCAACACTGGACGAACTGACAGAGAAATTTCGGCTAGCCAGGGGGAACGAGCTACGGTACCTGCAGCTCAAAAACTTCTTACGAAAGGAGACAAGGACGTACCCACAACCGCCACGACAGACACTACACTACTAGAAGACCTACTGGACGCAAATATCCTAGAGAAAGGGAACTGTAGCGATATGTATGACTGACTGGTAGAAAGGGACGACACCGTACTGGACGCAACAAGAAACAAATGGGAGGATGACCTGGGGATTGAGATAGGGTGGGGACTCTGGAAATAAGCACTGCATAGGGTCAACTCCACCTCCACGTGCGCAAGGCTCAGCCTGACGCAACTAAAAGTGGTACATAGAGCCCACTTAACAAGAAACCGTATGAGTAGGTTCTTCCCGGAGGTGGAGGACAGATGTGAACGGTGCCAAAGAGGCCCGGCCAACCACGCCCACATGTTCTGGTCTTGCTCCTGACTTGTGGAGTACTGGACAGCCGCCTTCGAGGCTATGTCCAAAGTGGTGGGGGTGAGGGTGGAGCCATGCCCGATAGTGGCGGTCTTCGGGGTTTTAGACCAGCCAGATCTATTCCTGGGGAGGAGGGCGGACGCCCTTGCCTTTGCCTCCCTGATCGCCCGCCGTAGAATCCTGTTTGGCTGGTGGTCAGCAGCACTGCCCAGAGCTGCAGACTGGCTGTCCGACCTCTCGGAATCTCTCCAAATGGAGAAAATCAAATTCGCCATCCGAGGGTCATACAACGGCTTCCACAGAACGTGGGAGCCATTCATGCAATTGTTCCGGGACCTGTTTGTGACCAACGAACAAGAGGAAGAATAGTCGGATGGCCAAGAATCAGGGGAAAATGGACGGGAATCGGATGAAGTTAGCCCGGGGGGGGGGGGGGATGGCTACGGGTTCGTTATGGGGGTTTGTTCTCATGGTTTTACGCTTATTTCTTTTTCTAGTTAATTTATTGTTTTTGTATTGGAGGGGAGGGGTTACTGTTTTTCTCTGTTGTGATAAAATTTGTTGTTGAAAACTTGAATAAAAATTATTCCAAAAAGAAAGGAAGGACAAAGCCGCAAGCGACAGTCTGATGGCAAGCTAAGGCCCAAAACCAAATTGTAAATAAATGCCTATAAACATGTGCCTCGGCCATATTGGGGAATGTAAAATATGTATGCCGGTTAAAGGGGGTGGCCACTTGTTATTATGAAGATGCTTACCTGTAAATATACATGTTAATTTTTGCGTGTTTTTTTTTCTAATAATTTGTAATTTGTTGGATATAAAATATGAAAACTCAATAAAAAGCATTTCCAAAAAAAAAAGAAAATGCATAATTCTATTATTAAGCAATCAGTAACAGGGCACTTAAAAAATTATCATCTGATCAGGCAGAATAAAAATTAATGGGGAATTGTATTTGAAAAATCTATTTTAGTTTTTTGAGGATGTTACCAATAACATAGTAAAGGGATGCCATTGGCTCTAGTATGTTTGGATTTTTCAAAGGCATTTGATAAGGTGCTGCATGAAAGGTTTTTGCATAGAATAAGGGGTATGGAGTTGGGGGTAATATTAATTTATACAGTGTATTGGTTAAAGAATGGAAAACAGGAATAAATGGCTCATTTGGGGGAGGCAGTGGTGTAGTAGTATTGTCTCTGAAATCACAATTGACAGTTCCAGGGTAATTAGATTCTAATCGCACTATGGCAGATGGTGAAAATTTTAATTCAATAAAAATCTGGAATGAAAAGTCCAATGATAACCATGAAACCATTGTTGCCTAATATCCGTTAGGGAAGGCAATCTGCCATCCTTATCTGGTCTGGCCTAGATGTAATTTCAGACCCACAGCAATGTGGTTGACTCTTAAATGCCACCTAAGGGAAATTAGGGTTGGGCAATAAATGCTCATTCAGCCAGTGATGCCCATGAAAGAATGTTTTAAAGTTTCAGGTTGTTAGGCTCTTATTGGTGCCAGGTCTCCAATATTACAAGCTACATTAGATATAAAGTAATGTTTCCAAATTGCTGCTGATTAAAAGTGAGGCGGGAAAGTAAGCTGCAGGAAGACACGCAGTCTGAAAAGGGAAAGGTTAAGTGTGTGTGCGCAAGAAGGTGAAAAAGGATGCATAATATGAAGTTATTCAGGTTGGAGGAATAGCGAAAAATAATTTTTTTACAAGGTGAAAAAGTTTTAAATTATGTTCAGAGTATCCTTGTACATTTAAGTTCAGGAGGTTAACAAGCAGTTAGAATCATAGAATTCCTACAGTGCATAAGGAGGCCATTTGCCCCATTGTGTCTGCACTGATCCTTTGAAAAAGCACCCTCCCTAGGCCAACTCCCCTGCCCTATCCCTGTAACCTAGCCTGTACATCCCTGGACACGGATGGGAAATATAGCATGGCTAATTAACCTAATCGGCACATCTTTGGACTGTGGGAAGAAACCGGAGCACCCAGAGGCATGGGGAGAATGTGCAAATTCCATTCAGACTCGGGTCCCTGGGGTTGTGGGACAGCAGTGCTAGCCACTGTACCGCCCAAAGGCAAATGGTATGTTGGTCTTCATTGCGAAGGAGTTGGGTATAAGGGTTATAGAAGCCTCGCAATTTCACAGTTTTTAAAAAGACCTGAAAAACTGTGATCAGTTTTGGCCTTTATCCCTCAGGAAGAAAATGTCTTATAAGGGTGCAGTGAGGTTCACTGGATTAAACCTTGAGATAAGTGGCTGTCCTACAAAGAGTGATTTTAGTACAATGGGCTTAGACTCTAATCCCTGGCCATTTTACCCCCAGCTCCTTGTTTTAATTCCCCCCCCCCATCAGGGGCTGGTTTAGCTCACAAGGCTAAATCGCTGGCTTATAAAGCAGACCAAGCAGGCCAGCAGCACGGTTCGATTCCCGTACCAGCCTCCCCGGACAGGCGCCGGAATGTGGCGACTAGAGGCTTTTCACAGTAACTTCATTGAAGACTACTCGTGACAATAAGCGATTTTCATTTTCATTCATTTCATTTTCAGGTTTCCGCCCCTGCCACAGGACCAAAATGGCTCTTTGTCACACACAATGTCATTTGTGACTTTGTGACAAAGGCAAACTTTCCTTCCTTGAGCTTCTTGACCAGTCATAAACCTATGATTGCAGTTGACCACACCGCCCTCTACCCTCTCCACCATCATGCAGTTGGGTGGGGCTGTACCTGCTCCATTTCTAACTGTCTGATCATAGAGAATCATCATCCATGGCTCACCTTCCTATTCTTGCACAGTTACATCTGGTGTTCCCCTAAAGATCTATCCTTGGTGCCCTCCTATTTCTCACCTGCATACTTCCCCTTGGTGACATCACTCAAAAACCTAACGCCCAGTTTTTACATGTACTTTGATGACACCCAGCTTTACCTCATGGCCAACCCTCACTTGACCCCTCCACTTAGTGCTTTTCCGGCATTCAGTACTGGATGAGAAGGGAAGGTATGGTCAACTATGTTAAAGGCTTCATCGGGTTGAGAATGATGAGAAGGGATAATTTATCACCATCACAAAGGATATAATTTGTGTCTGGTTAAGAGCTGGGGATAAAAAGAATGATTTGTGGAGTTCAAACATGGATTGAGGGAAAGATAAGCACAGATTTGGGAAATGGCATCACATTTAAAGACTTTGGAAAGGAATGGGATGTTGGATATGTGATGGAGGTTTGGAAGTGCACAGGATCAGGGATGGGTTTTCTGAGGATGGGTTGATGATTGATTTTAAGATTACACATTACAAGTGAAGACTTTAGTACAAATGTGCAATACCAGTTTCAATTGAAAGGCCTATTGGTTTAGCAGCCATTTGACTCATGCGATACTTGGTAATATTTAGTTGGGTTTTATCAGACTCTCACTATAAATTGTGCAACTGCTCATAAATCTTAAGTCTTTACAAGCATACAGTATAAAAATATTTAACAACTGTAATGAAAAATATTATGTTAATCTGACAAAAAGAAACACAGATATCTGGCAGTTATCAACCTTCATCTGCCAAATATGTTGGATCACTTTAGATTAGTGCTGTCCTGTGCAAACAGTAAATTATACCTGGAAATCTTTTCAGGATAACTCATTTATTGTTGATATTTGCATTCCATTGATTGTTCTTTATTTTACTTTACCATTGGGGCACTTAATGTTTTCAACTGATATTTTTCTCTCTGAACTTTTTTTACTGGTCCCCTTCTGTGACTTTTCACTGTTACAGCTTTGGTGAACTTTCTAGTCTCAAAATGGGGAGCCAAATATCTTGGTTTATTTGTAGTAAATCATTTCAACAACCATAGCAAGATATGTCCACATCTGGCTAAGCCTTGTTAAACTGGGCTAACCTACTAATCATCAAGCAAAATATTTTTCCTCATACTCTACAATGTATTGATGAAGGTGGTGACCGAGAACCTGCTTAATCAGCTTAGATAGACTCAAGAGAATACATATTGTCTACTGTAACTCTTATTTTATTTTGGTATTACAATCTTCAAAATCAATTAGACAGAATATGACTCAGACTCGCAGCTGAGCGCTAGGTATTACCCATACGAGTGAAGGGAGCTGGTCAGGCTATGATCACTCGGTGTTGATATCTTCTTTGAAGTTCAAGCTCAGGGTCCCTCTTCTGCAGTGGTTGCTCCTAGGAGTTAAAATAAGTTAAAAGTGAGGCTCACAGATTGGTGTGGGAGAAATGGAGCACTACTACCAGTATTGTGGAAAGTGGGAGTTGTACTGTTGTGATGGTTTTCACCTGAGCCATGCTGGTATCAGCTCTCAAAGGGGAGATCAGCCTATTGTCCTCTGGGACCGTCGTGACATATACATTTTATTTATTTTGGTGGGATCTGTGTTTTGGTGAGTCGTATATCTAGGACAGTAGAAAGGGCATTAATCTAAAGAGTGAGGGAAAGGGATCAAATCAGGGAATATGTGATAAATTGAAGAGAGATGATAAGGCAAAGGAGCAACGTAGCAGACGGGAAATTATAATCCGTAAGTGGCAGGAAGGACCTAGTGTACAAAGTTAAGACTGCATCAGCAGATAAGGCTAAATGTTACGAAAATATGGAAATGAAGAGTTCCACGTACTCTATCTGAATGCATACAGCATTGGCAACATGGTAGATGAACTGATGGCACAAATAGAAGTAGATGCGTATGACCTAATCGTCAATATGGAGACATGGCTGCAGGGTGATGAAGACTGTGAACTTAATTGTCAAGAGTATTCAACTTTTAGGGAGGATAGGTGAAAAGGAGATGGCATAGAGTAGTTAATTAAAGGATGAGATCAATACAGTAGTGAGAAAGGCTCTTAAATCAAGATGTAGAATCAGTTTGGGTAGAGCCAAGACACAGCAGGGAGCAGTAAACATTGGTAAGAGCTGTTTATAGACAATCAAACAGTAGTGGCAATGTAGGACATAGACAGGAATATAGAGGTGCATGTAACAAGGCTAATGAAGTGATCATGTGTAATCTACTGGACCTGGTATTGGGAAATGAGCCCGGCCAGCTGGTAGAAATTTCAGTAGAGGAGCATTTCGGGAACAGTGACCACAATTCAGTAAGTTTTAAAGTGCTGGTGGACAAGGATAAGAGTGGTTCTAGAGTGAACATGTTAAATTGGGGGAAGGCTAATTCTTCGAGACAGGATCTACTCCCATTTGGAACCAAATGGACATATTAGAGAGAGGCAGCATGGTTTTGTGAAGGGGAGGTCGTGTCTCACAAACTTGGTAGTGTTTTTAGGAGAGGTCACAAAGATGATTGATGCAGGTAGGGCAGTGGATGTTGTCTAAGTGGACTTCAGTAAGGCCTTTGACAAGGTACCTCATGGCAGACTTGTACAAAAGACGAAGTCACACGGGATCAGGGATTAGCTGGCAAGATGGATACAGATCTGGCTAGGTCATAGAAGGCAGAGAGTAACAATGGAAAGGTGCTCTTCTGACTAGTGGTGTTCCACAGGGATCAGTGCTGGGACCTTTGCTGTTCGTAGTATATATAAATGATTTGGAGGAAAATGTAACTGGTCTGATTAGTAAGTTTGCAGACGACACAAAGGTTGGTTGAATTGCGGATAGCGATGAGGACTGTCAAAGGATACAACAGGATTTAGATAGTTTGGAGTTTTGGGAGGAGAGATGGCAGATGGAGTTTAATCCAGACAAATGTGAGGCAATGCATTTTGGAAGGTCGAATGCAGGTAGGGAATATACAGTGAATGGTAGAACCCTCAAGAGTATTGACAGTCAGAGAGATCTTGGTGTACAGGTCCACAGGTCACTGAAAGGGGCAACACAGGTGGAGAAGGTAGTCAAGAAGGCATATGGCATGCTTGCCTTCATTTGTAACATGTACTAGATGTTGTGGTATGAAGAGGCAAGAGTTCAGCTCCTTTTGCACCAACACACCTTTAATGGTTCAAACGCACACTGCACAGAACTCTACAGATCAACACAAGCTCCAGAGTCCACCTGAAGCCCCTTTACATACCAGTGTCAATCAATGAACACTTAACATAAATGAGACAATCATTGAACACTTAACATAATGAGACAACTAATTGCAATGTCTCTTAACCCATTACTTAACAGTCTCCCCTTCCTTGGAGGAAAAAAAATCAATTAGGTAAAAACAAAATTTCAAGAAACTAAAATTTCAAGAAACTAAAACACACTCCTGATTCCCCCCTTTCTTTTTTTTTGTTTTTTTAAAGTAGAAAAAAAAACATTCACTGAAACAGGCGCCCTTCATTCACGATATCTAAACGTTTCTGTGAACTAGCCCCTCTTTTTGTGAAACAGTCTGACAGTTGATAGCTACTGTCAACCCATTTATTTTTTGTTATTTCCCCTCTGTCCAACATCTGCTTTAAACTTGCGATGTCTATCCGTAACCTCTTTTCATTGACACTTTTTGTAGAGTGCACATTTTCCCACAGGGATTTATTGTCAATGTGACAGTCAATGGTATATTACCTAAATCCTCTAATCCCAAAATTACTGTCAATATCTGACTTATATAAAAGGCCATATCCACTTCCACTAAGCTTAATGTCTCAGCAGCCAAAGTGCTTTTGACCACTCCTTATTTTCTTGGTTTCCCACACAAGAGGGCAACATTTACCATTGTTCCCCAAAAGAAAAATTATAAAACCTCCTGCGCTTGAAACTCCATCACATACATTTGCATAGGATGCATCACTATAAACTAAGAGTTTCAAATGCCTCGGATCACCTAAAACAGGGAACTTCAAAACACACTTCTGCATTTTTAGTTTGGCCAACACTTTATTTGCTCTTATTATGTCTTCCACTTTGGGATCATTCATCTTTGTACTCAACTCTAAAACATCAAAACTCACGTCCGGTCTAGTCTGCCTTCCTAACCAGTTCAGTTGCCCAATTAAACTTCGCAGTTGCTCTTTTTCTCTCTTTGAAACCATTGCGTCTTTTTGTGAAACCCAGCCACGACTAATTGCTATTGGACTGATGCTTTCCAAGTAAGAGTGCTGACGTAAAGTTGCCCCTAACTGAGTCTGTCCGATTTCCAAACCAATATATTTAAATGCACCGGAAGCCTGACTTCCAACCCTGAATTCTTTCCTCAAACCAGAGATTAAAATAGCTTCAAAATCACTAGTCCCACCCCCGCAAAAAATCATCGACATGCATCATGAAGATGCCAGCAAGATTTCCTTTATAGTGCCAGTAAAACATTGCAGGATCTGCTTTCAACTGGCAACAGCCTAACTTTAACAAGACTGACCTCACCGAAAAGTACCACACTCTAGATGCATCATTTAATCCATATACCCATTTGTTCAACTTCCACAGTACCCCTTCTGTTTTAGCTGCTTCTTTAGGAGGACGGAGAAAAATGTCTCTCTGGAGCTGATGCCCCTGCAAAAAGACAGCTTTTATATTTATAGATTTGCATTCCCATGCCTTTGTGGCTAATAGAGCCAAGAAGATCTTTAAAATAACCTTTCCTGCTGTGGGTGAATCTACCTTTAAGTCCTGATCGTCTAAGTTTTCTTCAAATCCCCTTGCCACAAGCCTGGCATTTGCCTTATAAGTTCCATCTGGAAGAACCTTTTCTGTACAAATCCATCTGTGGGATAGAGCTTTTTGTCCCCTATCCGGTACTTCCGTGTATACCCCAAATTCACTCCAACTATGCAATTCTTGCTGTTTAGCATCTTTGATAACTTTTTCATCTAATTTATTTGAAGCCACCAAAATCTCATGTGCATGTGGGCTTCTACTTCTATTAGTATTCATAGTCTTACTCCTATTCCGAGATCTTGATAAACTACGTCCCCTTTCCTGCCAGGTATCTCATTCTGTACTGCTACTGCTTGATCTTTCTCTTCAGTAGCGGGATGTCCATTCAATAGTTCTCGACCTTTTCCTGCGAACCTGTTCACTATCCGATGTACTATCTGAACTGGCACTGCGTTTCTGTGCCCTCCATTTTTGAACTTCGTTTTCCCAATCCATTGTCTTAACTTCTTCCCCTGAATGCTGTACGTTCAACCAATGTTTATACTTTCCAGTGGTCTTCCCTGCTCTACTAATAACAGTTGCATCCTTCCATTGACTAGACCCTTCAGGCAAGTATGTCACTTTTGTACCAACCTTTGGCAGTTGCCCTTTCGGAAAAATGGCCTGATCTAATTTATCAGAAGTGTTGTGTTCCGCTACAGAAACCCTGTCTATATCAGTTAACTGGTCCTCATAGTTCTGTAACACATGCGTACCAGATGACTCTAGTTCCTCGTCTTGTCTGTCTGCTCTGTCTAAATTTGAAAATTTGTAATCGGTACCCATTATCTTTGATGAATGTACCCCAACAGTTTGATTACCATGTTGCAAAATAAAGGGGCTTTTCACAGTAACTTCATTGAAGCCTACTCATGACAATAAGCGATTTTCATTTCAATAAATGTTTTGCCATCTATGCCTATGATCTTCCCTAGGCCTTTCCATTCATTAGAATTGTCTCTCTTATAGTATACCATTTCTCCTTGTTGAAAAACGGCATCTGATGGCCGTACGTTATGTCTTAAAGCTCTGCGAATTCTTTCAGAGACTCCTGCTTCCAAAAAAGCTTTTCTACTGCTATGTAACGCGTTTAAATGTTCAGCAAACCTGAGCTAATTGTAGTCTATTCCCAAGCTGGAGGCTGGTCATCCAAAATGGAGGGAATTTTAGGATTTCTACCAAACACTAATTGATAAGGACTATAGCCCCCAACCATCTGCAATGAATTATTTGCATGTACCGCCGATGCTAAAGCTGAATTTAGCGTGCAGTTTGGTCGATCTCCCAAAATTTTCATCGATAACAGCATGATTTCTTTCACAGACACCATTACTAAACGGGCTTTCGGCAGCCGTGTTCATAACTCTGATATTCATTTTTTCACACATATCCCTAAACTCATCATTAGCAAATTCCCCCCCATTGTCTGTAAAGAATTTTGCTGGTGGACCCATTCCTGTCCCGATCCATTTTTCCACAATTTTGTCCAAAATTACTCTCTTTTCTTTACTTCGTACAATCGTTAATTGACTAAATCTGGTAGCTAAATCTACAAAATGCGAAATAAATATATTATTTGCTTTATCCCAGATCTTAAGGTCCATGGCCACAATGTCATTAAAATCCCTGGCCAAAGGTAGGGTTACTATCGGTCGTGCTGGTGTCCTTCTGTACTTCCTGCAAACTTCACAGTGATCACTAACCTGTTCTATCAGCTTAGAATAGTCATCATCCTTTACCCCTGCATCCTTTAATAAATTTTTCAGCCTCCGAGGAAACGGATGTGCAAATTGCCTATGCAGTTTTACTACAATAAGCTTTTTACCAGCTAAAGTCGCATTATCAACTGTCATTAATACATCCTTAACCACTCTACTTGAAACATTATTTGTCAATAATGGAATACAATAATGTCCCGACTGTGTAAATTGTAAGTCCACCGTCTTTCCAAAAACTGTTGCCTTATCCTGTTCCATATCCAGCTTCATGTGTGCTTTCTTCATCGACAGTCTGCTCAGAAGGAAAGGTATCTCACTTGATACAACATCCGTGCTAATAAAATGATTCACTCCAGCAATATTGCAAGGGATCACCACTCTTTTCAGCAAATTCAGAGTATTATCATCCCCAAACCTGAAACTTGTGGAACTTTTAAATTCCTTAACCTTGTTACGATTTTCAGCATCCAATGAGTCCAGATAACATTTTAACCAGTCAATCCCACACACACTGGATGTGCAGCCACTGTCCAATATAGCACAGTTAAAAGATTCTGCAACCAACACCCTCATTACCGGCGTAAAACAACTTGTTAATAGGACAATGCCTTCTTTCTGGTCACTATCTTTTTCCTCTTCTGACTCTTCCATGTCATGTGTCGCTTCAAATACTCTATCATAACGAGTTGGACAGTTGAAAGCGTAATGGTATTGAGTCACATCGGAAACATCGATTTATCATGCCCCGTGCATTTCTGGGGTTCATCCTCCTATTGTAGGTTCTAACTGGGTTTCTGTCTTCATAATTTCCTTGTCTCGGTCTTCTTTTATAGTCTTGAGGCCTGTTTGTAGCCATACGATTTCGCCATCCTGTTAGTGTATCTTCCATATTCTGCCTTATAGCAGGCTGACCTATTTGGGTCATCAGAGCCTTTGGAATCGAATGTTTCCCCCAAATTTTTTTTAAAGCTGTTGTCATCTGTTCGAATAAGGTATCGTTATCTGTAAACTGAACTCCTATCAAAACCAGGAGCCTATCCATGTTGCTCACCCTAGCACAGTCATGTAATTTAAAGGCCAACACAGACTGTGGAAATTCCAGCCTGTGTTTCTGCAGCCGTTTATATAGTCTGCTAAATTCCATTATATAGTCTTCCATAGATAAATCCTCCATTTTTCGGAACTTATCAAAATCCGACCATGCTTCATACGCACTTAACAAGTCATCTTTCTTATAAATCTTGTCCATATAAAGTAATAAAGTCGCCAGACCTTCTTCTGAGTCTAACTCTTCCTACTCCAGCTCAGAAAGCACTTTGTTTCGGATTTTACTGCCATATGGTAAAGAAAGAGCCAATGCCATACCTTGTTTTCTCTTTCCTAAAGCGGGTCACATTAGTCCACATAACTACTGCACTTCTCCATTGGTCGTATGATTCCCTTTCAGAAAATAGGGGAGGATAATCATAACCAGCCATCTTTCTCCTGGGTTCAGCCATGTTTCCCTTTTTTTTTCACTCCTTGGTTTGATCTGGAAAAATTGTATCTTTCAAGCCTTCACATTTACACAGCAACCATCCTCTGCTACCATTGTAACATGTACTAGATGCTGTGGTATGAAGAGGCAAGAGTTCAGCTCCTTTTTCACCAACACACCTTTAATGGTTCAAACTCACTCTGCACAGAACTCTACAGATCAATACAAGCTCAGAGTCCACCTGAAGCCCCTTTACATATCAGTGTCAATCATTGAACACTTAACATAAATGAGACAACCATTGAACACTTAACAGAATGAGACAACTAATTGCAATGTCTCTTAACTCATTACTTAACATCATTGGCCGGGACATTGAGTATAAGAATTGGCAAGTCATGTTGCAGCTGTATAGAACCTTAGTTAGGCCACACTGGGAGTCTCGTGTTCAATTCTGGTCGCCACGCTACCAGAAAGATGTGGAGGCTTTAGAGAGGGTGCAGAAGAGATTTACCAGGATGTTGCCTGGTATGGAGGGCATTAGCTATGAGGAGAGGTTGAATAAACTTGGTTTGTTCTCACTGGAATGAAAGAGGTTGAGGGGCGACCAGATAGAGTTCACAAAATTATGAGGGGCATAGACAGAGTGTAGTTCAGGAGTCGCAGATTCATGGGCAGCCTCCAAACACAAAGTTGGTCTCAGTAATGTCCCTCCCGTTGTTATTAGAGTCAAACCTGATATGCCCTTGCCCTCAATTTCACAGTACCCTTTGCGCCCCGAGGCTGAAGAAGGAGTCTCGGTCATGATTCAATCGTTCCTTCAACAGGGAATTTTGATACCATGCCAATCGCCCTGTAGTACTCCGATTCTTCCAGTTCCTAAGATAGGAAGACCATCCGAATGGCGTTTGGTCCAAGACCTCCGGCGTATTAATCAGATAGTGGAACCCTTACATCCTATTGTCCCAAACCCGGCAACAATCCTTAGTAATGTCCCACCGGAAGCGACTATTATCACCCTTGTTGATTTACAACATGCCTTTTTTGCGATACCCCTCGCCCCTGAATCACAGTATTTGTTTGCCTTTACATTTAAGGGCAAGCAATACACTTGGACTCGACTCCCACAGGGCTTAATTCATTCTCCGACCCTTTTCTCACAGGCATTGCACTCCCAGTTAGCGACATTAGCACCTCCTGGTGGCTCCACCACCATTCAATATGTTGATGACTTACTCCTTGCCAGCCCTGATTTCATCGCTAACCAGCGTGACACCTTTTACCTGCTCATCCGTCTCCATTCATGGGGATATGTGATCCCGCCCGCTAAAGTTCATAAAGGCCAACGACAGGTCAAATCTTTGGGTGTCCTAATAAGTGCTACTGAGCGCTCCCTTACTCAGGAACGCATTACTCCTATACTGCAGACCCCATTTCCTACATCACCCAAGCAGGGTGATCCAAAAGCTATCCCAAAGCTCACATTCCAATTTTAAAGTCTCCCAATCTTTCGGTTTACCGTCCACACACTCATTAATCCCTTTTTTGCGGGTGTTATCTCTCAAACTCATTAATAGTGATTGTTCGTTGTGTTAAGTGGACTGTTGTTTTCCACTGTAAAATGAAACATTCAATTTGAAGCCGGCATTTTTTTTTCCAGATTGCTTTTTTTTCTGCATCAATGCTATTGTCAAAGTTCCAAGATCCCCCTCGTGGCCAAATGTCGTTATCCAATTTATTGTTTAAAGCAGCGCTGCAGATAGTCTCCGGAACTACGTTCATGAGAAGGGTTTTCTAAACACATGAAAAATAGAGGGAATTGCCCCTAGCTTTGTCTATAGTTTGTCCCATAATGTCAGTAAAATGTGCCCCTGGCAAAAATGTTCAAAAAAAGTTTCTGGTACCAAATCAAATTGGAGGGTCTTTGACCCCCAAAAAAATTACTCACAGGGTCCCTGACCCCAAAACTTAATCAAAGGGTCCCTGACCCAAATTTATTGACAACCTGTATAAATCTGATCCGAATGGAAAACAAGATCAAAAAGGTCCCTGACCTGCAGCTAATCACAATCGGGTCCCTGACCCCAAAATTCCTCACAGTCAAAATTAGATTCGAGAACCGTCACCTGTTTAGTTACTTCCGTCAGGGATGAGGGGTCAAGCCACCAATCCGGGAGAGAGACCAAGGTGAATCATACCTTGTGCCGGCGTCTGTCTCTTTACTCCGGTCGTAGCTTCGATCACTTTTTCTCAGTCCCTCACGGAAGATCACTCAGGATATTGGATTTTTTCTCGCAGCGCCAAATATCGTAATCAATATTTTCCCCGCTTCTGGACTGTGATAGAAAGATTCAACAAGGTTCGCTAGGTAAGCAAAACTAAGCTTTATTTACGAACTACAACTGCTAGCAGTATGGCTGAGACTTGGAGTTGAAAGGCAGTCAATTACAAACTGCTGGTTCCACTCCAAGTCCGCCCATTACAAAAAATAGGTAGACATTAATACATTATAAAATCAAGATAACGTGAATACAGCTTGGTCAGGAATTTGATCAAAAGTAAAACATAAGTAATAATCATTAAACTGGCATCACCTTGCTGACCTTTAGAGGACTCGGGGTCTCATATCATTATCTTGTCTTTCGGTCGCATGTTTAAGAAACGGAGCCGATTTGTTTAAGTATCGAAAATAACTATTTATAGCTTATCTTGTGTATTTAGACTGCTCTGGGGTGTGATGACTGAGTTTTATCCGAGTTTTGAGTCAGCAAGTTTTCGGGTCAAGTTGACCTTGGCTGCTTGTCTTTGTGCCTTAGGTTATGCGAAGTCAGTTTAAATTTCACTGTACCAAGAAACTTGACTAGTTTTCCCATCATGCCATTATTTGCTTCACACAATACCACAGATAGTCAGAGGCTTTTCCCCAATGTAGAGGGGTCAATTACTCGGGGGCATAGGTTTAATGTGTGTGGGGCAAGGTTTAGAGGAGATGTCCGAGGCAAGTTTTTTACAAGAGGGCAGTGGGTGCCTGGAACTCGCTGCCGGAGGAGGTGGTGGAAGCAGAGACGATAGTGACATTTCAGGGGCACCTTGACAAATACATAAATAGGATGGGAATAGAGGGATACGGATCCAGGAAGTGTAGAAGATTTTAGTTTAGACGGGCAGCATGGTCGGCACAGGCCTGGAGGGCCGATGGGCCTGTTCTTGTGCTGTACTTTGTTCTTTGTTCTTTGTCTCGTTGGTAATGAGGAGGTTTCCCACAATGGCCAGGACCATCATTCAAACAAATCATCGTGAATGTCTGATCCCAGCACATGGAACCCAGCGCCTAGACCCTTGTGAAAAGAGTGCATCTGCCTCTGGTGACACTGAACCTAAGGGGCACACCTTCCTAGAGGGATACGGATCCAGGAAGTGTAGAAGACTTTAGTTTAGACGGGCAGCATGGTCGGCACAGGCTTGGAGGGCCGAAGGGCCTGTTCCTCTGCTGTGCTTTTCTTTGTTCTTTGTACATACAGTCTGGGTAAACCTAATTAGGATTAATTTCTGGAATTTATGTGAGATGGTTTTCTCAAAGTTACGTTGAGGAACCAAATGGATGGCCAAATGGTGCAATCATAAAGTGCTAATGAATCTCGTTGTCAAGGAACCTTTCTGGAAGAGTGACCAGAATAGTAGAATTTTCTAACAAGTTTGAAAGTGATATAGTTCAATCTGAAAGTAGTCTTCAATCTCCCAAAAAAAAACTACGATAGTGTGAAGGGCAAATTGGCTGTGGAAGATTAGGTAACTACATGAACAGGTTTGTCATTAGACAGACAATGGCGAGCATTTAAAGAATTAATATATGGTTTACAACATATTTACATTTCTTTAAAGCACAAAAAGACAGCAGGAAAGGTGATGCAACCATGGCTAGCAACAGAAGTTAAAGATTGCATTAGATCAAAGAAAAAGGCTCACAAAGTTGGCAAAAAAAATGTAGTCAGCCTGAAGATTGGGAGCATTTTAAAATTCACCATTTTAAAATTGATCAGTTTCTTGGAAACTGTGAAAGAGAAAATAGTATTACTGGAGATGATGATATATCCCAGAGTGCTGACAGAGGTGGCCGTAGAGATTGTGGATGCATTGACCATCTTCCAAAATTCTATCGATTCTGGAATGCTTCCTGCAGATTGGAGGATAAGAAACATAACCCCACTATTTAAGAAATGGAGGAAAGAGAAATGAGGAATTGCGAACCCAAAGAGAAAATGCTTGAAAATCTCAGGTCTGGCAGCATCCGCAGGGAAAGAAAAGAACTAACGTTTCGAGTCCAGATGGGATCACCTGGACTCAAAACGTTAGCTTTTTCCTCTCCCTACAGATGCTGCCAGACCTGCTGAGATTTTCCAGCATTTTCTCTTTAGTTTCAGATTCCAGCATCCACAGTAATTTGCTTCTATTAATGAAGAATTGCGGACCTATTGACCTGATGTCACCAGTAGGGAAAATGCTAGAACCTATTATCAAGGTTGTGATAACTGGACACTTAGAAAATAAAGATAGGATTGGGCAGCGTCAACATGGATTTATGAAAGGGAAATCGTGTTTGACAAACCTGTTTCATGGAATTTACAATGCAGAAGGAGGCTATTCGGCCCATCGAGTCCGCACCGGCTTTTGGAAAGAGCACCCGACCCAAGTCCACACCTCCACCCTATCCCCATAACCCAGTAACCCCACCTAACACTAAGGGCAATTTAGCATGGCCCTTTAGCACCCACCCAACCTACACATCTTTGGACTGTGGGAAGAAACTGGAGCACCCGGAGGAAACCCACACGCGCACACGGGGAGAATGTGCAGACTCCGCACAGACAGTGACCCAAGCTGGGAATAGAACCTGGGACCCTGGAGCTGTGAATCAATTGTGCTAACCACCATGCTACCGCGCTGTTGGAGTTTTTGTGGATGTAATTAGCAGAATATATGAGGGGGAACAAGTGGATTTGGTATTATTACATTTTCAGAAACTCTTGAGAAGCAAAATTGGAGCATGTGGGTTTGGGGGTAATATACTGGCATGGATTGAAAACTGGTTAACAGACAAAACAAAGAGTCAGAATAAATGGGTTATTTTCAGCTCGGATATAACGAGCAGATAGCTAAGTGTCCAGTCGGTGTGATTTTCAGAAGGCTATTAATAAAATCCCACACGAGTTTAGTAGCCAAAGTCCGAGCCCATGGGATTGGGGGTAATGTACTGTCATAGGTTGAGAATTGATTAACAAATCAGAGGAGGAAAATGGGTTATTCTCAGGTTGGCAGACTGTGATGCAGGGTAAGGAGCGGGTATGGGGATCGAAAGGATCAGTGCTTTGGCTCCAGGTATTCAAAATCTATATCCATAATTTGGATGTGGGTGCCAAATATACTATTTCCAAGTTCTCAAGCCTTGGTGGCAATGCGAGTTGTGATGAGGATACAAAAAGACTTCAAGGGGATGTGGACAGGTGTCATGGATTCGCCTAATAACAGCAGTAACACAAATTTAACAAGACATAATAGGATGCAACCCACCCAGCAACAGGTCTAGATCTGCCCAGCGACAGCAGTAGCCAGTATTCAAAAAGCCAGCTAAGATGCAGTTCTCCCAGTAATGAGATTATAATGCATTTAGATAGAATCAGATGTGAATAGTTTATTAGTAGAAACAGTTTACCAAGGCGATTGGGAGATGAATGCGGTATACACATGCCAATGTCAAGAAATGTGCTAGGGGCAGACAGCCAAATACACAAGGCTGAATCAAAGTGAAACAAAGGGACACTTGTTGGGTCCTCAGAAGCAAGGGTGGTCAGTTGACACCTAGCAGACTGAGCAGCAGAAAAGCCAATTTCCAGCTTGCAGCCTGGGGGCCAAGTTTGATATCTCATAGTCATCAAGTCTTCGAGCCAAGACAGTGAAGAAAACCTTTGCAAAGGAAGTTTAAAAACCAGACTTGATTACTCTCCCTGTATTGTGTGGTAACTTTAAGCTGGTTTTAGCTTATAGATTTATTTACATTGGATGTTGTTTGGGTGGAAGGGGACGTCTTAAAGAATTCAGGGGTGATAGATATATTTTGGAACAAGAGGCACCTTCTACATAAACTATTTGTGTGTTTTGTAATTTATATACTTAATTGTCTTAGTTTTGTAATTTATATACTTAATTGTCTTGATGTAGCATAGTCCTGTTCGTGTGTACTTGTCTTTTTAAAAATTTAGTCTTTAATAATTGTGACACGATGACTAGGCTGCTTATTCTCATGAGGGTTTTACGTGACTCCTCCCACCAATCCAAAATCAAAACTATACACCCCTACGAACCGGTGTTCCAAGTTGCGATACCATTGCAGGTAATTGGCATGTTTTGTGATACAGGCTAAGTGAGAAGGCAAGAATATGACGGATGAAATATTATGTGGAAAAATGTGAAATTATCCATTTTGGTAGGAAATCCATTTCAGAGGGTAGATTTTCTAGCCCCTCCCACTGGTGGTATCTTCCGGTCCTGCCAAAGTCAACAGGAATTTGAAACGATTGCCGCATCTGTGTCGTAACCAGAAAGTCTAAACAAGAGTATTTCTTAAATGGGGTGGAGTGGTGATGTCCAAAGGGATGTGTTTGTCCTTGCTCGTAAGTCACTGAAAGCTAGTGCAGCAAGTCATTGGGAAGGCATATTGGCCTATATTGTAAGAGGATTTGAGTACAGGAGTAAAGAACGCTTACTGCAACTGTACAGAAACTTGGTGAGACTGAACCTGGGGTATTGTGTACAGTTTTGTTCTCTGGTCCTGTTTTGGTTTGAATTTGAAACAAAAATTCTGTAGTTAACAATCCTCTACTGCATTCTCTGTGTCAATGCTTCTCACAATCAGAGTCCACTTACCAACCTTTCAACCTTTCACTCGTAGTGTAAATTATTGTTTCCTTTACTGTTGGTTTACTGGAAGATGAAAAGCTTTGATAGCATGTCTCTTTTTTTTCAGTCACCTTGGTTTAGAAATTCTGAATTACCTGAGCTTTCAATTCTTTGAGGGTTAAGTTCTAGATTTTTGTCACGCATTGTGTGAAGAAGCACATCCTCACAGTACCCGTGTATGGTCCAGCTTTCAGGTTTTCTGCCTATTTGCTCTGGATATAGTTTCCCTCTGCCTGCCCTATGAATTTCTTTTAAATGTTTGAAACAAAAAATTATCTTAAAAATTAACCATGATGTGGAGATGCCAGCGTTGGACTGGAGTGAGCACAGTAAGAAGTCTTACAACACCAGGTTAAAGTCCAACAGGTTTGGGGCCTCACGGTAGCATGGTGGTTAGCATCAATGCTTCACAGCTCCAGGGTCCCAGGTTCGATTCCCGGCTGGGTCACTGTCTGTGTGGAGTCTGCACGTCCTCCCCGTGTGTGCGTGGGTTTCCTCCGGGTGTTCCGGTTTCCTCCCACAGTCCAAAGATGTGCGGGTTAGGTGGATTGGCCATGCTAAATTGCCCGTAGTGTAAGGTTAATGGGGGGATTGTTGGGTTACGGGGTTACGTGGGTTTAAGTGGGGTGATCATGGCTCGGCACAACATTGAGGGCCGAAGGGCCTGTTCTGTGCTGTACTGTTCTATGTTCTAGGTTTGTTTCAAACACCAGCTTTCGGAGCACTGCTCCTTCCTCATACCTCTTCATTCACCTGAGGAAGGAGCAATGCTCCGAAAGCTAGTGTTTGAAACAAACCTGTTGGACTTTAACCTGGTATTGCAAGACTTCTTACTGGACTTAAAAATTAAATAATCTGTTATTGTTCTTGTTCTATGTTGTTGGGTTTAAATCATAGAATTTACAGTGGAGAGGGAGGTAATTCGGCCCATTGAGTCTACACTGGCCCTAACAGCACGTCTTTCGGGACTTGTGAGAGGAAACTGGAGCACCCGGAGGAAACGCACGCAGACACGGGGAGAACGTGCAGACTGCACACAGACAGTGACCAAAGCCGGGAATCGAATTTGCGACCCTGGAGCTGTGAAACAGCATGCTAACCACTGTGCTGCTGTGTTAAACCCACGCATCCACCCTATCCCAGTAACCTGACCTAACCTTTGTTTTTGGACCCTCAGGGGCAATTTAGCATAGACATTCCACCTAACCTGCATATCTTTTGGACTGTGGGAGGAAACTGGAGCACCGAAAGGAAACCCAAGCAAACAAGGGAAAGAAAGTGCAAACTCAACACAGTCATCCGTTGCCGGAATTGGCACCGTGCCGCCAAAATGCCCCGAAATATAATTCTGCAAAAAAAAGCATTGACTGAACAAAGAACAAAGATAATTACAGCGCAGGAACAGGCCCTGCACCGACCATGCTGCCCATCTGAACTAAAACCCCAACCCTTCTGGGAACCATATCCCTCTATTTGCATCCTATTCACGCAATTGTCAAAATGCCGCTTAAAAATCACTAGCGTATCTGCTTCCACTACCTCCCCTCGCAGCGAGTTCCAGGCTGCCACCACCATCTGTGTAAACAAACTTGCCTCATACCTTTAAACCTTGCCCCTCGCACCTTAAACCTAAATGTTTTCTGTACCCAATCCAAAGCCTCCACATCCTTTTGGTCATGTGGCGAACAGAAATGAACACTATCTTCCAAGTGCGGCCTAACTAAGGTTCTATAAAGCTGCAACATGATTTAACAATTTTTTAATTCAATGCCCCGGTGAAGTTAGGTTTCACAGTAGTTATTAATGATGTAGAGATGCAGGTGTTGGACTGGGGTGGGCACAGTAAATCTTACAACACCAGGTTAAAGTCCAACAGAATCACTAACTTTCAGAATGCAGCTCCTTCATCACCTGAAAGCTTGTTCATCACCTGAAAGCTCCTTCATTACCCGAAAGCTCCGAAAGGTAGAGATTCGAAACAAACCGTTGAACTTTAATCTAGTGTTGTAAGCATAGTTATTAAACTTGACTATCTCTTTAGGTAGCATGCTGCACACCAGGAATGCTGTATTAAACTGTATATTTTACCTGACTTTTTTTTTCCTTTTTCCATTGTCCATGGAAAAAGTGTGGCCTGTATAAAATGATGGCAATTGAGTTTGAATTTTGAATCTTCAATTTAAGCCAGCCAGGATGGTACATATAGTTTTATGGACAATTAAACATTTATTTGAACAAATCCTATATGATATTTTTATTTGAATTGAATGGTTTCATCCCTCTCTGGCATTTAGTTAAAATGTGTAACATTTGAATCAAACATCAAATAAGTTGTACTTTTCTGTTCGTGAAACTAGTTTTGAACTGTCTAATATTAAACCAGGCAAATTTGTTCATGGGTAAATCAACAGAAAGTTCGTGGGATGTATTCAAAAATTTATTCATGTTATAAAACAGAAAAAATGCCACTGCTTTGAACCATACTGTTAAATGCGAGGGTATCCCAAATCCCAGAAGGGTAACTTGGATCACTGGTTCGGAGTGGTGTATTTTTTTGTTGTTGCGATAATGTGAGGAACAACATAGAACCTAGTGAGTAACAGCCCAGTCCTGTATGAACAATTAATGAAGAATATTTTTTAACTTAAAGAAATATAAAAACACACAAGAACGATTATCGTGCACTATGATGCAGTATACTAATTATTATATGCACATACTTTTACATGAAACCTTCCTTGGTCCCAGCTATCTACCTCACCTGAAACTCCAAGACACCCCTTTTTCCAAACAACATTCAATATTAAGTAACTCTGAGCTAAATCCAGCAAATAATTTCCACACTCAAGGTTAAGGTGGCCTCGACTGGGAAATACTCTTCAGGTTTAGTGAAGGCAGAAAATAGCTGATTCTTTCAGGAGTCTATATCCACCACTGCCAAATATTTGGCTCAGTGTTAAACTTTTTTTTTCTATTTTAAAATTTAAACTACCCAATCCATTTTTGTTCCAATTAAGGGACAATTTAGCATGGCCAACCTGTACATATTTGGGTTTTGGGGGTAAGACCCACAGAGACACAGGCGAATAGTGATCCGGGACCGGAATCGAATCCGGGTCCTCGGCGCTGTGAGGTAGAAGTGCTAACCACTGCACCACCGTTTTATAATGCTTCTGTGAAATGTCTTGATGTGTTATTACTTTAAAAATACTACATCAATGCAAGTTGCTGTAGCTTTAAGTCTGAGTTTAATGAGTTTCTTTGGATGTTAAGGAAATTGGGATAACTCTGAAAAATAGAACTGTTAGGAGATGAGTCATGATCTTACTGAATGGTGTAACAGGCTTGAAGAACTGAATGATCTATTCCTGCTCTTAATTCTTATGTTTTTGCATAATTAATTTTGCATTTGTGTTTATGGGAGAGGCAGACTATAACGGGCGGGATTCTCCCATACCTTGCGGGGCGGGGGGTCCGGTGGGATGGAGTGGCATGAACCACTCCGGCGTCGGCCCGCCCCAAAGGTGCGGAATCCTCCGCACCTTCAGGCGTTAGGCCGGCGCCGGAGTGGTTTGCGCCCCGCCGGCTGGCGTGGAAGGCCTTTAGCGCCGCGCCAGCCAGGGCCGAAGGGACTCCACCGGCCAGCGAGAGCCCACGCATGCGCAGGGGGGTCACCTACGCGTCGGCCATCGCGGAGGCTGACACGGCCGACACGTAGGAAAAGAGTGCCCCCACAGCACAGGCCTGCCCGCGGATCGTTGGGCTCCGATCGCGGGCCAGGCCACCGTGGGGGCACCTCCCGGGGCAAGATATCCCCCCCCCCCCCCAAGAACCCCGGAGGCCACCCATGCTGTCAGGTCCCACCGGTAAGGGACCTACTCCAATTCACGCCAGCGGGACTGGCAAAAAACGGCTGGACTTCGGGCCATCCCCGGCCGGAGAATTCGGGCAGCCCAGGGCCCATTGAGTCGCGCTGGTCCCGCCATTCTCTGAGGCGGGCGGCGCGATTCACGCCTCGCCGACTTTTGGGGGGGTCGGAGAATTCGGAGGACGGCAGAGGCAGGAATCACGCCGACCCCCCCGGCGATTCTCCGCCCCGGCGGGGGGTTCGGAGAATCCCGCCCAACATGTCTGACATCACAAATACACGAATATTGAATCAGAGATGGGGACTCGCCAAAATAGATGTCAACAAAACAATGGGAGAGCAATGGCACTGAGGTGTGGTACATCTCCAAGTTTTTATCCTAAGGTTTTCAAGGAATTCGTTGAATATATTACAGATGCCCTAAAATCTTCCAAGCTCTCTTGATTCAGCAACAGAATAATAATATAATAATAATCTTTTATTATCACAAGTATGAAGTTACTGTGAAAAGCCCCTAGTCGCCATATTCTGGCACCTGGTTGGGTAAGCTGGTACGGGAATTGAACCCGCACTGCTAGCTTTTTTCTGCATTACAAAATCAGTTGTCTAGCCCACTGAGCTAAACCATCAGTATTTTAGTTTGGAAATCGTGCACATCAATCTGCTAGTTAAGTAAATTGAAAGTGGGAGGCCAGCTAATTATAAGCTCTTTAGATTAACATCAGTTGCTGGGAAATGATTAGATTCTGTAATTAAGGACAGAGTCACTGAACACCTTGATGCTAAATTGCCTAATTCTGCTCCTGTGTCTTATGGTCTAAAATGTTCAGCTGATCAGAGAGCCAGCATGGATTTGTGAAAAGTAGGACATGCCTGCTGAACCTGTTTGAACTTTTTGAAGTAGAGACTAAAGTTATAGGTATATTTATGGATATTATTTACATTGACTTCAGAAAGCATTTGATAAAATCCCTCATGAGAGACTGTTCACTAAAATTAAAGCCAATAAAATTAGGGGCATGTTATTTGACTGCTTAGAAAATTTAATAAGTGATGGGAGATATCGAAGGGGTAATGGCCAGGAACTTGAATGAACAATGAGTTGGAGAACTTAGAAATTAGGAGGTTTAAGGGGTGATTTGATTCATGTTTTCAAGATGGTAGGAACGCAAGGTAGAAGCAGAGAAACTATTTCCGCTTGTTGGGAACTCAGATTCACGAATCACAGAATCTATGACACGGAGACAGGCCGTTCGGCCCAAACTGGTCCATGCCAACCAAAAAGCCCATCTAAGCTAACCCCATTTGCCTGCATTTGGCCCAATAGAAGGTGGCTTAAAAATTACTCAAATCTTTCAGGAGTATGAAAAGCTTTTGCATGCAAATGTGATAGAAGTTTGAAGCTCTCTACACTAAAGGGCAGTTGATGTTTGGTGAATTGTAAATTTTACATCTGAGATTGGTCGGTTTTTATTCTTCAGGGATATCAGCAGCCCCGGTCTTTCGAACCCCCTCAGCAGCCTCAGGACCCCCCACTTCACCCAACTTATCTCTTCCAGAGTCTTCAACCACTTCCCCCTCATCCCACCTCTTAACGGTCAAGCCCCCTTGGCATGGGCATCCTGGCACCTCCGCACACCCAGGTGGGCACCCAGGCAGTGCCTGAGTCAGTGGCAATGCCAGAATGCTATTTCCAGGTTGCCAGGCTGGTAGTACCAAGGTGATCAGGTCCAGGGAGAGTGTCAGAATACCCTGCCCAGTCCCTGACCACTGGGGGCCTCAACATCCCAGCAAGACCCACTGAGGTCCCATCATGACTAGTTCATGGCATTGTAAACAAGAACCAAACAGCGCCGATTTGAGGCCTCGCTGGTGAGGCTGGTGAATCCTGTGCCCCGGATGAACTTGGCGAGCGCATATTTAAATGATCAAATGAGTCATTTAAATATGCGCACCTGGATCTCGCCCAGCGAGAGCGAGATCCAGTACGTGACGTGCCATCTAGCGCGACATTTCGAGCATCGCAAATCTCAATGAAGGCCTCTTGCGAGATACAATGGCCTTGTCCCGACATCAAGTTGGGCATAACGAGGCCACTGAATCATGCCTCTTGCCCTTTGACTGTTCTTGGTCACCTTTCCATTTGGATCCTTTGTGGCTCAAGTATTAAATGTAGCTAATGCTTCTGTGAAATGCCTTGGAACATTTTTACTTCATTTAAGGTACTCTATCAATATGTGTTTTGCACCCCAATTCATAACAATGAGCCAGCAACACTCTTTTTGTGATGTCCCTCTGACCTTGTGAAACATCTATGCAATGTGCATTCTAGAATCATAGAATTTACAATGCAGAAGGGGGCCATTTGGCCCATTGAGCCTACACCGGCCCTTGGAAAGAGCACCCTACTCAAGCCCACACCTCCACCCCATACCCATAACCCCACCTAACCTTTCGACCCTACGAAACAGCACCCTACATCTGTAATCCCACCTAACCTTTGGACACTAAGGGGCAATTTATCATGTCCAATCCACCTAACCTGCACATCTTTGGACTGTGGGAGGAAAAGCCCCCTGAGGAAACCCCCACAGACACGGGGAGAGCGTGCAGACTCCGCACAGACAGAGACCCAAGCCGAGAATCGAACCTGGGACCCTGGAGCTATGAAGCAACTGTGCTAACCACTGTGCTACCGTGCTGCATCGACTCGTGCACCTGTTTTCAGGAGAGATCAAATCCCTCTGATCAAATCTTTCGTATTATGTTGTAAATTTCTGCAACTGTGTGAATCATTGGATTACTTCAGCTGACTCATTTTCCATATTATTCTGATCCAGCATTTAGATGAGGTATTACATTTTTGAAGATTTTTTTCAGTTAGTTGTTAAGAAATTCCATATTCAAAATGTTTGAAGCATTACACTATCACAGTAAAAATAAATATATTTTCATTGCACTATATTTGTGATCTCATAAATGACACAAATGGATTTGTTAACTTTACCTGCAAACTGTCTGTTGTTTATCCTGACCACCTCATTATTAACAATCATCTCGTCAACGAGGGAAACTGGATACTCTTTAAGAAGCACAGATGGGAAATATACAGACATCAAAATAATCTGTCTAGCAGAACATTGAAAACTTTGTTTCCATGCTCACGTTTCATTTTTGTGCAGAAATACAATATTGCAGTATAATCTATTATAAGCCACTTTACCATATGTATGTCGGTTTATTTACACTTGACTGACGATTTATGCTCACTTTCTTATGCAGCACGATGCCAGTGAAATGCTTATATTCATTTTTATTCTTTCATGGGATAAGAGTTGCTGGCAGGCTAGCATTTGTTGTCCATCCCTAATTGCCCTTGAGAAGGTCATGGTGCACCACCTTCTTGAATTGGTGAATTCCATTTGGTACATAGCCACAGTGCTGTTAAAAAGGGGAGTTCCAAGATTTTGGAAGATGTTTGGCTGTTGAAGGATGCCTGGTGTGTTGTTGCAGTGATATAGATGGTGTACACTGCTGTTGGTGTGTGCTGGTAATGGAGCGAGTCAATGTTGAAGGTGATGCATGGGTTGATACAGCAGGCTACTTTGTCCTGGATGGTGTCAAGCTTCTGAAGTGTTTTTGGAGCTGCATTCATCCAGGCAAGTGCGGAGGGTTTCATCACACCTCTGACTTGTGCCTTATAAATGGTGGACAGTTCTTGGGGAGTCGGGAGGTGAGTTATTTCCTGCCTCTGACTTGCTCTTATTTATCTGGCTGGTCAAATTCAGTTTCTGGTAAGCAGTAATCCACAGGTTCTATGGGGGGAGGCAGGGAAGGTAATTTACCATTGAATGTCGAGGGGAGATGGTTGAATTCACTTTTGTTGCTGATGGTCATTGCTTGGCACCTGTGTGATGCAAATGTTATTGCCACTTATCAGCCTAAGCCTGAAAAGCACAGACTGCTGCAGTATCTGAGGAATCACTAATGGTACTGAACTGAACAATCAATTGGCAAATATCCCCACTTATTTTTTTTTTAAAAATCTTTTGTTCCAAACATTATCAAATTTTTGCATACAAATGGTTAACTATATCATACAAACAGTTTGCCATTTTTATTTTAACATCCCACTTATGATCTTATGATAGAGTGAAAGTCATTGATAAAGCAGCTGAAGATGGTTGGGCCACCTCCTGATGTTGAGATGATCAAGCTCAAAAAACCACAACCATCTTTAATTTGTGTTGGCTATGACCCGAACCAATGAAGAGCTTTCCCATGATTCCCAATTACCTCCACTTTGATGGGGCTGCTTGATGCTGCACCCGATCAAAATCCTGCCTTGATGTAAAGATCAGTCACTCTCGCCTCATTTCTTGAATTAATCTCTTTTGTCCATGTTTCGACCAATGTTGCAATGAGGTCAGGAGCCAAACTGAGCATCAGTGTGCAGGTTTTTGCTGTAGAAATTCCACTTGAATAACAAATTCCATAACTTTGCTCGTGTTCAAGAATAGGATGATAGTGATTAATCAGATTGGATTTGTGCTTTTGTAGACCGGATATAGCTGAAGAATTTTTCACATTGTTGGGTCGATGCCAGTATTGTACTGGAACAGCTTGTCTAGGGGCCTGTCAAGTTCTGGAGCACAAATCTTCAGTGCTACTGCTGGGCAGCAAGCCGAATGCCCTCCCTCTGTGCTATAATCATTCTGTGATGTCGTCAGGGCCCATAGTCTTTGCTGTATCCAGTGCCTTCAGTTGTTTCTTGATATCTCACTAAGAAAATCTAATTGATTGAAGACTGGCATCTCTGAGGTTTGGTACCTCAGGAAGATGCCAAGATGAATCATTGTTACGATCCCAGATGATGTTATAACTGGACGGAAAGATTCCAGAATGGAATGCTGGCTCAGAAGACCGTAACTTTTACCTTTTTCAATACACCATGGAGGAACGTGGCTTAGGAGTTGTGCAAGGCGGAGGGGGGGGGGGGAGTTGTGCAAGGCGGAGGGGGGGGGGGGTGTCTTAGGTTCCTGGACCATTGAGACCGTTTTTGGGAAAGTTGCGACCTGTGCAAGTGGGACAGTCTACATCCAAACCAGAGCGGGGCTAACATCCTTGCTAGTGGGTTTGCTAGTGCTGTTGGGAAAAGTTTAAACTAGTTTGGGAGGGGACGCAGACTAATAGCAGAACAGGGATACAGTATAACATAGAAAAGCAATCGGGTCAGAGGGGATACAGCAGTGGTAAGTTTCAAGAAAATAAGACGAGACTGGATAACCTCTACTTTAATGCCAGGAGTATTAAAGGTAAAACAGATGAGTTAAGGATGATGATTGACACGTGTAATTATGATATAATTGCTATCACAGAAACATGGTTGAGTGAGGGGCAGGGTTGGCAGCTCAACATCCCGGGATATAGAATCTCCAGGCAAGACAGAGGAGGGGGTAAAAGAGGAGGGGGCATTGCATTATTAGTTAAGGAGGCAGATACTGCAGTAAGGAGAGATGATATCTTGGAGGGGGCATCTATTTGATGCAATGTTTGAGGTGGTGGGGCAGCGCAAGGCTGGGCTGTGTACAGGTCACCGTGCACGCGCAGGGCGGCTGGCACTGGTGCTGACGGTCATCCATGTGGGTAGTGCTTAGGAACAAAAAAAAGGGACAGCTTCGTTGCTTGGTGTTTATTATAGACCACCAGATAGTCAGTGGGAAATTGAGGGGCAAATAGGTGCGCAATTCACAGAGGGGTGTAAAAGTAAGAGGGTAATTATATTAGGTGATTTCAACTTTCCCAAAATTAATTGGGATAACCATCACTTTGGATGGAGTAGAGTCCTAAAATGTATGGGGGAGAACTTTTAGCTCAATATGTAGAGCAGGGTTTTTAAAATTCTGGGTCAGGACCCGCAGGCGGATGTCCGTAGGGTCATGGAGTGATTGGTTGAGGCGTTCCCGATCGTGGGAAGGAGTCCCCAATGGCCGCGACCGGCTTTTACGAATGCCGGCCGCGGGCAGTCCCCGATTGGTTGCGATGTTTGAGGTGGTTGGGCAGCGCAAGGCTGGGCTGTGTACAGGTCATCGTGCACGCGCAGGGCAGTTGGGACTGGTGCTGACGGTCATCCATGTCGGAATGCGATGCTAACAGTGGTGGCCCCAGCTTGGAATTCCACTCTGCTGCTCACCCTTTGCGCGCTGCTCGATTCGTACCATGCCACTGATCGGCAGTATGCGACCTGCGGCTCCGTGGTCAGGCTGTTCAACGGCTGGCACAACGTCCGCTTGCACTCCCACGATGTGAAATACTGGTCGGGAAATGGACTGTGTGGATGCAGTGGTAGTGAAGCCAGGCCAACTTTGTCAGAGAGGAGTACCAATCAAACGAGGCCAGTCAATAGGGCTGACACATGTGAACACTGCAAAAAAACCTACAGTCATCACTCCGTGTTGCCACTCTCTGTAAACCAGAAAATAAATGCTTTTGGTGAGAATGGAGCAGGAGATGACTTGGATGTTTCGATAGTGCAATGCAATGAAACCAGTAAGAAATATTGTGACATTGTATGTGTTTCAATAGTTACTTCATCTCGTCTAAAGCCATAGTTTGTAAAGTAAAAACAAGATTGTACATTTTTGTATACTTGTTTAAATGTCTAAAGAAACGGGAATATATTTAAAACAATCGTGTGTGTAAATGTAAGGATGCGCATGCTCAACTGAATTTGTTTTAATTTTCAGCAGCAGTAAAATGTTATAAACTTGGAAAAATCAGGTATTGGAAATAAAGTTTCAAAGTTTATAAAAAAGAATGCCGGCTGTGACCTGTCTTTAAATATGTATGATGGAGTCTTTCCTCCAGAGGCAGCAGCAGAGGGAAGGTCACGTGTACAGCACGTATCGTGGCACCACACACCATGTATGTCTGTGCTTTGAGCACAATCATGGAGGAGAGATTCCTCAATTTTGCAGCTACCAGCAAGCAAGCAACATGACTGTGTGTTGAACTGAAGATGGATTATTTTGTAAAAAGGAAGAGAGGCTCAGAGGCACAAACAGGCCAGTATCTCACAATTGAATCTGTTGGAGAGAGCTCCACAAGAGAGTCCACGGCAGAACAAGATAGCGCTGGTGTGAGCTGCATTCAGAGCTCCAGGGCCTCTGGTGAACAAACAATTAAGAAGAAACGGAAATCGGGGAAAAAAGCAGTAGAAAGATTTCTTGAGGTATGGCTTTAATTGTGCCAATGCAAATCAGGAAGAAAAGATCACGTGAGTTATATGCAGGGAAGTACTGGCAAATGAAAGTTTAAAACACTCAAATCTGCAAAGGCATTTGAAGACGAAGCATGGCGAATTTTAGGACAAACCTCTTGATTTTTTTCAAAGCATGCAACTTAAATCGTCAACTGAAGTCCTTAGCAGAAATGTAACATTGAATGATGAAGCAACAGAGATTGTGAGGACCAAGCAGGCTCACCTGCCGCATTAAAGGTATGCAATGATGGTAGGTCGTGAAGGTCGGCCAGCATGGACCGCAAAAGTTGGCCGGCGTGGGTCCTGAAGGTCCGCTGGTTGGTAACAGAGGGTCCCAGGAAAAAAAGTTTGAAAAACACTGATTTAGAGGATCGAACAAGGGATGGTGCAGTGCTGGACCTAATTCTGGGGAATGAAGCCGGCAGGTGGTTGAGTTGGTGGAGGAGCATTTTTGTGGTAACGACCACAGCATGGTTCAACTGGTAAATCTTTGGGTGGAGCCAGAGAATATTGGTAGGGTGTTGAATGAATATTTCACATCTGTCTTTACCCAAGAGAATGCCATAGGGAGTGACAAGTTATTGGAGGTCTTGGCTGGCTTGAAAGTGGACAAATTTCCAGGTCTAAATGAATTATGGCTCAGGCTGCTGTGGGAGGCGAGGGAGGAGATTTCTGGGGCTCTGACCCAAACCTTTAATTCTTCTCTGGCCTCATGGAGAGGTGCCAGAGGACTGGAGTACAACTAATGTGGTCCCACTATTTAAGAAAGGGGGGGGGGGGGGGGGGGGGGGGGTCAGGGGAGGAATTGTTGCTGGGAGAAAAATGGGAAGTCTAGGACGGAGGGTGCCCAAGAGCGGGCCTGCGGGAGCATGGGACGCGAGCTGGAGGCTGGCCCAAGAAGTGTGCTGGTTGATCGGCCGGGGTGGAGGTTGTGAGATGGCTCCTGGTTAGGCTGATCACATGGAACGTTAGAGGGCTGAATGGGCCGGCTAAGAGGGCTCGCATGTTCGTGCATTTGAGGGGTTTGAAGGCGGACGTGGCAATGTTACAGGAGACACACCTGAGGGTAACAGATCAGACCAGATTGAGGAAGGGGTGGGTCCGGCAGGTATGTCACTGGTGGTTGGACTCTAAGACTAGGGGGTGGGGCAGGTGGGGAAAATAGTTGCGGATATGGGGGCAGGTATATCATGGTCAGCGGGGAGCTGAATGGGACACAAGTGGTGCTCGTGAATGTCTATGTATCAAACTGGCATGATGCGGATTTTATAAGACGGGTGTTAGGGAAGATCCCGGACCTGGATTCACACAAGCTGATCTGGGAGGGTAGGAGGGGAACTTTAATACGGTAATTTGTCCAAGGTTGGACCGGTCGAGCTCAAAGACAGCAATGGCGAAGGAACTAAAAGGGTTCACGGAGCAGATGGGTGGGGTAGACCCATGGAGGTTTGGTCGACCAAGAGTGAAGGAGTTTTCTCCTGATAGATAAATTATACTCCCAGATCAATTTTTTAAAATCTTGAACAAGGCTGTACTGGTGGGGGTGGTTGATACCGAGTATTTGGGGATTGCTGTGTCGGACCATGCCCCACAGTGGGTGGATTTACAGGTGTGCAAGGAGGGGGGCCAGCGACCGCAATGGAGATTGGACGTAGGACTGTTCGCAGATGAGGGGGTGTGAGGGAGTCCATCCAGAACTATCTGGAAATAAACGACACGGGGGAAGTCTCGGCAGCAATGGTTTGTGTGGTGGTATGATTAGCATAGCTGCCTGCCATTGGTGCAGAACACCGGCTTACCATTGGCCCTGGTCGGTCATGTGCCTCTCGACCGGTTGGTTGAGAACAGTCATGTGACGGCTCCCCGATTGGTCGAGAGGCTGAGTTAACCCCGCCTCCAGGGCGGGGTATAAATACCCAGTACTCCCGGCGGTCGTCCTTATACTGTAATCGACCGCAGGGCTAACATCTAGTAGATTAAAGCCATACTTTTGTTCAGCAACTCGTCTCGCGTTCAATTGATGGTACATCAATTTAATCTACTAGAAATTTGAAGATGGACCTCCGGATCAAGCCCGAATGCCTCCGCATGAGCCCGCAAACTCCAAACGCATCGGAAATCTTCAAGCATTGGCTGGCGTGTTTCAATAGCTATCTGGCGACTGCAAGCAGCCCCCCCACCATGGCACAGAAGCTTCATATTCTCCATTCCAGCGTGGGCATGGTGGCCTACGCGATGATAGGGGAAGAAAAGGAATACGACGTGGCCATGGATATGCTAAAAGGACAATTTCTTAAGCCGGTAAACAGAGTGTTCGCCCGACATCTGCTAGCTACCAGACAACAGTTCCCCGGTGAGTCCTTACACGATTTTTACCGGGCCCTCGCTGTCCTGGGGAGGAATTGCGCCTGCCTCCAAGTTTCAGCCACTGAGCACATGGAAATTTTGATCAGAGATGCTTACGTGGCTGGGATGCAGTCCGCCGCAATCCGCCAGCAGATGCTGGAAAAAGACGACCTTAGCCTAACTGAGGCACGGACTCTCTCCACCTTCCTGGAGGTCGCCGATTTAAACGCCCGCGCCTATGTCCCCAGCCGCGCTGCAGCACCCTGGGCCTCCTGGCACGCTTCCCCACCGCCATCCGCCGCTCCCGACCCCCCTCAGGCCTGCGCCGCGGGACGCCCTGACAAGTCCGCGGGGCCCCACTGCTATTTCTGTGGGTTTGCCAAACACCCTCGCCCGCGCTGCCCGGCCTGCTCTGCCCTTTGTAAGAGCTGCGGGAAGAAGGGCCATTTTCCGTCGGTCTGCCAGGCCAAATCGGTCGCTGCTGTGCCGCGCAGCGACCGGGGATCTCCTCCTCCGGGCCCTTCTAGCGCACCGCGCCAATCCTCCCGGGCCCCTGCGCCCGGCCTGCGCGCCTCTCTGCCCCCGCTCTCAGCCAACCACGAGGGTCCTGCGGGCGCCGCCATCTTGGGCCCCGGACGCCACGTGCGGGTCCTGGGCGCCGCCATCTTGGGGCCCCGACTCCATGTGCGGGTCCTGGGCGCCGCCATCTTGGGGCCCCGACCCCACGTGCGGGTCCTGGGCGCTGCCATCTTGGGGCCCCAACTCCACGTGCGGGTCCTGGGCGCCGCCATCTTGGGGCCCCCGACTCCACGTGCGGGTCCTGGGCCGCCATCCTGGACTGGCACACAAGGTCCTGCCAGCACCCACTCGGACGACGACGACTATGGATCTTCTCCACGGCTCACTGCCATTCAGCTCGACCAGTCATGTCCACGCACACTCGCCAAGACGACGACGCAAATCCACCTCAACGGGCACGAGACGGGCTGCCTGCTGGACTCCGGGAGCACGGAAAGCTTCGTACACCCTGACACGGTAAGACGCTGCGTGCTCCCTGTCCACCCTGTGAAACACAAAATCGGGTTAGCCTAAGGTTCGCACTCCATCCGCATCACCGGGTGCTGCATCGCGGACCTCACGGTCCAGGGGAAGGTTTAAAAAAATTATAAACTCCTTATCCTCCCCGACCTTTGCGCACCGGCACTCCTAGGACTGGACTTCCAGTGCAACCTGCAGAGCTTGACCTTCCAATTCGGCGGCCCTATACCCCCCTCACTGTCTGCAGCCTCGCGTCCCTCAAAATGGACCCCCCCTCATTGTTTGCTAATCTCACACCCGATTGCAAACCCGTCGCGACCCGGAGCAGACGGTACAGCGCCCAGGACCGGACCTTCATCGGGTCCGAGGTCCATAGGTTGCTGAAGGAAGGGGTCATCGAGGCCAGCAACAGTCCCTGGCGAGCCCAAGTGCTGGTGGTCCGGACTGGGGAGAAAGACCGGATGGTCATCGACTACAGCCAGACCATTAACCGGTTTACGCAACTGGACGCGTATCCTCTCCCCCGTATTTCCGCCATGGTAAACGAGATTGCGAAATACAAAGTCTTCTCCACGGTGGACCTCAAGTCCGCTTATCACCAGCTCCCCATCTGCACGAGTGACCGCAAGTACACCGCATTCGAGGCAGATGGGCGCCTCTATCACTTCCTCTGGGTTCCATTCGGTGTCACAAATGGGGTCTCGGTCTTCCAACGGGAGATGGACCGAATGATCGACAAGTACGGATTACGGGCTACCTTCCCGTATCTCGATAATGTCACCATCTGCGACCAGCAGGACCATGACACCAACTTCTGAAAATTCCTCCAAACCGCAAAACTCCTTAACCTAACTTACAATAAGGATAAGTGCGTGTTTAGCACCGGCCATCTAGCCATCCTCGGCTACGTAGTGCGTAACGGAGTGATAGGCCCCGACCCCGAACGCATGCGCCCCCTGATGGAACTCCCTCCCCCCAATACCCTCATATCCCTTCAACGCGGCCTGGGTTTCTTCGCTTACTACGCCCAATGGGTTCCCAATTACGCCGACAAGGCCCGTCCCCTCATTCAGTCCACGACCTTCCCGCCATCGTCAGAGGCCTGCCAGGCCTTTAGCCGCATCAAAGCGGACATCGCAAAGGCCACGATGCGCGCCATCGACGAGTCCCTCCCCTTCCAGGTCGAGAGCGACGCATCTGAAGTAGCTCTGGCGGCCACCATGAACCAAGTGGGCAGATCCGTGGCCTTCTTCTCCAGAACCCTCCAGGCTTCCGAACTCCTCCACGCCTCAGTGGAAAAGGAAGCCCAGGCCATAGTCGAAGCTGTGCGACATTGGAGGCACTATTTGGCCGGCAGGAAGTTTACCCTCCTCACAGACCAACGGTCAGTAGCCTTCATGTTCGATAATGCACAGAGGGGCAAGATTAAGAACGACAAGATCTTGCGGTGGCGGATCGAGTTGTCCACGTACAACTACGATATCTTGTATCGTCCTGGGAAGCTCAATGAGCCTCCTGATGCCCTGTCCCGCGGTACCTGCGCCAGCGCGCAGATAGACCGCCTCCGCTCCCTCCCCGCAGACCTCTGCCATCCAGGGGTGACCCGTTTCTATCATTTCATAAAGACCCGCAACCTGCCCTACTCCATCGAGGAAGTCAGGACAGTAACCCGTGACTGCCACATCTGCGCAGAGTGCAAACCGCACTTCTACCGCCCCGAGCGCGCGCATCTGATCAAAGCATCCCGCCCCTTCGAACGTCTCAGCATATACTTCAAGGGGCCCCTTCCCACTAGCAGCCGCAACATTTACTTCCTGACGGTGATCGATGAATACTCCCGCTTCCCCTTCGCCATTCCCTGCCCCGACATGACCACATCGACCGTCATTAAGGCCCTCCTCTCCATCTTCTCCCTGTTCGGCTACCCTGCGTACATACACAGCGATCGGGGGGTCCTCCTTTATGAGTGACGAGCTGCGTCAATTCCTGCTCAGCAGGGGCATTGCCTCTAGCAGGACGACCAGCTATAACCCCCGGGGTAACGGACAGGTCGAGCGGGAGAATGGTACCATCTGGAAGACCATACTACTGGCCCTCCGGTCCAGAGTTCTCCCTATTTCCCGATGGCAAGAGGTTATCCCCGATGCCCTACATTCTATCCGCTCCCTCCTCTGTACCACAACTAATCAGACACCTCATGAACGTCATAGAACATAGAACGATACAGCGCAGTACAGGCCCTTCGGCCCTTGATGTTGCACCGACATGGAAAAAATCTAAAGGCCATCTAACCTACACTATGCCCTTATCATCCATATGCTTATCCAATAAATTTTTAAATGCCCTCAATGTTGGCGAGTTCACTACTGTTGCAGGTAGGGCATTCCACGGCCTCACCACTCTTTGCGTAAAAAACCCACCTCTGACCTCTGTCCTATATCTATTACCCCTCAATTTAAGGCTATGTCCCCTCGTGCTAGCCACCTCCATCCGCGGGAGAAGGCTCTCGCTGTCCACCTTATCTAACCCTCTGATCATTTTGTATGCCTCTATTAAGTCACCTCTTAACCTTCTTCTCTCTAACGAAAACAACCTCAAGTCCATCAGCCTTTCCTCATAAGATTTTCCCTCCATACCAGGCAACATCCTGGTAAATCTCCTCTGCACCCGTTCCAAAGCTTCCACGTCCTTCCTATAATGAGGCGACCAGAACTGTACGCAATACTCCAAATGCGGCCGTACTAGAGTTTTGTACAACTGCAACATGACCTCATGGCTCCGGAACTCAATCCCTCTACCAATAAAGGCCAACACACCATAGGCCTTCTTCACAACCCTATCAACCTGGGTGGCAACTTTCAGGGATCTATGTACATGGACACCGAGATCCCTCTGCTCATCCACACTACCAAGAATTTTACCATGAGCCAAATATTCCGCATTCGTGTTATTCTTTCCAAAGTGAATCACCTCACACTTCTCCACATTAAACTCCATTTGCCACCTCTCAGCCCAGCTCTGCAGCTTATCTATGTCCCTCTGTAACCTGCAACATCCTTCCGCACCGTCTACAACTCCACCGACTTTAGTGTCGTCTGCAAATTTACTCACCCATCCTTCTGCGCCCTCCTCTTGGTCATTTATAAAAATGACAAACAGCAACGGCCCCAGAACAGATCCTTGTGGTACGCCACTCGTAACTGAACTCCATTCTGAACATTTCCCATCAACTACCACTCTCTGTCTTCTTTCAACTAGCCAATTTCTGATCCACATCTCTAAATCACCCTCAATCCCCAGCCTCCGTATTTTCTGCAATAGCCGACCGTGGGGAACCTTATCAAACGCTTTACTGAAATCCATATACACCACATCAACTGCTCTACCCTCGTCTACCTGTTCAGTCACCTTCTCAAAGATCTCGATAAGGTTTGTGAGGCATGACCTACCCTTCACAAAACCATGCTGACTGTCCCTAATCATATTATTCCTATCTAGATGATTATAAATCGTATCTTTTATAATCCTCTCCAAGACTTTACCCACCACAGACGTTAGGCTCACCGGCCTATAGTTACCGGGGTTATCTCTACTCCCCTTCTTGAACAAAGGGACCACATTTGCTATCCTCCAGTCCTCTGGCACTATTCCTGTAGCCAATGATGACCTAAAAATCAAAGCTCAGCAATCTCTTCCCTGGCTTCCCAGAGAATCCTAGGATAAATCCCATCCGGCCCCGGGGACTTATCTATTTTCACCTTGTCCAGAATTGCCAACACTTCTCCCCTACGCACCTCAATGCCATCTATTCTATTAGCCTGGGTCTCAGCATTCTCCTCCACAATATTATCTTTTTCTTGAGTGAATACTGACGAAAAGTATTCATTTAGTATCTCGTTTATCTCCTCAGCCTCCACACACAACTTCCCACCACTGTCCTTGACTGGCCCTACTCTTACCCTAGTCATTCTTTTATTCCTGACATACCTATAGAAAGCTTTTGGGTTTTCCTTGCTTCTACCTTCCTACCTTCTCATGTCCCCTCCTTGCTCGTCTCAGCTCTCTCTTTAGATCCTTCCTCATTTCCTTGTAACTATCAAGCGTCCCAACTGAAACTTCACGCCTCATCTTCACATAGGCCTCCTTCTTCCTCTTAACAAGAGATTCCACTTCTTTGGTAAACCACGGTTCCCTCGCTCGACCCTTTCCTCCCTGCCTGACTGGTACGTACTTATCAAGAACATGCAATAGCTGTTCCTTGAACAAGCTCCACATATCCAGTGTGCCCAACCCTTGCAGCCTACTTCTCCAACCAACACATCCTAAGTCATGTCTAATGGCATCATAATTGCCCTTCCCCCAGCTATAACTCTTGCCCTGCGGGGTATACTTATCCCTTTCCATCACTAACGTAAAGGTCACCGAATTGTGGTCACTGTTTCCAAAGTGCTCACCTACCTCCAGATCTAACACCTGGCCTGGTTCATTACCCAAAACCAAATCCAATGTGGCCTCGCCTCTTGTTGGCCTGTCAACATATTGTGTCAGGAAACCCTCCTGCACACATTGTACAAAGAATGACCCATCTAATGTACTCGAACTATATCTTTTCCAGTCAATATTTGGAAAGTTAAAGTCTCCCATAACAACTACCCTGTTACTTTCGTTCTTTTCCAGAATCATCTTCGCCATCCTTTCCTCTACATCCCTAGAACTATTAGGTGGCCTATAGAAAACTCCCAACAGGGTGACCTCTCCTTTCCTGTTTCTAACCTCAGTCCATACTACCTCAGAAGAAGAGTCCCCATCTAGCATCCTTTCCGCCACCGTAATACTGTCCTTGACTAGCAGTGCCACACGTCTTCTGGTTTTCCCCAAGAAGTCGTCTACCGGAGCCCCTCTCCTGACGTGGCTGGCCGCCCCCGGACCCATCTTGCTCCGGAAGCATGTGCGGGTGCATAAGTCCGACCCGTTGGTGGAAACAGTTCCAGTTACTCCACGCTAACCCGCAGTTTGCGTACGTGGAGTACCCCGATGGTCGGCAGGACACGGTCTCCCTCCGGGACCTGGCACCTGCCGGCCCTCCCCCCCCTTCACCACATACCCCCCCCCCCGTCCCTTTTCCCCCAGCGCCCCACCCAGGCCACCCCTCCCCCATCCATGGCGTCTCCCCCACCAGCCCAGGGTACGGAGACAGTTCAAGGACCATCGCTCCCGGAGTCGAGGACATCAGCTGAACCAGCACCATCGGCTGATCCAACGTGACCAACTCCACTGCGGCGGTCGGCCAGGACGTCACGGGCAATGAAAAGGCTGATCGAGTCCATTTAACTTCAACACCACCATGGACCTTGTATGGACACTCTGTACTGTTGCTAAATGTCTGGACCAGTGGGAAGCCAAGGATACATTTTTTTCCTTCTCTCCTTACTTCTCATACCACCAGTTCTCTTCCCCCCCCCCCAAGCTCTCGTTAACACCTCCCCCCCCCCCAGGCTTCTTTCTCCGCAAGGGGTGAATGTGGTGGTATGATCAGCATAGCTGCTTGCCATTGGTGCAGAACACCGGCTTACCATTGGCTCTGGTCGGTTTTGTGCCTCTCGACCGGTTGGTTGAGACCAGTCATGTGACGGCTCCCCGATTGGCCGAGAGGCTGAGTTAACCCCGCCTCCAGGGCGGGGTATAAATACCCAGTACTCTCGGCTGTCTTCCTTATACTGTAATCGACCGCAGGGCTAACATCTAGTAGATTAAAGCCATACTTTTGTTCAGCAACTCGTCTCCCGTTCAATTGATGGTACATCAGTTTGGGAAGCGCTGAAGGCAGTGGTTAGAGGTGAGCTAATATTGATACAGGCCCACAGGAGGAAGGTGGAGAGAGCAGAGATAGATAGGTTGGTTGGGGAAATAGTCCAGGTAGACAGGAGATATGTGGAGGCAGTGTTATTGAAGGGGTGGTGGAATACACAGATGGAGTTTGGTCTGTTGTCTACGGGGAAAGCGGTGAAGCAGCTGAGGAAGGCAAGGGTGGCGATATATGAATATGGAGCGAAGGCCAGCAGAATGCTTGCACACCAGCTAAGGAAAAGGGAGGTGGCCAGGGTGATAGCAAGAGTGAAGGACAGATCTTGGAAGACGGTCTTGTACCCAGCAGGGGTGAACAGGATGTTTAAGGAGTTTTACAGCCGGCTTTATGAGTCATAACCTCCAGCTGGGGTGGAAGGGATGAGGCAGTTTCGGGAGGGCTGGATTTTCCGAGGGTGGAGGAAGGGTTGGTGGGTGGGCTGGGGTCCCGATCGGGATTGAAGAAATAGCAGAGGGGCTAGAGGCCATGCAGTCAGGTAAGGCCCTGGGACCGGACGGCTACCCAGTGGAATTTTACAAAACGTTCTTTGAGATACTGGGCCCACTGCTGGTGAGGACATTTAATGAGGCAAGGGAGCGGGGGCCTCTTTCCCACAGGCCGCGATCTCACTGATCCTGAAGCGCGAGAAGGGCACTGAGCTATGTGGGTCATAAATGCCTATCTCCCCGTTGAATGTTGATGCCAAGCTGTTGGCTCAAATCTTGGCCTCAAGGATAGAAGATTGTGTCTCAGACGTGATAGGGGAGGATCAGACGGGTTTGTTAAGGGCAGAAAGCTAACGGCCAACGTTAGAAGGCTCTTAAATGTGATCATGATGCACCCAGAGGGGAGGGAGGTGTAAGTAGTGGTCACGATGGATGCAGAAAAGGCCTTTCGACCGGGTGGAATGGAACTATTTGTGGGAGGTTTTGGGGCGGTTCCGGTTTGGGTGGGGTTTTACTGATTGGGTCCGGTTGAAGTACCAGGCACCGGTGGCGAGTGTCCGAACAAATTGGTTGACGTCGGACTATTTTAAATTGCACTGGGGGACTAGGCAGGGATGCCCCCTCTCCCCAATGCTGTTCGCTTTGGCCATAGAGCCACCGGCGATGGCGCTAAGAGCTTCAAGGGACTGGAAGGGGTTGGTCCGAGGGGGTTAGAACACAGGGTTCACGAGACACCGACGACCTGCTTCTGTATATTTCCGACCCATTAGGGGGGATGGGAGAGATTATGAGGATTTTAGGGGAATTTGGCCGGTCTTCTTGGTACAAATTGAATATGGGGAAAAGCTAAATGTTTGCGATCCAGGCAAGGGGGCAGGAGAGGAGATTGGGAGACCTGCCATTCAGAATGGTGGGAGGGAGCTTTCATTATTTGGGAATCCAGGTGGCCTGGGACTGGGGGCTGTTACATAAACTAAATTTGACCCGGCTAGTTGAACAGATGACGGCGGACTTTCGAAAGTGGGATATGCTCCCGCTGTCAATGGCAGGGAGAGTACAGACCCGAGGTTTCTGTTTGTCTTTCAGTGCCTCCCCATCTTTATCCCAAGGACCTTTTTTAAACAAGTAAGCAAGGTGATTTCAGGTTTTGTGTGGGCGGGTAAAACCCTACGAGTGAAGAAAGTGTTGCTGGAGCATGGCCGGGCGGAGGGTGGGTTGTCACTGCTGAACTTTAGCAACTGTTACTGGGTGGCAAATATAGCCATGATTAGGAAGTGTGTAGTGGGGGGGGGGGTTGATATGGGAGAGCGAGTAGAGGCGGCATCATGCAACGACACAAGTCTGGGGCACTGATAACCGTTCTCGCTGGCCCGGTACTCCACAAGCCCGGTGGTCGTGGCGGCCCTGAGAGTCTGGAGGCAGTGGAGGAAGCATAAGCGATTGGAGGGAGCATCGGTCTGGGCTCCAATCGGCAATAACCATCAGTTTGTACCGGGAAAGCTGGATGGGGGGTTTTGGAGATGGCAGAGAGCAGGGATTTAGAGGATAGGGGATCTATTTATAGATGGGAGCTTCCCATGTTTGATGGATTTAGAGGACAAATATGAACTGCCAGCAGTAAATGGATTCAGATATCTGCAGATATGGGATTTTTTGCGATGGCAGGTTTTGACTTATCCGCTTCTCCCGCCACGAGGGATACAGGACAGGGTAGTTTCTAGAATGGGGGTGGGAGAGGGGAAGGTTTCGGATATTTATAAAAAACTCATGGAGTCAGAGGAAACGCAGACAGAGAAGCTAAAGCACAAATGGGAAGATGAGCTAAGGAGGGAAATGGAGGTTGGTTTGGGCGGATGCGGTATGCACAGTCAACACATCCTCATCATGTGCCAGGCTCAGTCTGATTCAGTTTAAGGTCATTCACCAGGCACACATGATGGTGGCCTGGATCAGCAAGTTTTGTGGGATAGAGGACAGATGTGTGAGATGTTTGGGAGGGCCAGCAAACCATGTCCATATGTTTTTGACATGTCCGAAGCTCAGGGGATTTTGATAGTGATACAGGTTTTTGATACAGAGGTCATGACCACGGTGTTTAAAACAAGGGTGGTGCTGAGTTCAGAGGTGGTGATTTTCGGAGTGTCGGAAGATCCAGCAGTCCACGGGGTGAGAGAGGCTGATGTCCTGGCCTTTGCCTCCTTGGTACCCCGGAGACGGATATTGTTAGCGTGGAGGGACTCGAAGCCCCCGCATTCAGCGATCTGGCTTAGCGAGATGGCTTGGTTTCTCAGACTTGAGAAAATAAAGTTCGCCCAAAGAGGCCAATGCTAGGGTTCGTCCGGAGGTGGCAGCCGTTTGTCGACTTCTTTGGAGAAAACTGACTGTCAGCAGAGGTGGGGGAGGGGGTTAGATTATTGTTTAGAGGAGGTGGGACTTGTGAGGGAGGTAGGTGGTCCTTGCACTATGTTTATATTTGTATTTGTACTGTTTACTGTTATTATTATACAATTATAAATGCTTTAATAAAATGTTTTTTAAAAAAACATGACTTTGTTAGAGGGAGGTGATGCCTAACAAATTTGATTGCATTTGTGGAGCATGTAATCAAATATTGAGATGAGGGTGGTGCAGTTTATGTAGTTTACATGGATTTCAGCAAGTCTTTGACAAGGTACCAAATAATAATCTTTATTAGTGTCACATGTAGGCTTACATTAACATTGCAATGAACTTAGTGTGAAAATCCCCTAGTTGCCTTACTACGGCAGCTGTTCGGGTACACTGAGGGAGAATTCCGAATGTCCAATTCACCTGACAAACACGTCTTTTGGGACTTGTCGGAGGAATCCCGAGCACCCGGAGGAAACCCACCCAGACACGAGGAGAAGATGCTGACTTTGCACAGACAGTTACCCAAGCCGGCAATCGAACCCGGATCTCTGGCGCTGTGAAGCAACAGTGCTAATCACTGTGCTACCGTGGCACCCATATCTCCCTCTCCAGGAGTTCTTTGTCTTGACTGTTGTA